>NC_083366.1:19448750-19812500 GCF_030254825.1 Meriones unguiculatus
CCTTGGGATGTAAAATAAAAAAAAAAAAACCTTAAGTAAAATAAAAATTAGAAAAAGAAAAGAAAATGGGCTAGATAAAAAACAAAGCTATTATTTATAAATTAAAAAACAGCAACAACAACTCATGCCTAGGTTCTTCTACGTATATGTGAATATTTAATTGTTCCAGAAGGATACGTTGAATATACTCTCTCCCTAGTGAGTCATCCTTATGTCTTGATCAAATACTATGTGGCTAAATTTTAAGCCTATGATAGCCTATTCTATTGACCCATGTCTGTTCTTCCGCTCGTATCTCATTGTATTAATACCTTCATAGTAGGTCTTTACATGCAACAAGGTAACATTTCTGTTGACCTTGATTTTTTAACAAACCTACTTTATTTAGGGTTTTTAAATATGTCTACCTCCCTTCCAACGCCCAACACCGGGTAGAAGGAAAAGAAGATTAGTGGGGCCAGGGGTCAGAGTTCTCTCTGCTACATCCCGCTGGGTAGGGTCATAGGATTCTTTTGGGGGGTAATACCAATATCAGTCATCCAGAAATCCAGAAATCCAGGTAGCCAGCAAATCAGCAAACAGCAAGTGTAGCAGCAGGACAAACCAGCAGCAAGCAGTTCTCCACCAAACAGCTGTACCTTTCCCCTCTAGGCTGCCATATTTATACCCCTGGAAGTCCTCAGACTTCAACTAATTCCACCTGGGAAAGACCACACTCCACACATGACACCTAACAGGCTTGGACAAACTAAAATTCTCAACTTAGAATTTTAACAACAAAAAAAACATGTTTACATATCATTAACCAAAACATCCACAATGCGTTTCCAATTATACTCTTGGATTGCATTAAGTATGCTTGGTATTTTGACTTCTGGCGTGATTTTAAAGTCAGTTAATGTATATCAAAAACCGCATTGCTGCTAATTTTGTTAGTTTATTAGAATTATAGGTCAATATGTGAAAGAATTAAAAAAAATGTTGCTAGCTACACTATTTTCACTAATATTCTGCAAGTGATTTGTAAATTTTCTTTAATATAATGGTAACATTTACATTAAACATTTTCATTTTCTTTTCTGTTTTACATTCTCTTTTATTTTTTACATTATATTATAATTTCATCATTATTTCCCTCCCTTTCATTTCTCTAACCCATCCTTTATAGCCCTTCTAGCTCTCTTTCAAGTTAATGGCTCTTATTATTAATTGTGGTTACATAAGTAGATGTATTTCTATATAACCTGACCAGTCTGCATTGTGTTCACTGTATGAATGTTTTCAGGGCTGGCATTTGGTATTAGCAACTGTCTGCTGTGCTCTTTCCTGGGGCAGACTATTTCCCCTGCTCTCAGCATTCCTTAGTTACCTGTAGGGCCTAGTGTAGAACTGAGGACTTGCGGGGTTTCCTAGTCCACTTTTGCATGTCTGTTAGGATCACCCTTGTGCACTCATGTTTACGCAGTCTCATTGGTAAGACTTTCTGGGCATAGCCTCTGACATTAATTAGGAGATGTAATCTCATAGCAAATTACCTAATTCTCTGGCTCTCATAATCTTTCTCCTCTTCGGCAATGTCCCCTGAGCCACAGGTGTGGAACTGTTCATTTCAGTGTTTTTCTTGTCCTGTTGCACTAGCCTGCACTTCTGCTGTAAAGTTGTTTTGGGGTGGTGATAGCACAGTGCCTTGCTTTCTTTCAATTATGGAAGAAGTTTTCTCACTAGCAAGCATGAGGTTATCCATAAGTTCTTTTAAATATCTTATTTAAATGGAGAAATTTCTACTCTATTCATGTTTACTTAATTTTTATCATAAACAAAACTATTAGATTTTGGATGTTGGCAATTTTTTTGAGCTGCAACTGAGGCATTTTTTTTCCTTTAACCTGTTGATGTAGTATGAATATCATAGACTAGATGCTTGGAATATTTATGCTACTGGCTGTTCTCTGAAATTCCAGAATCTGTGATTTATTTTTTACCAATAATTTTATAACACTTTTGGCTATAAATATTTAAAAAGTGTTCCTTCTTTCTTTCTCTGCTATTATTCCACTTATAAATTCATTCCACATTTTTTTCTTCTACTCTTTTTTCCTCTTTGAATTTCAGTATTAAAATTGTCAAATAACCTATTGTCCAGTTCATGGGATGTTCTTTTTTTTTTTTTTTAATTTGTGGTGTCCTGATTTTTTAATTTTCTTTCACTTTTTTACCTGGAGCTTTTGTTTTTAGAACATGTATTAGTTACTGTGACCAAATACTTAATACAATAAATACTTAATACAAAAAAAAATACCTTTTTTTTTTTAATTTGTGGTGTCCTGATTTTTTAATTTTCTTTCACTTTTTTTACCTGGAGCTTTTGTTTTTAGAACATCTATTAGTTACTGCTTTTGTCCTGTGACCAAATACTTAATACAAAGCAACATAAAGGAAGTAGGATTCAATTTTGGCTCCCAGTTTTATATTAGGGAAGAACAGACAATAACCTTTCCTTCGTTGGTGTTGGGATCTTACAGTACAGCATGGCCATACATACTGCAACGAACCAAACAGCAAAGAGAACAAATAGATATCAGGCCTGGTTGTAACCCTCTATCTCTGTCCTTGTGGCACATTATCTGCCACCTAGGCACCTAAAAGGTCCATTCATCTCTTAAAGCAATGATAGAGCTAGAACAAAAAGTTTTTAAGCAAGAAATTATAGGAGATATTTCATGTGCTAACCATAACAATACTTTTAACCTTGTATTTTTCCATTATAGTCTTCAGTAAATTCATTACAGGTCTTTTAATTTCACTATCTCATCCCAACATTTCTAATGATACTGTTGCTTCACAGGGTAATTTGCTTCTCTATATCACTTGTTTGTTGCCTTAATTTATAACTTTCAACTTGTATTTGAGATGCAAATATCTTGTTGGGCAATGGATATTAACATGAGTTTTCTTTTATTTGGAGGATTTTCAAAAATCTGATGAAGGTTTTAGTGTAACTAATATTCTTTGTAGTTACCAGGACCAGCTGCTTCAGATTGATGCTGTTCTTGCTACTGTCTCCTGTTTTTAGACTGGCTGAAGTACTCATTCTCAGAGATGCTGTGTGCTGCATCTCTGTCAGCTTCAAACAATCACTATCATACTAAAAGCCTGTGGGAATGGGTGACTGATTCTAGCGTTTCTATTGATCTGACATAGTTCTGAACATTCATATGTGCTTCATAAGGGGTATAGCTGCTGTGTTTTCTTCCACTCCTTCCTTGTGTATTGATTCCCAAGCCATTTCCTTGAAACTTAATTCTTGCTGGCCACATTACCCTTTGCTTTCCTTACACAAATCCAGAAGGTTGGAAGCACCTAGTTTAGATGAGATTCCCTTTCCACTGCTTTGATAAGGCTCATCTGGGAAAAACAAACCTTTGTTATGGAGGATACTTTAGAAATATTTAATAATGATTATATCACTCTCCAACCTAACAACCAACCTCATTGGATATTTCTTTTTTTTTTTTTTTTTTTTATCAGTTACATTTTATTAACTCTGTATCCCAGCCGTGTCCCGATCCCTCATTCCCTCCCAGTCCCTCCCTCCCTCCCTCATCTCCACCGTGCCCCTTTCCAAGTCCACTGATGGGGGGACCTCCTCCCCATTCATCTGATCCTGTTTTATCAGGTATCTTCAGGACTGGCTGCAAAGCCCTCCTCTGTGGCCTAACAGGACTGCTCCTCCCTTCGGGGGTGGGGAGACCAAAGAGCAAGTCATTGAGTTCCTGTTAGAAATAGTCCCTGTTCCCCTCACTTTGGGAAACCAATTGGTTACTGAGCTACCACAGGCTACATCTGAGTGGAGGTTCTAGATTATATCCATACATGGTCCTTGGTTGAATGTTAGTCTCAGAGAAGACCCTGTGCCCAGATATATTTGGTCCTTGTGGAGCTCCTATCCTTTCCCCATCAGACTAACTCCCCTTCTTTCTTATGATTCCCTGTACTCTGCCAAAGGTTTGGTCATGAGTCTTTGCTTTGAAAACACTGCTAGTTAGAGTCTCTCAGATGCACTCAGTAGACTCCTGTCATACGTTCAATGCACATCCCATCTGTCTTTCTAAACGAGGATTGATCATCTTACCCCATGTCTGCTCTCTTGATTATCTTTTTTAGGTGTATAGATTTCATTATGTTTATCATATCTTATAGGTCTATATAAGTGAGTATATCCCATGTTTGTCTTTCTTCTTCTGGGATATTTCACTCAGAATGATCTTTTCTAGATCCCACCATTTGCCTGCAAATTTCATGATTTCCTCCTTTTTGATTGCTGAGTAGTATTCCATTGTATAAAAATACCACAATTTCTGTACCCATTTCAACGTTGATGGACATCTGGGTTGTTTCCAGGTTCTGGCTATTACAAATAGAGCTGCTATAAACATGGTTGAGCAAGTGTTCTTTTTTGTGTACTTGAACAAACTTTGGGTATATACCTAGCAGTGGTATAGCTGGGTCTGGAGGAAGCACTATTCCTATTTGTCTTAGGAAGCGCCAGATAGCTTTCGCTGATCACCATAACATGCAAAATTAACCCCTAAATGTTTTGAGATTATGTTAAGTTTGTAGTGTCCTACTTTCATACAAATCTGTACCTCACTTCTGAAAATTGATCAAAATATTTGCCTTGACTATGGACCAGCATGTCCTGGGATCGAGAATGGCCATCACACTAGGAAACACTATTTTTCAATAAGCCTAAGAAAAGCCATGCCTTTGAATATATACTTTTTAAATTATTTTCATGATTTAATGCATGCATACAATGTATTTGCTCCTTGATTTTCCCCCTAATTTCTCCTAAATCTGCTCCTACTGTTCCTTTCAAATCATGTGTGTCCCTCCTTTCTTTTATAAACCACTGAGTCTCGTTTTGTACTGCTTATATATGCAGGTGCACATGGCTATGTGCCAGAATATGGTCAACCTCCCAGGGAACACACTGTAGAAGAAAATTGACTCTCCTTCTCTGGCAGCCATCAGTTTTCAACAGCTCCTCAGCTAGAAGTCAATGATGGTTTGACTGTTGTCCTGTCTTTATTCATTCAGGAATAATATGGATTATTCCCAAGGTCTTTGTATGTCAGAACTACAACTAGATGCCTCTTCCTGAATTTATGCCACATCTGTTACTTCAGCATAGGAAGTTTTGGAATTTGCAGTCTTAGCTCCTGATCTTTGTAACCATTATCTCTCTCATTCTAAGTTTCTAGTAGCTTCATCACATCTTGTCTTGACTTCTCCCTTCATTTGCACTGCAAAGGACATATTTCCCACTTCATTACTATAACTGTTTCTTTTTTTAAGTTTATTTACTTTCCTCCTCCCCTCCCAGTCCCACACTCTACTCCTTCCCCTTTCCTATTTCCTTCCCCTGCCCCAGAAAAAGGGAGCCCTCCTCCCCCTGTTAACCCTCTACAGGACATCAAGTAACATCAGTACTGAGAATATCCTCATTTACTAAGGCCAGGCAAGGCAGCCCTGCAGGGGGGAACTGGCCCAAAACCAGGCAATAGAGTCTATGTTAGAAACACCCCCGACCCCACTTTCCACTTGCCAGGTGACCAACATGAAGACCAAGCCGCCCATCGGCCATATATGTGCAGGGCAGCCTAGATTCAGACCATGCATCTTCCGTAATTGATGTCTCAGTCTCTGAAAACCTCCATGGGTCCGAGTTAGTTGTCTCTGTTGTTCTTCTTGTGGGTTCCTGACCCCTCCATGTCCTTCCATCTTTCCCTAACACTTCCACAAGACCCCCAGAGCTCTGCCCCATGATTGGCTGCAAGTCCCAGCATCTGTGATTACTGTTTGGTGGAGCCTCCCAGAGGAAAGTCATGTTAGTCTCCTGTCTGCAAGCATAACAGAGAGAGTCATGGGCTGGCTCTCTACAGTGGGGTAGGCCTCAGGTTGGACCAGCCATTGGTTGGACATTCCCTCAGTCTCTGTTCCCTCTTTATCCCTGCCCTTCTTGTAAGCAGGGTAATTTTTGGATCAAACGTTTTGTGGGTGGGTTGTTGTCCCTCTCTTTCTACTAGTCCTGTCTGGCTACTATAGCTGTTTCTAATTAAGCCATCAATAAGCATTTTCTTGTCACAAAAATTGAATAATTATCTACCTGGTTATCTCTCATACAAGCGAAATATGGTCATTGATTCTTCTATTACTTTCCCTTTCTGTAAGGTTGACAGTATTTTATTCTGCTGCTCTTTTCATGTTTTTGCAACTATTCCTGAGTCATGTATTGAAAATATCACATTTCATTTCCTTTTAAACTTGGAACATCCAGGGACCAGTATTGTTTCTGCCATGTTCTCTTATTATTCTGGATCAACTAAGAAAACATTGTCTACTGCATCACATACTTATCATGGCTCTCTTCTTCGGTCTAAAATTATATCTAATTCCTTGTTGAGCATGCTCATTGCCTTTCCTAGAGACATGAAAAATGTTCATTTGCAAGACTAAGATAATAACACAGTCAATAAATGCTTTCCTGGCAAGCATGAGACCCTCAGTTCAATGCTAAGAAAGAGAAAGAAAGAAAGAAAGAAAGAAAGAAAGAAAGAAAGAAAGAAAGAAGGAAAGATAGGAAGGAAGAAAGAAAGAAGGAAAGATAGGAAGGAAGGAAGGAAGGAAGTCTAAAGAGGGCGGTCTGCACTTACAACCCTAATGCTGAGGAGTTGGGGAGATATATTTTTCTATCTGTACTGCTGGCATTAGCCAACTTGTCAAGTTCTAGGCTAGTAGGATAAAGTAGACAGATCATGCCTAAAGAGCAACACCAGATATTGTTTCTGAGCTCTGCATACACACATGTGTGCCCACTGTCATACAAACTGCACATACATTTCACTTCCCATTCTGTGCTTTTATTTGGGGAGCAGGAGGACAGCAATATTAAGACATCATCTCTCTACATAGCTCTAGCTGTCCTGAAATTCACTATGTAGACCAGACTGGCCTTGAACCCGGAGATCTTCCTGCCTCTGCCTCCCAAGTGCTTGGATTAAATGGGTACACCAACTAAGGCCAGCTCTACAATCACCCCTCTTAATCTCCTTTTCTTGTCTGTTTTTTTCTTATTTTTTCCTCCATTTGTTTTTCCCAAGAGAGAAACTCAACTATGAGTATTCTTTTCTTCATATAAGAGCCAGTGCATAAAGCCTTGTCAAATTCTATTTGCAATGAGTAGCTTTAAATCTGCCCATATTTCTGCTGTGAGCCCAGCCTTTAACCCCTGAGCCATCTCTCCAGCCTCCTTTAAAGTAATTGTTAACATTTTTATAATTTTAATAATTTTCCCTTGTATTGAAAAATAGATGTTTTTCTCACATAATATATCCTGATTACTGTTTCCCCTCCCACCACTCCTCCCAGTTCCACCTGACATCATCTTTCATCTGGATCCATTTCATTTCTGTCTCTCATTAGAAAATAAGGCTTCTAAGGTATAATAACAAAAAATAAAACAAGATCTAAAAATTGACACATCAGTACTGTACAAAAAAAAAAGGAAAAGAGTGTAAAAAGACACAATAAACAGACCCACACTAATTTGCATACTCACGAGTCCCATAAAAACACACATTGAAGTTATAACATAACAAAGCACTGGATGCAGACCTGTGTGCGCTACCTCAGTCGCTGTGAGTTCCTCTGTGCTTGGTCATATTGATTTGGAGGACCTTGTGTCTTGGTATTCTCCATCTCTTCTGGCTCTTACACTCTTTCTACATCCTCTTCCTCAGCGTTCCCTAAGCCATTTTATCACTGATTTTTTTTTTTTTTAGACACATAGTATTCAGTTTTACTTTAGGTCCCTGGGCTTTCTAGTCTCAGGTTCTTGGATACGGGTTGCATCTTGTGGAGTAGGTCTTGAATCACATCAGTTGTTGGTTGGCTCTTCCCACAAGTTTGTGCCACCATTGCGCTAGCATATCTTGCAAGCATGACACCATTGTAGATGAAAGGGTTTGTGTCTGGGCTGGTGCGCATGGTTTTCCTTTTGGCTTTTGCCTGCCTTGTGTTAACAGATGGCAATGATGGACACCTGAAACTCATGTAACTGCTCCACTGCCCAGTAACTACCTCACAATGTACGTTCTTTGAGATAGCAAACCTTTGTTTTGTGTTCAATGCTATGTTACTATCGTACCTGATAGAACCAATTCTGTTAGTGCTCAATAATTACTTTATGATTCATGAGCAGATATGCTAAATGAATAAACCATATTACCACCTCATGTTGTTATTATCTGTTTTCAGCTATCATTACCCGTCTACTTACAAAAGGCTATAATCTCTCTAAACAGAGTTTATATTTTTTTTACAGCTAAGTCACGATGTCAGGAACAGGGTGTGATATAATTCAAGAACACCTGGTGAACTCACTGATCCTGTAATAGGAATGTTCATTTTCAAACTGAACATATGTAAAGAAGTCTCTTAAGAGTATATACTTTCATTATTTGATTATTACTGCTAATATATAACTAATATTGTCAGGATTCACTAAAATGTTCTCACAGAAAAGAAGTGTCTGGAGTATTTCCCCCAGTTTGGAGACTCTACTCTGAAGTGAGCATGCTCAAGACTTATGTTAATTTTTTTACATTTGTTTATTGCTTACAGTGAATAGTGTCTCGTATCTAATTCTATTAAATCACCACGAAATTCTTGTTACAATGGGAGACTATTGACCCTATATAAACCTACAACAGGAGAATATTTTCTCCTATACAATATGCTGCTATTCAGTGAGAATTTTGGTAGTCCCTGAAGGATTTATGTGCCTCTTAATCCTCAAGGAAATAAAGGCATGATACCTAAACAAATCCAACAATTCGTGATTAACACAAAATGTGTAGTAAATATAATGTATGTGATTTTAAAATAATAATTATCTTCTGAATTGCTTAAGAATATCCTAGCCTAAAAATAAAACATATAAACAAACAAAACCAGTTAGCTCCAAATGCAGTGTAAATTGTGTTTTTAAATTTAGTAACTTAGAAAATTCAAAGCTGAGGTGTTGTTGCAAGTCAAGATAGCTGATGACTGTCTCTTTTTGGCAGAGATGAGCCCTGAGGTACTGTGAGAAACAGTTGAACTTGGGCTGAATTAATCACCCTCTTTCTGGAACACAAACTAGCACGGGACTTACTCTTTGTTGTAACCACGAAATCAACCTTTTTTTGTGGCTGAAATAATGAGTCCTGGCTAGAGCAGTCAGTAGCAGCCAAAAATTAAGAGGAGATTTCAGAAGGTAACTAATCCTGTGGTCAATATCCTTCTAGCACGCACATACTAAGAGAAAGGGAAAAAACTTGAGTGAACCCTAGAGATGGTTGCAAATGAGGAGATTACATACCCAAGACCAGAAAGTTATAAACAGAGAAATTGCAGATGGATCTGGAGAGTTTAAGATGTTAAAAAAAAATCAAGTGAGTGAGATTTAATTTAGATAGACAAAGTAGCTTTTTAAGAAGAATAATGCCAATGGGATTTATAAATCAGGTGAATACCAATTAGAAGCCAAAATAGAAGACAAGAACGAAAAAAAAAAGAGCTTTAATGTCAAAAGATTTGTACCTTGTTATAAAGTTTTGTACCTTGGACAACTTTCAGAATTTTTGAATAAGAACATAGACAATTGCTAAAGTAGGTTTTTATTTTTTATGTGTATAAGTGAAGCATCTGAATTTGAAAGGGGGAACGTGTTATTAACCCCATTTATTCCCTCAAGAACCAGAACAATGCAGCTTTAAGCATTACATGAGTGTTAATGGCCCATTGTGGGAGAACCAGACATTTGGTTAAACATCAGTGATTAAAAGATAACCATAGCCCTTAAAACATTTATTGTCTATTTATAAAGATTTTCAGATAGTCAGGTAATTTCAAAATATTAACTAAAATTTATATACTGCATGGTGTCATAATTCAAAAGCCGGGGCAACAGTGCTTAACCATATAAGTTTGACCCTTATAACATTTTCAGGCATGGTCTTATCCAAGCTTTAGGAAATAAATTATTGTTGAAAGAAAGAAGGAAGGAACAAACAAACCACAAATGACACAACAAAAATTACAGATGAAATATAAGCAGGATAGGAGGCTAGGACTTTTAGCTTGCTGCAAAAACCTAAGGACCTGAGTTTTATCCCCAGAAACTTTGTAAACAGTCTGGGTAAGGTGATTCACACTGAGCAAGCCCAGCATAGGAAAGTTAAAGACAGGCAGTTCCCTGCGATCACTAGCTAGTCTAGCCTAGCCGGCAACCTCCAGGCCACAGAGAGACAATCTTTCAAAACAGGAGAAAAACAAAGAAACATCACACTAAAACACAACAATGTGGCTTACACTTGAGAAACAATGCTGAGTTTCCGAATGCAGGAGCACACATATGCACTCAAACCCACACACATATATATCAACATAAACATGTACTATGAACATTCATTTTACATGCAGATGTGACATATCCAAAATATAGTAACAGACACCAGAAAAATAATAATAATTAAAAAAATCCTAGGGTGTGTGTTTGACCCTTCTGCCTATGACCAGGAAGCAGGAAGGAGGACCACTTTTACCCACTATGTAAACTAGCAAATGGAACAAATGTACAAAGTACCCATTTTCAAGGCTTCAGAATCCAGGCAATAAAAGAGTATTGGGCATGAGAGATTAGAAGGAAAGCAATATGGCTGCTACCATCACTTTCTTTCTGGAGATTCATGGCTTAACAGGAGACCCAGAAGGACCACGATTTAGCTATGGAGACATCTGGGAACTGTCACTGTGATTGGTCTTCCCTTCTCCCAGAGGCATGTTTATCCATCATGCATCACCATGAAAAGCTGTGAGGATCACTGGCCTTTGGAACTGAGAATCCAGTGTGGCTCCACATTTCAACCTTACAGCCCAATAAGCTTTCACTCTCCGGCTAAGTCATGTTCAAAATTAACCTAGTAATTTTCCTACTATGTGGTATGCACTGGCTTCTGTTTCGTTAAAGCAGATGTTCCTATGGGACTCTGAACACACCTGCCGCTCTTGTTTATAGAAAGGAAGTTTTTTCTGAGTTCTTAGCTTGGAGATGTGTGCAAGAAATGTTCATGGTAAGGATTTCTAGAGAGGCTAGAGGGGAGGGATGCAAGAGGGAGAATAAAGTGACACTGTCTTCAGTGGCAAGATCACACAGTCCTATAAATAATCTCTCATTCATGCTCATGTAAGATACACTAGTGGAGTCCTCTGCTTATCATGAAAAGAGACATAAATAAAACATAAATAAAAACATAAATAAAAAGTAGAAGAAGAGCCAGCAGGGAAGGGAACAAGAGGTAAATGCTGAAGTGAGCATGATCAATTAACCTTCCATGTGTGGATTAAAACGCCATCACGCTCGCACAATGTATGCTAACAAAAACTTTGGAATTAAGAAATGTCCTTGGCCAATCAGTTCATGTCAGAGATAGTCCCTGTTCCCATTGCTATGGAACCTACTTTGATCATCTCCCCCAGAGGAGGGAGCAGCCTTACCAGTCCACAGAGGAAGACAATGCAACCACTCCTGATGAGACCTGATAGACTAGGGTCAGAAGGAAGGGGCGGAGGTCCTCCCCTATCAGTGGACTGGGGGAGGGGCATGGGTGGAGAAGAGGGAGGGAGGGAGGGTAGGATTGGGAAAGGAGGAGGGAAGGGGCTACAGGTGGGAAACAAAGTGAATAAACTGTAATTAATAAAAAAAGAAAAAAAGAAATGTCCTTGGTTATAATCTTGTACATATTTCTCTAAGTGTAAGAATGAAACTAATGGCATCTGTGGCCATAAATTTAGCATTGGCAAGTACCATGTGTTCTAGAAAATACAGTGTATAATTATTAAAATTTCTTGTCATCTTGAAAAAAAAAAAGAGTGGAGGTGTCAGTTCTCACATTCTTTATTACCAAAGCTAAATCCAGGAGTCAGAAATTGTCATTTTAAGATTATGCTTTAAGAAACAATAGAAAATGAAAAATATTTTAAAATTAATCTGCCAATATATAATTACTGATTTGCTAAAGCATTCAGGAAACTGCTTCAAAAAATGCAAACACCAAAATAATATAAGAAACATGCTACATTCACACATCAGAAGACAATTCTACTTAGATTTCATTGTTCATCAAATTGAACTATTAGCACAGTCTCAGTGAAAATTCCAGAGGACTTTATTTCTTTTGGAAAATGACAAGTAGCTGCAAGTGACCTTTAAAAGCCATAAAGAGTATTAAAAATGAGCCCATGGGACTAACAATCTAACTTCAAGACATACTTAAGTTACTATAATTAGTATGGAGTTGTCTGTGTCAAGAGAGACTTTGAGATGATGAAGAATGTGTATTATAGAAGATGGTCAAGAAATAGATGGATACAAAAACAACCAAGTGCTGAGAGCCACATAAGCAGATTCAAGCTTCTATTAAGTGGCGCTGGAACCATTGACTATCAATGTACAAAAGAGAAAGTTTGATCTGTATATTTCACTGTATGTGAACATCATCCTTTAATAAGTCATAGTAAAATGTAGTCCTGATGAGACCTGATAAGCTAGGGTTAGATGGAAGAGGAGGAGGACCTCCCCTATCAGTGGACTTGGAGAGGGGAATGGGAGGAGATGAGGGAGCAAGGGTGGGATGGGGAAGGGGCTACAACTGGGATACAAAGTGAATAAACTGTAATTAATATAAAAAATAAAAAATTAATTTAACAACCGTAGGTTTTAGTAAATGTAAAGCTGTACACTGAAAACTTCTCAGAGAAAACTCTCTGTGACCGGATTTAGGCTAAACTAGCTTAGCTTATATTAAAAACAACCACACTCCCACCTAAGAACAAGATCCTTCATGCAAACCTGCTACTTTCAGAAGGCATTATGAAATAAATGAAAAGATATACTACAGACCAATAAAATGCACTTGCAAACTGTGTAATTGGTAAATAAATTGTATGCAGTACATGTAAAGAACTACCTAACTCACTGATAGGAAGACAAGAATCTAAACAATAGTAGGATACAGTTGGAAAATCCAGTTCCTTATCAAATTCACACACACACACACACAGAGAGAGAGAGAGAGAGAGAAAGAGAGAGAGACAGACAGACAGACAGAGACTGAGAGTTCTGTTTCTCTGACTGAACTATAAAGCAGAATCAACTGACTATGCCCTATGTCATCCTGTATCACCAATACATATTCATTTGCAGCAGATATTATTTCATAGATTTCTTCAGCCAACTTGATTATGACTTTTAAAATGCTATTTATCATTTCTCTGACAGCATCTAAACAGTTGTCAATATTTTTTTTTATGAAATAAGGAAAAATGTGTGTTTGGTGAGTGACACAACACAATTTTTTTCTTGTCTTTGCCTGTCCTTTGAGATCCAGCTTTCACTTTTTTGCATCAACAACTATCTTTGTACAACAGCTCCAAGGTTATTGTTCTTTCTCAAGCAACAATCATCAGCTAAATTTTAAAATAAAACACCACTCAGATTTCAAATGAGCTATGCCAGCAGGCTACAGTTACTTAATTCTGAGCTAAAGCACATGGTGTTCCCCAAACACCTGCATTCTCATTCCAAACACACACAACTCAATGCCAGGGACTTGCTGCAACACAGATTCTCAAACATTCCTGTATAGATTCCATTTCTCTATGTAACTCTTTGCCGATGGTAAACTTTGCCTTTCAACTTTGCCACAACAACACAGTCTGAGGTTTTCAAAAACATTTCGGTAGCAGTTGTGAAAACGGAGAAGAGCCTAGAGGCAATTTATGCCCCTGAGTAAACATGCCTCATTTTCAACTGCGTATTTCACTGTCTCGTGAAGAGTGAGGTACAGCAGCATCTCATTCCCACTCCTCCATCAGTAAATGTTTCTGTGCCTCGGTCTACACGATGAAAACAGGGCAGGGGCTTTTTTCATTTAAGCCAGCATGTCGTTCACAGGAAGCACGGGGCTTCTCTTTTCTTTAATATCCGGAGAACATCAGAGGGAGACTTGATTTGTAATGAATTTTTCTTTCTGTGTCTCATCTTATAATGGAGAAAATCTAAGAACTCCAAGGCTTTACAGCATGACCATCAGGGCAAGAAAACACACACACACACACACACACACACACACATAAATAAAAATAGATTTTTCTCTTACTTTTACTTTTACTTAGGCCCAAATTGTGTGTGTGTGTGTGTGTTGGTATTGTCGTGGTATTTGCTGGACTTAGCCACTCTCAGAGATTCGCAGAGGTAAGTACATAGCAACATGGAAATCAATAGGAATTTTCTACGTTGTATATCGAAAAGTAAAAATACAGCAAACCTATTTCTTACAAGGCTTATCTGAGAAAAGTTAGCCAAATCTCTCTGTCATCAATGTCACATCTGAAAATCTCTCCATTACTGTAATTGCCTTCACAGCTCTTTGCAACAAAAATAAATCCCAAGCATCATGTTTATCTAGGGAAAAAAAAAGAAAACCCATGAACACTGCATTGCACTTGTTATTATACTTTGTCTTCCAAAATAATTTACAGTTTTGTTCATTCAAACTTGTCCTGGAGCAAAAGTAGAAAAGTTTTATTTTACATGTTCTCAACATAATGATGACAGATGATACCTATAGACTCATGATTTTTTTTAAATCTCTGAAAATTAACAGATTATTCAGGTTAGTTTTTAAAAAATATATAACAATAGAGATGTGTTTGTTACTACCATGGTTTATAAAGATCTGCAGTTTAAAATTAGTCCCATTGTTAAAGGTATAGTCCATCCCTTGCCGAGTGTTGAACAGCTCGCAATAGTCTCCAGAGGGGAGACTGTGCCTCAGGTATTCCCAACGCTTGGTGCGGAACACCAAGGAGACCTCTAGAGTTTTTATTTTCACTCTAAAGGATGTACACTAATAATTTGTCAGTATCTGAACAAAGCAAACCGAAACTTCATGGGTAATGTTTTAGCTGACCAAGAAGAGAATCCAAGCCACTGGACATTGCCATACTGACTCTGACTTAGTGGGAGAGGTGCGTGCTGTTCGTCAGCGAGCTAAAGAAGTATCGTTGTGCTCTGCCTTTAGCAGCTTAACCAGAAAACCATATAGTCAAAGCCCAGGGAGTCTTTAAATATTTTACTCTCAACATTTTGGAGCACAGAGTGGAACTGACTAGATACTGGATTCCTATCTGTAATCTGTTTAAATGAGCCTTGCTAAAGTAGGCATGACAACATACATTAGCATTTTGCCCATTATGACATAATTTCTGGTTCTTTGTTTTTTTATTATTTTTTATTTCCTGCCTGGGATTCTCTCTCCTGCTCTCTGGCAATTCTACAACACACCCGCACCTTTTCTTAGCTCTTTATCTCTCAGTCATTGTGATAAACACACGCTGAACATCTCCACTGGACATGATGTTTTATTGAAGGATGGAAACATGACTCAGAGAATATTTCACCCTTGTCTTCTAGGAACTTAGCTTATAACTAAAGATTCCAGATAAAAATCATTAATAAAAGCTGAAGCATCAGGATGTTCCCAGCTCAGATTGGCTTCTTGCTACCAGTGACCCAGTGGTCAGGGAACCATGATTGACAAATAATTGTAAGACTCTGCAGCAGGAAGAACAAGTCTCCCTATGCTATTTAATATTTCTATCCCCCTGCATTTATTTCATAGCCAACACTGGAAATGATTACACAACACATGTCAAATGAACAAGTCTTCCTGCACCGGGGGAATAAATCAGTTGCTAAAGTATTTGCCTTGCAACCATGAGAATCTGAGTTTGATGCCTGGGACCCACGTTTTTAAAAAGGGGTAACTGTGATGGTGCAAGGAAGAAACTGAGGCAGATGGACTCCGAAACTTGCCAACCATCCAGCCTCTCCTACCTTCCAAGTTCTAGGAGATCTTGTCTCAAAAAAAAGGTGGACGAAATATAATCTCCACTTGTTTACCACAAGACTGTTCCTGGCAGTGGTACCTCCAGAACCCACATACGAAGAGCCGGCTGTGGTCAGGTGCACTTGTAATTCCAGCACTTGGGAGGCAGACACGGGTGGATCCCTTGACTCCCAACCAGCTAGCTTAGTCTAGTTGGTGATCTCTAGGCCAGTGAGAAGCCCTGTCCAAAACAAACAGGAATGACACCTGGGGTTGTCCTTTGACTTCCGCCTTCCCACACACATGCATGTGTGTGTACCTGTACTCATGTGCACCTGAACACACACAAGTGCACATGTGCGCACGGGCGCACACACACACACACGCACACACACACACACGCATGTCTTTTATAAGCTTACTAAGCACATGAATACTTGTTATAATTTTGCAACTGTCTTATAAATTCTTGATGCCTGGTTGTCACAATACATCTTATTACGGGTCAGTAACTAAGCATATACTGGGCACATGCAAGATGTGTAATAAGAGTAAGAAGAAGAAAAAAACTCTGTTTGGGTGACATTCAAATATATATCCCATATATATAGCCTTCTCTCTTTCAACAAATTTGTCCTACTTATTTTTTTGCAGGAAAACATGTGCAAACACATCACCCTGCACATGTGTTTCTAAAACAGATTATGTGTGTTTAAAGAAAGTGGGGATATTTGGATATAAATGCCGCAGTTCATATATAATTCTATTGGAGGTGAGCCCATTGGAAATGGGAACTGGGAGCCCTCGTTTAAAATTATAGAGTGACCATGGGATGAGGGGCACAGATCCAGGTGCTCCTTCGTTTTCTTCCTTATCAGGGGAGTTTTTCAATCAACCTAATCTAGCGGAACATTTCTCCTCGGTGACGGAGATATATGTGCAGGAGACAACTTTCCCTTCACCGAGAGAAATAGGTTTAACCCCTTTGCTTCTCGAGTTTTGTAATTTGGGAGAAAAAAAGTGAGTTTCCCAGAAGGCATTTCCAGGAGGAAAAGATGAAATCTGTGTGAAAAATCAAGAGAAGCAGTGGGAAATTGCATGGCGTTGTAAGTCCAACCACATATAGATAACTTTCCTCCAGGAAAAAAAAAAAAAAAAAAAAACCTGAAAATTTTACTTTAAGAAATGAATTTGCAAAGTCAGCAGCAATTGGTCGCAGTCTTTCCTGCTGCAGACATCATTTTTCCCACCCAAATAATAAAGGATAATTTGGACCAATTCCTACATTTGTTGAATGCTGTCCAATTCTATCGTCTTTCTCCCACTTTCTCTTTCCTTTTGAGAGATGATTGTGTGGCTTGTAGAATATGATGAATCACTTCAACAAGAAATACGTGGCATCTGGTTAAGCTCCTCTCTAGCATATAAATTAAGCATGAATGACAGCCAGGTCAAAAAAATTCCTTTGAAACGGGTTCCTGTGTGGCAGGCAAAAATCAAGTCTTTTCACTCTTTTGGCAGGAGGTCCCTCTCTGACCTTTATTTCAGAGAAGTGGGTCACCTTGCCACCACTCCTGAAAACCATTAAAAATAGATTTATGAGAGAGAAAAACAGAAATATCTATTTAATGACTATGCTGAGATGAAGACTGTTAAAATAAAAAAAGCATCACTAGCACTGATAAACGCCCTAGAAAAATCCTAATAACACCCTCAGAAAGGAGCAATAAGTAAAATACAGCTATGGAATTAATTTATAACATAGAGGTATTTTGTCTTTTAAAAGGTCCCTAGTAGAGAAAACTGAGATGAAACCAGAATTTTTTTTTTTCCATTTCTACGTTATGGGTTATTTTTCTAGGTTGGAAGTTTTCTCTTTGTCTTTTCCCTTACATCTATGTCATGAGGCAGAATCTACATTATTGAGATTTAATTTTTGAAAAAGCATACACTTGGTTAACACACTTCCTGTGACTGAAGCATCATCTCTGTCTAGATATGTAATTCCTATCGCAAGGAAGCCTGCCAAGGAGCAGAAACAGCAAGCAGGGGAAGATTCTCCAACATTCCACATGATGGCAGAAGATCTTTTCCTTATTAACTAGTCGAAGCTCCATAGGTTTGTATTATCCTATTAAACATGGAAAGATTGGCAATCTTCCATATTCTCTAAGCCATTTTAGAGTAATTTGTTCTTGGGACAAGTAAGAAAGAACTGTGTGTTTTCCTGTGTGAAAAACAAGCAGTTGGGATAGATGGGGGGAGGTGGGCATTTTTATAAAGTTTCTCTAAATAATGTTGAGGCTTTGAAAAGGGCTGCTCAATGTCATATTTCGAATGGAATCACCTAGACCTCGTTTCTGCAAAGCATGGTCATTTTTGTCTCTTTACTGCTGCAGGTCACAGAATATCCTGGGAATGTGACAGCTACTTATTACAAGCCCATGGTAGATGGAGAGATCTTCAGGATCTTTTTAAAAATAATTTATTTAATTTTATTATATGTGCCTTAGTGTGAGGGTGTTGGATCCTTTGGAATCGGCATTACAGACAGTTGTGAGCTGCCATGTGGGTGCTGGGAATTGCACTCAGATCCTTTGAAGAAGCAGACGCTTCTCTTAATCACTGAGCCATCTCTCCAGCCCTTCGGGAGTCTTTGCTAGATCCATCTTTGGATTTTGATTTGGCTCCTATCAACAAAACCCTCGGTAAGATAGTGGCCTCCTGCTCCAAACCAGACTTTTACACACAGGAACCAGACATCCTGTCAACTTTATACGATGCTTATATGCTCTGTTGTATTCAGAGTGAGGACAGACAGACTACCAAGCTAAGATTATCTGCAATTTATAGGCATTTACCACACCGCCTTTATGCCTTTTCCCACCCATTTCTTACTCTACTTGCTTTATGTTCTTTTTTTTTATTTTTCTTGCTTCTTTTCAGAGACCACTCATGGGGACACAGAGAAATGTGCTTACAGACTCATCAGTTCACAAACTTGAACACCTCAAGTTCAATGTAGTCATTGTTTGCATTTTGTGGTAATGATGGCAAAGGCTTATTACATGAAGCTTATATGTTGCAGAAGTAGGGTACCCATTGCAGCACGCTTTATTAATTGTTTTGACAAAAAAAAATGCCTAACAGAAATGACTTCGAAGCATTCTGTTTCGAAGACATTTAGGTCCATTCTGGGGGGAAGGAGTGCTGGGGAGAGGATTCAGCCCAGAGGAAAAAGGTTGGGCCCATCAGGTCTTCATGTAATCATGGACCAGGAAGCAGGAAAAACATGTTAGATCCAGAACCTTCCAAACACTGGCCCTCCAGTGAATTACTCCATCAACAAAGTCTTCAAAAGGGTTCCACAAGCTGCCAACCAAAAGCAAGAGGCTGTGGAGAATATTGTACTCCTTGTTTTTAGCAGCTGAGTAGTTATCATTGTGTAAATGTACTAGTTTCTTTATCTGTTCTTCAGCTGATGGACATCAGGGTTATTTTCAGTTTCTATGAACAATAGTTGAGCAAATGTCCTTGTTGTATAATAGAGCATCTTTTGGGTATATGCCCGGGAGTAGTATAGTTGGGTCTTGAGGTAGAACTAATTTCAATTATTTGAGAAGCCTCCAGATTGATTTCCAAAGCGGCTGTACAAGTTTGCACTTCCGCCAGCAATGGAGGAGTGGTCTCCTTTCTGCACATACTCACCAGCATGTGCTGTCACTTGAATTTTTGATCTTAGTCATTCTGACAGGACTAAGATGAAATCTCCGGGTGATTTTTATTATTATTATTTTTTTTAGTATTAGTTACAGTTTATTAACTTTGTATCCCAGCTGTAGCCCACTCCCTCATTCCCTCCCAATCCCACCCTCCTTCCCTTGTCTCCTCCCTGCCCTTTTCCAAGTCCACTGGTAGGGGAGGACCTCCTCCCCTTCCATCTGACCTTAGCTTATCAGGTATCTTCAGGACTGGCTGCAATCTTTAAGTGCTTCTCAGCCATTCAAGATTCCTCTGTTGAGAATTCTTTGTTTAGCTCTGCACCCTATTTTTAATTGGATTATTTTGTTTGTTGGTGCTTAATTTCTTGAGTTCTTTATATATTTTGTATATTAGCCCTTTGTCAGGCTGCTTGATAATAGCAATGCCAAATTCAGGATAATATTAATCTTTTAAAAGCAGGGTTAGCCTGAATATCCCTCACTACTGGGTTCGTGCTCTTAGTCTGAAACCAGCCAAGGTCCACCAACAAGTTCGGCGTTGCTTTCAGCTTAGTTTCTTTACCTCACCGAGATTTCAGTCTTTCAAAAACAGTCTGTTTCCGTCAATCTTGTTTGCCAGTGACCAGTAAGGATTCCTAAATGCATTGGGAGGTGTAGACGTTTCCAGCGTTTCACCATGAAAGAAGATTGATGGTGTCCTCTTACTTTCAATGCCTGTGATACATTTAAAACATGAAGTTTAAACAAAAGTCGATTTACTATAATAGGGCTATGAGTTAAGTGATGATCTCCGGTATAAAACAGCAGTTTATTAACTCAACTACTGTGCTAACCCTAATGAAATATCACCTTCATAGAGCACCAATGGGAGGAATGATAGGAAAATATAAGATACAATATTAACATCAATTTTAACATATCTGAGCAATGGTGACATTTTCAAAAGGACACGTTTTCTATATGTTCCTATGCAGTAATGTAAATATAAAAAAATCTCAGTGTTTGTTTTCTATAAATGAGAAGGAATTCATAAATTCACTTAACTAAAGCTTGACAGATTGAAGCTGCAGTTCAAATACTCAGAGTTTACTGACTGAGTTAGCAGAAGAAGTCTCTTTTACGTGATTTCTTGAAGACTTCTTTAAAGTCTAGACTTTGCATTTTGTTCCGTTCACTCCAAGACTCAAGAAATCTTGCCGAGAAGGAGTCAGAACTTTCTAGCACTACTGAACCATTTCAATCACAAATTTCAAAAGCTATGGATGACTACACTGAGTGTACACTAGAATGCAGCAATCAACAGCCAGATGAGGGTGGAGGAGGGGATTCAGAGGTCCTTATTCCTCTCTCATGGATCAGCTCAGAAATTGAGAAATTTGTTGCCTAAAGCAATGTAGCCATTGGTGGCTCTGAAGGCCTCTGGTGGTTGTTCTCAATCAGTCGTCACAGAGATAGCTCTGATTAAAATAAATAAGTTCTTCTGCTAAACCAAAAGACATGAGGAAACACACAGGTAGGGAAGATAGAGGTTAACAGAAATGGGAGGGATAAAATGAGGAGGAGAGGAATGATTAAGCAGAATGCACTGCATACAAGTATTAAATTGTGAAAAATAATTAACAATAAAAAATTCAAAAAACAATGTCTGTAACATCTGTGCTTTTAAAATTAGGGATTCTTAAGAAATTCAATTTACAGTATGACTAAGATTTTCTCTTGAAGAAAATGTAGCCCAAAATATTTCTATGTATGATTTGCTCTGATACCATAGAGGGGTAGTGGCAAAAGAGTGGCTGAAACTAAATTCCCTCAACTCCAGGCAAATTATTTTATCGGTTGATTATTTTCAAGTCTATAACCTTGAGGCCATTGCCAAGCTGTCATGCTGAACTTCAAAAAGTGTATGTCAAGCCACAAAATTAATGGGAAAAAACAACTACAAAAATCAACTCATCACTTCAGAATATAGGTTTATCCCTGCAATATTAAGACAAGAATTCCTTGCAGAAATTAATTCTTAAGGAGATACTTATCAGGGAGAAGCTTTGGGTTGTTAAATTACATTTTATGTATGTGTACATACATATGTGTATATAGAATTGCTCTGATTAAAAATAAAATAGAATAAAGATCAAACAAAAAAACAAGGGAGCTGAAGAAAAGTAGAATATATTGATTTTTTTTTCTCAATATCTTCTACTTCTGATCAAGAAGTAAATTTTTGCATGGGATGTAGGCTGAGGTGTTTTGTTTTGTTGTGTTGTATTTTTAATGAGAGAGACTCTCTTCATAACCTGGGCAAAAATATTCCAGGATGACTCCTGTTATTTATTTATTGTTAGCACACGAATGCATGAGGGGTTTGATGGTATGCATGTAGTTGTCAGAGGTAGCATTTGGGCTATGTTCATTCTCTCCTTTCACCTGATGGTGAAAAGATCAAACTCAGGTCATCAGGCTTGGTGGTAGTCATCTTTACCTGCTGAGCAATCTTGCTGGCTCTATGGCTAATACTTTAGAATATAGTCATAAGCAGATGGCTTCGTGCTTTTCTGGAAATGTAATTAAATACTGAGGATCTCATAGGAAGTCTTTTTGGCTTGTACTTATAACATCAAACACTTCCCATTATTCTGCTGAATCTTCCTACTGTACAGATCAATAAAGTAGAGCAAAATTCTTAGAGAACCCACTCAAGGCCACTCGTGTTACTGGAATACACTGCATCAAGATTTACATACATACACATTTAGAATACTTCCTGTTCTGTTTATTAAATCAACAATGTCAATACAAGATCCCCTTTATAGAGGATCCTTGCTGCTTGGTTTAAGTAAGATTTGATGAATACAATATTTTGTGAAGAGTAGAAATGTATCTAAAAAAAGGCATCGTTAAATGCCTCCCAATGACATTCTGCTTTGCTCATAATCTTTGCTTTGCTCAGCCACCATCAGAGAAGCTTCCTCCTGCAGATGAGAAAAAATACAGACTCACAGCCAGAAATTATGCAGAGAGTGAGAGACCTTGGAACACTAAGCCCTAAACAGTATGTTTCCATCAAACCCTCTTCTCCGGGATCAGGGAACTCTGTGGAAGACACTATAGAAAGAATTAAGAGTGAAGGGTGATGGAGGACACCAAATGAACAAGGCCTTCTCAATCAACAGGATGGGTGCACAGATGAACTCACAGAGACTGAGGCAGCATGCACAGGGACTGGATGGGTCTGCACCAGAAGGGGTCCTAGAGCTGAAAGGGGAAATGGGCACACTCCCTGCATCCTTAACCCAGAAGCTTATCCAGGAGGTAAGTTATCCAATTGATAACCACTTGCAAATGAAAATTTAGTTTTCTCCCGAGGGAGTCTTACTGGAGAAACAAAGCATTCCTAAGGGTAGACCCCATGTCCAACAGTAGATGGCCAACACAGAATGTAGTCAACAGCCTCTTTGCAGGTTCTTTGTCTAATGATGCCGTGTCAGGGATTCTGTTTAACCTTATGTCCCCTTTACATATACACGAGGCTTTCAGCTTAGTGTTTTTAAAATATTCCTGTGTGCGCATATACGTGTGTTTCTGAGTCTAAGTATATTTCTTGTGCTTTTTCTTCCGTTTGTTTTGTTTGTTTTGCCCTATTCTGAGTTGTTTGTTTTTTTTTTATTGTATTGTATTTTACTTTATTATTACTCCTTGCTTCTTTGTTTTCTAAGGAGAGACAGAAAGTGAGTCGGTTGGGATGGGCAGGAAGGTAGAGAGAAACTGGGAGGAATAATGAGATGAAAACATAATTAGACTACATTGTATGAAAAAATTATTTTCAATTAAAAATTAAAAAAAATCATAGATCTAGAGTGTAGTGATTCCAAATAGTCATTACACTCTTCATCTTCCCTCGTTTACCAAATTATTCACATTGTTTTTTATGTATGAATATTTTTTCAGGGTAAACAGGAGTGAAAAGAGATATCCTGGAGTCCTGTAATCATTTAAATTCCATGGTTTGGGACATTTCCTGCCTTGACGGATTGGGTGTGAAGGGACTTGTTTGCCTGGTTTTAAAAAGGCTCTTTTAATAAAGGCACCTGTTCCAAGTGTTTTGAGCTGTTGATACACAGGGCAGCAGGTGACTCTAACCTTTTAATTAGTTTTAACACAAAGTTGGCATTTTAGGCTTTCTTCTTAATATCTATCTATCATCTACCTATCTATCTATAATCTATCTATATCTGTCTATCATCTATATATCTACTGTCTATCTACTATCTATTATCTGTCATCCATCTATCTACCATCTGTCTCTCAACCATCTAGCTATAATCTATCTAAATCTATCTATCATCTATCTTCTGTCTATCTACTATCTATCTACCATTTATCTATCATCTATCTACCATCTATCTATAATCTGTCTATCATCTATGTAGCTATGTAGCTATGTATGTATATATGTGTGTATGTATCTATCAATAGATAGATAGATTCATTCATTTATTTATTGTAAGTATGTATAGGAATGTATTCCTGCAATGGTGTACCTGTGAAATCAAAGAACATCCAGGGTGAGTTGGTTTGTTTCTTCTATCATGCAGACTCAAGGGCTCAAACTCAGGTTGTCAGGTTGGTGAGAAGTAGATTTACCCCCTGATCCATCTCACCAGTCTAAAAATCCAATACTTTTTATCTATATTTTCCTAAATAACCAAGAAAGTTAATGTTTTTCATGTTCAACAAATTTATAAATGCATTTGCAATGTGGCTTATTTATGTTCTAAAACTATTACATTTCAATTGGGTTTTGATTTATCAAGTTGCTATTCTATATTTCATGTATACATGTATACATATAGCATAAAGTCTAGCAGTGTTTTTCTTTACAATATTTACATTCATTTCGATCTTGCCCTTGGCTATTGTCACAAATGTGAGGGAATGTTCATTACACCATTTCTTTCAGTATGTAGATACTTTCAGTGCAACTTATCAAACACTTATTGAACAACCTGTAACAGAAGAGGAAACTCAAGAAAAAGAAGAAAGAAAAGGGAGAATAGAGATGTGAAAAGAGCAAGGAAAGAGGACCAGAGAACAGAGGAAAACTTTAATATACAGGAGGTTTTAGCTTTAAGTAATGACTCATGCTCTCTCCAAATACATTGCCCACTCAGTTTTTTGAGATATAGTCAATATTTTGTTGTTTTACCTCAAACTAAGAGTAATAGATATCAAGCACCACAGAAGCCACTTTTTAATCATTATTTGAGAGTGCATATTTTTTGTTCCACACATCAGAACAAGCTTGTGTTTGTACATATATATGTATACACACACACACACACACACATGCTTGCTTGCTTTGTATACAGATATATCATAAGGTTACTGACTTCAATAGTCCAAAGTTGGTTTCAACCCTGTGAGAAGCTCTTCTATATTCAGCCTGTACAATGACTTTGTATCTATATTAACAGAGTATAACCAAAATGCCATGTGCAATGGTGGGTTTTATAATGTCTCCAGACAGCAAGCCTCCAGTAGTAAACTGATTCATGTGGATAAAATGAGTATACATGTCTACTAGCCAGAAAAGAAATGTATATTTGGGGCTAGGGGATGGTTACTGGGCAAAAGCACTTACTGTACAGGAGGAACTGAGATTGACTCTTCAGGGTTCATGAAAAATTTCAGATGCTATGACTGCATATGATTGTAACCCCAGCACCGGGGATGGGGCAGAGAGGGGCTTGGAGACAGACAGATACCAAAAACTTGCTTCCAACCATCCTAGCCAAAAGTCAAGGTTTAGGTTCAGCAGTTCAGCAAAAAAAAAAAAACAAAAAAAAAAAACACTGTTTCAAGGCAATAAAGAAAAAAAATCAGAGAGGCAGATATCTGATGTCCTACCTGGCCTCTATGGTCATACTCAGACCACACAATCATCTCCCATGCACGAAACATGACATACCCACACATCAAATAAATTAAATAAACAAATATGAAATATGTATCTCTGACAATAAAAGGCTCACTTGATTTCTTTTGGTTTTTAGAATAAAAAAAAATGTGTCAGAAGATGCATGTACTAATATACCCAAGGTCTTTGAACTCCACTGGGCAATTTCCCTTTACTCCATACAGAAATTAGTGACAGGATTTATTTATCTAAAAAGCAGTGTTCTGGACAGAGGTATCACTGTTTAAATTGAGTTTCATTGTTCTTAGTATAATTGTTACCACAATTTATCCATATATGTTATCTATTCTATCAGTAGAATATCCATTTTGTTAGGTATTTTATGAATACTTGTTTTTCAAAACAGAATATGAAACTTTTAGCCTTAAGACAAATGATGAAAGCAACATGGATTACCACCAGTGATGGATAACCTACTGTGTGCATTAAAGGTATTTAAAGTGAAATTTACTTACTTTGTTAGTAGAAGCGTAGATATTACCTGATATTGAATTTAAAATAACATTGAACTCTCAAAAATATTTGGATTAAAAAAATCCCATAAAATATAAAACAATCATCTAAAAGCATTAAGTGAAAGTCAATAATTTATTTTTTCATGATGTCAGTTGCAGAAAAATCATTTGGCTTAAGATATTAGATTAGTTATTTGTATATTTCTGTTTGTTCTTCATTGATTGACATTTGCCATTACAATGGGAAATATTATGGAAAATAAAGAGCATCAGGTACAAGACTGAGGATTTAAAGATCCTCAGTAAAGAATTGTTCCCCAATAGACTCTATAGACAGTTCTACCCACTGTCTATAGAGTCTCACTAAGGGTTGGGGCCTGGAGATCAGCTACAGCATCTACTCTGGGATTTTGACCGGCTTGATCTTCTGCAGGCATTGCAGAAACTAGAAGAGAAAAAAGTTAGAAGGCACGATGGGTGCGATGGAAGTATATGGATGGAATTAAAGGGAAACTAAGAGTTCATATGATTACACTTCATAATATATGCATTAAATTATCAAAAATAAGATAAAATTCATTTGACCCTGTTTTATCAGGTATCTTCAGGACTGGCTGCAAAGTCCTCCTCTGTGGCCTAGCAGGACTGCTCCTCCCTTGGGGGGTGGGGAGGTCAAAGAGCCTGCCATTGAGTTCCTGTCAGAAATAGTCCCTGTTCCCCTTACTATGAGAAACCAATTGGTTACTGAGCTACCACGAGCTTCGTCTGAGCAGAGGTTCTAGGTTATATCCATACATGGTCCTTGGTGGAGTGTCAGTCTCAGAAAAGGGCCCTGTGCCCAATTATACAGTGGACTTGGAAAGGAAAAGGGAGGAGATGAGGAAGGGAGGGAGGGTTTGGGAGGGAAGAGGGAGTGGGATACAGCTGGGATAGGGTTAATAAAATGTAACTAATAATAAAAAAAATTTAAAAATACTCAAGGTAACTCTGCTGAAGTTACATAAATTATTCATTTTGCTCCTATTTAAAAAAAATAAGGTAAAATTCAAAGATCTGTCATAGCTTTTTGATCATTTAACATGGAGCATATTGAAAAGAACAGGGACTAGTAGCTACTTATAAATGAGCATATACCATGTGTGTCTTTCTGCTTCTGGGATACCTCACTCAGGGACTTAACAATGAAATCCACAAATTTGTTCTTGGTGTTGTTTATGTTTTCTTCCATTTCTTCCCATGAACTAAGAAGACAGTATTCACTTATTCCTGCTGTCTGAATAAGCACGTTAGAAAGAAATTTCCTTTGATTATTCTGAAATGCAGTCAATGTAAGAGGTTTATTAGAATTATGTGTAAAATATATGTGTAGAGGCCCTGAAGCCCAAAGACTTCCTTTTAATTTATACTCCCTGATCTGTGTGAGTTGGATTGACTACATTCACCAGTTTTCATCAAGGTGTCATCTCTGTGTTCCATTAAACGTTAGATGAGCCAGGCATGATGGTGAAGATTAGAAGATCAAGGCCATCCTTGAGCATAAAACGTTCCATCAAGCCTGTGCTACCTCAGACCTTGCCAATAAGGAAATATCCAAACCAAAGAGAGGTTGAATGATCAGTTTTGATATGACTGAGCTAAATGTTTATGACCCCCAGTGTTTTGAGCAAATTCCATCTGTGTGGTAAAATACTAGTCTCTATTATGTCATAGAAATTGCTGTGTCATGTATTGTGCTGTTACTATCCCAGTTGATATCACTAATATTAACACATTCTCCTTCACACATGTGCTAGCATTTTTCCATGTGTCTTGTCTGTTTCATTACCACCTTTAAGAAATCTCCCCCTCCATATTGGGTAATTACTGACGAAACACTTTCCTTCATCATTCCAAAATTTGTAGCTGCCCAATTTTCCTCACACATCTCTCTTCTTGCTTCACTGTAAATTCGAAGGATGGCTTCTGTCCACTGCACATTCCCTCAGCTTTACTGTTACATGTTATCTGCTAAAGAGCTAAAAGATGGGGGATTTCCTCCTTTTTTTCTCAACAGGATTAATAAATTCATAGTCAACACATGTAACAAAAGGTGTGTGTCAGAGTTCACTTTTTTGTTCCCAAGTATCTAATTGTTCTCAGATCATTTGCTGACATTCATCTCTCTATACTGAATTGACATTCACGCAGTTGTAAAATGGTCAATAAGTATTTGTGGTTCAATGTATTGGTCATATAGTCTGTGGTCTAGCATTCTATCAACTCCGCAAAAGTGTGAGAGTGAAGTTAATTTTTAAGTCACTAAACTAGCACTGTACAAGCTCTCAGTAGCTGTTCTTTTCTCACACAGATGCCTCCAATAAATATGGTTGAAGCTGGAGTCTTTACTCACTAGCCTCCGGTTCTGTCTTTTTAAGTTTTTCTATTCTATGTGTTTAATATAGCTGACACAGAGTGATTCCCTTATGAACTGCAGTGAGCTTCCTTTTTCACTCTCCTTCAAGCACAAGTGTTTAAACAGGAGTAACAATTTCCAAGTAGCACGTGCATCTGTAGAAGGAACT
Organism: Meriones unguiculatus; assembly: GCF_030254825.1. Taxonomy (NCBI): domain Eukaryota; kingdom Metazoa; phylum Chordata; class Mammalia; order Rodentia; family Muridae; genus Meriones; species Meriones unguiculatus. The sequence continues at coordinate 19,477,458 of NC_083366.1, forward strand.
GTAGAAATCAACTGCAGGAAATGCTTTTCTCCCTTAAATTCTTTTGCAGATCATCAGGAAATAAGGACAGACTTTTTGAAAGACTTAAGCTGGAAAGCCCTTTATTTGAAGTAACACTATTAGGGACCTAACAGACCATGAATAAATGTGAGGACCTCAAAATAACATTTTGAGATGAGTTGGCTTTGAGAAATCATCTTCAATAATGATCTGAAGACAGTAAACAAACATTTGCATACATTTGACTTGTTGCTTATCTATTAACTCAGCATGTTAGCTTATATAATCCATACTCAGTCTTAAATTTGCTTAATTTGTCAATTGCTAAGCATAATGATTCAGAAAAATAATATATAAAGCTTCAAATAAAGATACAAATGTATAATAAATGATACAAAAATCTTTCTTTAACAAAGTATTTTCTATTTCTTTTAAATTACAAAAGCATCTAAGTATCAAATAAAAATATTGCACATTGCATAAAAACACTTGAAAAACTAAGCACATATTATTAAACCAAACAATATTACAAAGCTATTTGGGAGTGAAACACTTCAGAGATGAAAGCAGTATGGATGTGGAATCCTAAATTGACTTGATGAATGATAAATACACCCTCTTTCATAATGTGCAGGGCTGGCAGTCACACCTCCACCCAATGCCTGGGTGACTGAAGAAAGGGAATAGTTCTGTGTTAATCATCTCCCATTGATGGTAGCCACTTCAAAAGACACCCTTTTCTTCCTCTCTCTGGAAGTCCTAAATGACCAGTTTTCCCCACACAGGGCTCTCACTTCATTGTTTTGCAGCAAACAAAATTAACTCTCAAGACAGTGAGTAATACATAAGTGGTGACAAAGGTATAAACAAAGAACATAAGGAGAAAGAAGTAGGAGAGAGATGTGAGGCAGAAGTAAACCATGAGGTATCAACCAGGTAAAGGCTGAAGAGATGATTCAGGGGGTGGAGGTGCTTGCTGACAACCCACGTTCCATCCTCCTCAGTGGGAGGAGAGGACCGATGCCTGGAGGAGGTTTTCTGGCTTTCCCACACACCATTGCATGTGTGCATCCCTCCACCCAGCAATCATAAACAAAAAAAAAAAAAAAAAAAAAAAACAGGAGAAATAAAATTTTAAAAATAAAAAGTAAAGTGCAATCTCTTTCAGTCAGGACACGTAAGGGAAGAGTCGTAGAAAAGTCTCTAGTGCTCCTTAAAAATGTCAATTGTAAAGCCAAGAGCAGAGAATTGAAAGGGACCAGACAGCATTTCTACCAGGGAACAAAGATGTACAGTGATGAGGAAACAAGGTAAGGGGACATCAGGTCAACACCCATCTTCTTTTGCTAATGCTCACTCCTCTGGGACATTGCATTCAGGTGAGCACAGCTCTGTCCCTGTCTAACTATTGCAGCTGACACAGTGTCAGTCATGTCCTGAGATCCCAGCATCTACATTTCAGGGTGTCATCTTTGTGTGCCCCAACTCCCTGCAGTCCCCTTAGGAGCAGGGAGGAAAAAGAACCTTTAATTGATCGTATTACATTTTTTATATGTGCTCATGAGAAACAAATTTACTGTACCATTCCTTACACCTCTCTTTTTCTATTTTCCTTTCCATAAAGGTGGGAAAAGCTTTTAGTACAAGTAATCCACAGCCCAACTCTCATAACATGAGCATTATGGCCTGGCTACTTTCCAGCTCCACCATGATAGAAAAAAAAAAATACACCCTCCAGTTTAATAACTAAATTAATTTTTCCTCCCTCAACAGCATGTGCAATTATTAAAGTCAGAAAGATCTTGGCAGCCTCTTGCGCTGGTAAATAAAACGTTGCATTCACATCATATGATTAATTAATGTTCCTGATTTGAGGAGATATGAAATCGCTTTACATTCCTTGTGTTATTGAATAACCTAACGTGCATTATTTCTCAGGCTCCTTTTACATTCACACAGTTAAATCACAAGGAACAAACCACAAAAGCTTCACTTTATTCTGCAGTTCTGTGTAAGTTACAGAAAGCAAGATTCAAGGAAGTGCAAGAAAGAGCAAGAGAAAGAAAAAGAAAAAGTACCTCCAAAAATAGGGAGAACAAGGGAAAGAAAAGTTTTCTGAACCAATCAATGGTGCCAAAAAGATGGAGCCTTTTAACTTCTTGTTTGCCTATAGTGAGCAGTGTTGTTAGTAATCTTCTATACAAATAAGAAACGGTTAAAAAAATAAAATAAACATAGTATCCTAGAGTCAACCTATGAAATTCTTAGATGCTATAATCTTTGGGTCCCTGAAGCAGCAGCAATAAATTCTTGAGGTTCTGGAAACCTACAAGACTTGACCATGTAGTATCAAAAAGGAGCATGTTCATTCCCTGCTTGTAGAATATTCTGAACCCAATAAGAAATCCAATAAGGAAACGGCACATTTTAGCTTCTTCTGGAGTGTCTGGAATATTGGAAAAGGGATAACTTTCTGCTACATTGTACTGTACCTTTTTTCTTCAAGTTCAATACTGAATGATTGAAGTCATGCATCTGGTAACCAAACAGAATAATGACTGATGCACAATCAACTAATATGACAAACCATTAAAATGGAAAACTGTTTATCATATTTGCTGACTCAGTTGACCTTCAAACCACAAGAAGATCTGGGTTTGAGGATAAGACTGGTGAACATGAAAAGAGCTCATCAGATCAGGGAACTAGCTCTCCATGTCTTATGACTAATCTTCCCAGTGAATGAAATAATAATAGAAATTAAGAATATTAATAGAAATGAGGAATAAAAACCATATAGCAAACAGAAAAAAATGTCCAAAAATTGGACAATGACTAGTTGCCAGTGTATGTCCTATTAAAGAAGCAAAATACACTTATAATTTCAAGGCACTCTTCCTCAGCATTTGTTTTCAGTGCAACCTGTATAACAGAAACCCTTCAAAAAGAAGGAAAGACCCACCTGTAAATCATGAAACCAAAGTAGACCTTAACTTTTTTTGGATAATTCAGAAATCTGTAGAAAAAAAAAAAAGGTGTTAAGAATTCTAAAACCATGAAGTAACAGCACGTGGACCTGTATGTTGCTTTCTAGTTTAACCCCCAGAGTATTGATGAAGATCTTTGAAGTGACCTTAAGGCAGCTGATAATGATCATGGAAGAGAAGATACTCCAAGAAACAGGGACAGCCTCATTTTCCTACACATCCCTTTCTGATTTATATTCTCTATCATGGAGGCCCAGGTTCTTGAGATCACAGAGGGTTTACTGAAATATTCATTTCTCAGTTGTTTGTGAGAGAGACTAGACAGAGAAAGACAGGAGGCAGACAAAGAGTCAGAGACAGAGAGAAGAAATGAATATGTCCATGAGGGTGTACATAAGCATTTGCACATCTGTACATGTGGGTGGAGGCCAGAGGTCAAAGTCAGTTGTTTTTCTCAGTTACTCTCCACCTTCCATTTTGCAGCCAGGTCTCTTACTGAACTTGGAGTTTGCTGGTTTGGCTGCACTGGTAGCCAGCAAGCCCCATGCTGACCCTTTCTCTGCTCCTACCCAGCACTGGGCTCATTCCAGATGTTCAGCTCTGTGTTCAGCTATTATGTATGTGGTGGGGATCCAAACTCAGGTCCTCATGCTAGCTCAGCAAACACTTTGTCATCTGAGCCAATCCATTTTTTAGTTCTAAAATATGTAAAATATGCCTTGCTGTAGTGTTTTCAGTTTCTCCCAATCACCACATACATTACTTAGCTTGTTTCTTAGATGTGTAATGTAATATATTTCTGTATTCGCTAAAATATCTGATATGTTCATGTCCTTTTGAGTTTTAATTAAATACAGAAATAACTGTATAGTCCAGATTTTAACATGTATTTTCTCCTGTTTAAAATGTGTATGGTCTTTCATAAACGAACATAAGTGAACATTCTAAGAATTTTTTAATGCTCTGTCTGGAATCAAGGGTCTGTTTTCACCTTGAACCCAGATTTTCCTTATCACTTCAGCAGATATTAAATTGGTCTTGAATGAGAGCCTTCCTGTCATTCATTCTCTCTAGTAAGAATGTTTTTTTCTTATTTCACAGGAGAGCTGAGAAAGCCAAGTGTGATGTAAGAGATTTCTCTACCTGAAGAAATAAAGCATATTAAAACTTATGAGTTATTTTTCTTCCTACAAAAACTATAAAAACAATAAAGATACTATATTCAGAATTTTCTCCTGCATCTAAACTGAGAACACAGCCTGCCAAAGAGAGCACACTATGTAGAAAATAATTCCATATCCAAATTTGTCGTACTATTCATTTTCTCTCTATTTCAGAAAAAAATGTCTTACATCTAACATGTACAGGGCTAATGCCAACATAAAACCATGATAGTTTTTATCCATGGAATAAAAGTTGTTCTCAGAATCATAAGTCATATTAGCAATATGAAAACACATGCAGTTCCCAGTCAACTAAAAAATAAAAAATAAAATAAAATGCACACTGAAAAAATAGATTAAAAAGTAAAATAAAAATCCACTGGAGAGAAGACTGCTCTCTTTTGTATTCAGAAAGCATAAGATTGGAATTGGCTTCACCTGCCACTGGTGATTAATTTGCTATTTCTTACAATGTCTCACTTTGATTATTAATGATAATGATTTGATTTATGAGTTCCCTTCACTGAATATTCTCAATTTCCAAAGATATACTCTTCACAGCGGGGAGGGATGAGAGAGAGAAGTGTGTGGGTGAGGGGGGACAGCCATTGGAAGATGGTGACTCAGGTAACAGCATGAAGCATTATTTCCCTGTAGACACCAGTTCAAGTCTATAGTTTCATGATTTGCTAAGGGGGAAAAGGAAATCTAAAGGCTGGAGCAGAGATATGCCATATAACAAATGAGAGAAACCACATCATGATCCCACCTCTGTTCTGAAGCCTTGTCTCTTTATGTGTTGTGGAAATGAACAATATTTAGAGCCAGCAGGTCTAGATTTTAAGGCTTATTCTTCACACAAATGATTACATGCAAACCCTTCCATTTGACTTCCACATTAGCATATAGCCAGCCGTTCGTGCATATATTAAGGAGTGGAAAATTTTAAGGCTGTATGAAAAAGACTCATGTTGTCAGGATAGAATTGCCCGTGCTTAGCACAATGAGCACGCTGATGGACAGCATTCACTGTGGTTAGAGCACCCTGCTCTACCATGATGGCTCATCATTGATAAGAGAGTAGAAATGAAATTGTCAATTTTCATAATTTTAAATATGTATCAGGAATAATTGATTTTTGAAGGTTGAAAGCAACAAAGGCTCTTGCAGCCTTGAAAAATATATTCTAGGAAAACTAAAATAAGGAAAAATAATTGCTCAGATTCTATACTCTCAAGGGAAATTGAGGATCTACAAAGATTTTCAACCCTTCAGCCATATATGTGACTGTTCATAGAGCCTCTGCTCCCAATGAACTTCTCAGTACAACTCTTAACAGTATCTGCTCCTATTGACACAGATATTCCAGAAGCTAGACTCTTACATTTATGATCTTCCTTATTCTTTACAACAAATAATGAGATAAGTGTTACTTTCTGTTTCTAAACAATAAAATTAAGGCTCAGAGATATTAGTTGACTTCTATGGTCACACAGGAAACAAGAAATGTTGAACCTACAAGTCTGTTAAAAGTTCCTGCTTCTTGTTCATTTCAGTTGGCACAATCCTAGTGGGAGTGAGAGGGCCAGTGTACTTTGTCACACTCTGCTTACCACTTTCAACCATAACATTGTATGCTCCCTTTTCCATGGCCAAATTGCCCATGTCCAAGTTCCCAGCACAGCTGTGATCACAGAGCACATTCTTGAAACAGAACATGGAGTGATGACAGCAATCAGCTCTGGGAAGACTGGAGGGCACAGCCAACAGTGTCACTTGGGTCTTAATATATCATATACTGTCGCCTTTTTCTGCCTCTTTCTGTATCAAGCTCCTTGCATTCTCTCAGCCAATTTACTTTCCTGCCTCTGAGCCAGGAGCTTGTCATTTTTGTACCGAGCAGCTTTAGTTTTAATGTTGTTTAAATGCAGAAGTGAGAATATTCATTTATGACTAAAGTCATATGTAACTGTTTTTTTCTTTCTATAACAGATATATACAAGTTATTTGAGTCAAGGAGAGAAAAGCTTTCTGGTATAATTTCAGTTAGTACAGGGAAAATATTTTCAGTGTGGAAAATTTTAACACTTTTTTGTTTCCCAATATTTTAAAATGTTGCTATTGACTCTACTTTCTTGAATCTTCAGTTAGCTATTTAGGTATTTTTTTATTTTAAGAAGATGCTTGATATAAAAGGGGATTGAAAGCTTGAAAATAGTGTCTCTTTCTACCTCTTTCTCTGTCCCTCTTTCTCTGTCTCCCCTTCCTTCCTTCTCTCCCACCAAATCATTGTTTCTTGTTCATTGTGTTTTGAATTTTTTGGTATATCAAAATTTCTTGGTAAACTTCCAAATGATATTCATCAAATGGATATTACTCTCCCTTTATTTTTTTTTTATTTTTTTATTTTATTTTATTTTTTTCAATGCAGTTTATTCAGGAACATTGAACAATCCTCGGACCCCGGGGACAGCCAGCCCACAGCTTAAATAGCCTCTGGGTAGCCAACCCAGGCATGCCACGGGGGCAATGCAGATAGGTCCACATACATGGAAGCAAGCCAGATCCTCGGCCTTAGCCAAATGTGGAGTTGTTCGTGACAGAGAGCACTCACCATCGGGAAGGTGGAAGGCAGAAACCAGCTCCATCTTTAAGGCATAGCATTCCGCAGCTCTCTACAGTTCCCCCTTTTTGTTTTAGACGCATCAGGCAAGAGTAGAGGTCTGATCTCTGATATTAGAAATAAATTGGGACTTTGTACAGATGTTCATTTAGGTGTCGTCCACCCAAAGAGCATCAGACCGTCCGATACCTTTTTCTCAGAGGCGGGACCTGGGGCATCAACCCGCATGCAATCAGACATGCTCTTCTCTGGGTCCAAAGCGGCTGACCCTGAGTGCAGTGCTTAGCCTCGCATCCTGAGCGTATCATTTTAGCTTTTTATGGTATCCAACCATGCTTGGGGAGAATGTCCTGCTTCAATGGCTGTAAAGGCCTGAATGATCATGGCTGCATCACACTGTTGTGAGACTCTAATCTTGCATATATACCACAGGCAAACCAAGGAGACCAAATCTGTCTAAACAATTGTCGAGCTATATTTTAGGTAATTGGGACTGGAGAATTCAATACTACGATGGAGCAGCTGAGAGTGGCCATTGTCACAGTAAATTCTACCGGAGTGGACGCAGGACTAGCCACAGGATTATCAACATGGATTGCTGCAGCCATGAATCATCTGAAGGAATGGGCGGGCATGGGAGCGTTAGCAGGCCTCCCTTTATTTTTTAAATACAAATATACTTATATGTTCTCAAATGTTCTGTTGTGCCAGCCAAGCTAATTCTCAATCTTGGTATCATTTAGTGTCATTAAATAATTCAGGCTAAAAAAGTCAGCATGGTCAGGTAGAAAGATGGTATACTTACGGTTTTATCAAGAATCAAGGACAATCCCAACTTGATCATCTCCTCAAGGTCTCTTCCAAATATCATTACTAATGTCACCATCTGCAACAGATGCATTCATATTATTTTTATACGATTAGAATCAGACATCCTGCTGTGTGTATGATTTCAGAACATAAGCATTTTAGTCACATTTCTACAGCTGTGGCAAAAGCTTGACAAAAAGTGCCATGAGTGAGAAAGCATTTATTTGACTTAGAACTCCAGATCATGGCCCATTATTTTGTGTAAGTGAAAGCAGGAAAGGAAGTGGCTAGCTACATCACATCACACTCAAAAGCAACAAGAAATTAATGCAATTTTGCTGGTTTGTTGCTTATATTCGGTTAGCTTTTTTCAGTCTGTTCTTGTTCAGGCAAAGGTCATAAAATGGTGCTGCCTTCATTGAATTGGAGCCTTCCCCACCCAGTTAACTAGAATGCTCTCCCACAGACATGCCTAAAAGCCAACCTGATCTAGACAGTTTTTCATTAGGACTTTCCTCCCAGGTTATTCTGGGTTGTAGAAAAAAATTATAGTTAAGACTAGCAGCAGAATATCAATTTATTTTTTAAAGGCCATAAATGATGAAGGTGGGATGACAGTCTTCACAAGTCACATGTATAAAGTAGAAAGCCAGCAGCTTCCTGGATGGACTCTGTCACCTTTGCTCACTATGTCATCCTTAACCTCTACATAGTGGCATTTCCATGACATCTTCGTGGTCAGGAAGCAGTAGAGAGCACAGCAGATACCATAGTTTAAAAAGCTGGGTTTGTTGTTTTGGTGTGATTCTGTTATATGTATATATAGTGAAGAATTTTTTTTTTGTAGTACCACAACCCAAAATAGAGTGGACCATAACATTACATAAAGTCAAAATAATTTATTACTATCAGGGATCTAAAAACTGTTGATATTCTGTGACTCATTCTTTCATAAATTAATGACAAATACAAAAAGTCTGGATTTTTTTTTCCATTTGTTGAAGCAAAATCAAAGAGAATTTTGAAGAGCAAGATCTCATTGCTCTGTACTGGGAATCAAGCCCTCGTCACTCTTAATGGGTGTTCCATGCCAAGTTCCCTAGCCCCTGGGGTAAAAATTTCCCCTAAAAAGACCTGGAAGGAATTCAAGGCTGCTAAAGGCTTGAATAAAACTTGACTTAATGTGCATTGTACGTTTTTATTACCCTCGATGATATGTTATAATTACCTTCTTAAATCATGTGAGAAAACCTTAAACACATTATTAGTATATGATAATATACCCAGACTAAACCATTTTGATGCTGGTCTCTCTGGAGAGAAAAGAAAGGATAACAAGTACTCTAATAAAACTGAAAATGTGTTAGACATAGGAACAAAGACGATTCTACCAAATACCATAAGAATTTAACAAATTCTTCTCTGGTGGAACTACGTGGTAAAAAGATTCAGGTTTGTTTTCTGTACTGCAACATATTCTAAAATGTGTATTCTTTTGTATGTTCCATGAGCAATTATCCTGAAGTCAGGTACATGTTTCTATAAGTAAAATGAAGACAGGGGAATTTTAGAAAACAAGCTAGTTCAAAGACATCACTGGAGTTGTCAGCATCCATTTCTTAAGAAGGTTTAGAAACAAAGGAAATGAATGTGACTTTATCGTTTTTGCTGTCATGCCGGAGTTTACCCAAACACGGTTATTAGAGATAGTCTAAGCTCGGCTGTTTTAGGAAGTCTTTCATTCACGATGCATCATGAAATCTTGTGGAGAACAACTTTTAGAAGTCATAGACTTGGAAATAAAGCACATAACCAGGGGTGTGTTAGCTCTAGTCTGCTGCATTTTTTTTTTTTTTTTTTTTTTTTTGGTGTTTGGAGGTGATCTGAGAGGGTGAATCCCATCCCCTCTCCTGACATTTGTAGGGCCAGGAACATGCAGGAAAAGGCAAGTTTCTTCTGGAACCTCCTAGGGCTGGAGAGGGCTGGCATCCAAAGGAGCTGATGAACCGTAGGTGGAAGCTGGCTCCTCTGTTGCTTGATTGAAGATCAAAACAGATTTTTGTTTGGGCAAATGTCTTTCAGAAATCTAAATGTTAGAGCATTTAAAACTTATCCTTTCGCAGTATGTAAAGAGAGATGGGCTGGTAGACATTTCACAGAAGCCTACAATATTAAATGTTGGCAGAAGGTGACTGGCAGTAATTAATGAAGCTAGCTGGCTACCCCAAATCCTCAACTCTGAGTGGGAAAAAGTTTACATGAAGATGTACACTTTTAAGGTTTTAATTGGCTGTGTTTACACAGTTTTAAAGATGGCTGTATATAACTAATAGAAATATGAGTAAAATATGTATTATTGTGCTTTGCAGTACTGTTTTTCTCTCAGATTTTAAAGATGTGGTATAACGAAAGTGACATTATACCTTGTAACATTGACTATTGAGTTACATCCTATGTGAGATGTGTGTGTGTATGTTTACTGGATATATATTTTAAATACTGGGGGGGGGTGTAATATTTCACAGCACAAAAGGTTTAATTGAAATTTATGCCATCTTTTAAAAAGTATGCATGAGAAAAATGTGTTCATAAATATTTCTGTACAATTTGAGGAGATACTAAAGGAATGCTTTCTTTCTAATCTTTTTTATTTTCCTAAAACTCTTGATCAATGCAGAATGGATGGAACTGACCTGTGAGATGAGTACATAAGATAACATTTGATGCATATCTATGCAGATAAGTAAGACCTTTAATCTCTTCAAAATAGGCAATAAAGTGTATTATTATCAAAAACTCAGATCTAAACTGTCAATAATTCTAAGGCTTGGGTGATCATCCAGACAGGGTAAAGTCAATTTAAACAACCCAACAATCTCATTTTGGATTTAATGTATTAGATAAGTCAGCCAAACTGGTGGACACACGCTGCAAGTTCATCTAACAGCTCACAGGGAGAATTGAAAACCTAAAGCAACCACAAACTGACCACTGGGAATCTGCATAAGTGAACAAGCAAAATTACACAAATTCCACACATATACCATTGACAGAATGGTTATACAGTGGACAGTCATAATACTTGTATAATCTAAAATTAAAGGATCTTTTCTTTATGTTTACCCAACTTTATAAATGCATAATTGACATTATTTTTACTCATGGTACATAACAGTAACATGGTGTCTTGATACATACACTGTGAAATAATTAATTAAAGTGAATTAACAGTGGGTCACTTCACCTACCACTGTGTGTATGTGTAGATTTAAGATATAAAAGACTATGCAACATCTCCTTTTCTATGCTTATTTTACTAAACATAATGTTCTTTTAGTTCATCCTCACCTTGAATAGCAGTGGGGGTCTTCAGAGTTTTGAAGCCAATTGAAAATAACACTTATGAAACTAAAAGAATGAGGTTCCCATCTGAAGTATTCCTCAGATAACAAACATAATGTAAGCTGAGTCACATTACTGATACTGTTTTATTTTTAGATTTTTTTTTATTTATAAAAGTTTATTCACTTTGTATTCCAGCTGTAACCACTTCCCTCGTCTTCTCCCACTCCTGCCCTCCCTCCCTCCCTCTCCTCCTCCCATGCCTCTCCCACAGTCCACTGATAGGGGAGGTCCTCCTCCCCTCCATCTGACTCTAGCCTATCAGGTCTCATCAGGACTGGCTGCATTGTCTTTCTCTGTGGCCTGGTAAGGCTGCTACCCCCTCAGGGGAGGTGATCAAAGAGCCAGCCACAGAGTTCATGTCAGAGACAGTCCCTGTTCCCCTAAAAGGGTACCCACTAGGAGACTGAGCTGCCATGGGTTACATCTGTCAGGGGTTCTAGGTTATCTCTATGAATGGTCCTTGTTTGGAGTATCAGTCTCAAAAAAGACCCCTGGGCCCAGATTTTTGGTTCTGTTGCTCTCCTTGTGGAACTCCTGACCTCTCCGGATCTTTCTACCTCCTCCTTCTTTCATAAGATTCTGTGCACTCTGCCCAAAGTTTGGTTATGAGCTTTGATACACTGCTGGGTAGATACTTTCAGAGGCTCTCTGTGGTAGGCTCCTATATTGTTCCTTGTTTTCACCCTCTTCTGATATGTATCCTGTTTACTGAGTGAGGATTGATCATCTTACCCAGGATCTTTCTTCTTGCTTAGCTTCTTTAGGTGTACAGATTTTAGTATGTTTATCCTATACTATATGTATAATATCCACTTATAAGTGAGTATATACCATATGTGTCTTTCTGCTTCTGGTATAACACACTCAGGATGATCTTTTCTAGTTCCCACCATTTGCCTGCAAATTTAATGATTTCCTTGTTTTTAATTGTTGAGGAGTATTCCATTGTGTAAATGTACCACAATATCTGTATCCACTCCTCTGTTGAGGGACAGCTGGGTTGTTTCCAGATTCTGGCTATTATGAATAAAGCTGCTATGAACATGGTTGAACAAAAGTTTCTGTAAAGCAAAGGACACAGCCATCAGAACAAAACTACAACCTACACAATGGGTAAGGATCTTCACCAACCCTCTGACAGAGGGCTAATATCCAGAATATATAAAGAACTCAAGAAGTTAAACGTCTACAAACCAAGTAATCCAATTAAAAAATGTGGTAAAATGTGGTACAGAGCTAAACAGAGAATTCTTAATAGAGGAATATTGAATGAGAGAGAAACATTTAAAGAAATGTTCAACATCATTAGTCATCAGGGAGATGCACAGCAAAACAACCCTGAGATCCCACCTTATACCCTTCAGAATGGCTAAGATCAAAAACTCAAATAACAACATATGCTAGAGAGGATGTAGAGAAAGGGGAACCCTTCTCCATTGCTCTTAGGAATGTAACCTTGTACAACCACTTTTGAAATCAATCTGGCATTTTCTCAGAAAATTAGGAATAGTGCTACCTCAAGATCCAGCTATACAACTCCTAGGCATATGTCCAAAATATGCTCAAGTACACAACAAGGACATTTGTTCAACAGTACTGATTCTTAAACAAAAGAATGAACGAATCACATCAAGAAATCCTTCTAGCTTTAGCATTGCAAGCTCATGGATATGCACACTACTGTTCTATGAACATCCATTAACATGACTGAATTAGTATGTTTGCATACATACATAAAAACAAATCATGTAGTTGAGAAGCAATAAAGTAAATCTCCAAAAACCATAGATTTGGCAAATAAAGTGTCATATCTGTAAGCAGGAACTTCAGCCTTATAATAGACAGAAGAATTAGGAGCTGTTGAGCTGAATTTGGGGTAATGAGGACAAAAATTTAGCATGAGAAGACGAACAGAATTGATCTCCATTTTTAAATATTTGATTCAGCAACTCACTGTTTCTGTTGGTTTAATGAAAGTAAAACAAAGAGAAGGAGGAAAAGGAGGAGAATTTATAATATCTTCAGTAATGGACAATCCTAGCTCAAAAGGTCAAAGGTTCAATAATGACTTCCAATAGAAGAATGAGTGTCTGTACAGTGAATGTGTCACACAATCATCTTGTTTAATCTGTTAGATTTTTGTTGTGGATATAAACATATGTTTGTTTTAATCCCAGGTGTGGGATGTAGGACTGATTTCGATAGTCCACAGCAACAAACTATATGCCTTTTGTGGGCTCTGAGAGAAGCTCTTTGACAGCTCTCTCTCTCTGGAGAGAGAATAAATGCCAGAGCCCAGAAAGTGTGGAGTAGCTCCAAGAAAGAACAAGACTGCTCCTGCTTCCCCCCACACACCTGCAGCTTCTGTTGTGGTTGATGCAGTGAGACAAGATGTAGGAGAGCTCTTGAAACAAGGATTGGACTGGCTCCAATGACCCTGATGACCCTAACCAGCAGCAAGCACCTAAGAGAACTGTGTCCTCTCTCCTACTAACCCTCTTTCTCTCCTACATGGTGTTGGGGTGTTAGATGGGATTGGGGTGGAATAGGGAAAAAGAGATATAAAAAATATAATAACAGAGTTTTTTTAAAAAGTATGCCAGCAAAATTCTATAATGGCATTATAGTCACTATGGAAAGTCACTCCTATGGGAGATGAGTTCACAAGGAAGAACTAGAAAATGAAGAAGAAATTTCAGCATCAAAAATATAAGTTAGCTGGGTGTGGTGGCAGTACTCGGAGAGGCAGAGGCAAGCAGATCTCCATGAGTTCAAAGCCAGTCAGGTCAACAAAGTGAGTTCAGAATATCTAAGATGGTTCCACACAAAAAAAAAACTGTGTTTCTAACACACACACACACACACACACACACACACACTATAAACTGACATACTCCACATAAAAAGGAGGTTGATATAACATTGACTTTCTGAGCAGGCACAGGAGGAAATGCCCTGTGGAGAGCTGCTTGTTTGTCAAGCTGCTTTGTTCTTTTTGTATTCCGAAAAAAGTTTTCACCGGCTTTCACCTTGAGATAGAGATTAGCAGGATGTTTTCGTCAAGTTCCTTAAACTTGTTTGTGTGACCTTGGACCATATCTGCTACAGGGAAGTGATTTAAGAAAACCAGTTTGGCAGTTCCACAAACTCTTTTCTTGTTTTGATGTGACTTGTTTTTGCTTTGCCCATAAAAAGGGGTTGTGGAATAAACTCCTGGCTGAAGTTCTTACTGACAGTCCTCTTGAGCTGATCCCATGTGATTTGTGTTATTTATTTCAATCCTTACTTCCCACTCAGGTACTGTTCGACACTGCTGGCGGATTCAGGCAATGCCCACAGATAACCAGACAAGAGCTGAAGTTGCAAAACTGTCTGGAGCAATCTGAAAATTAATTCTGTGGAAAATATTTAATAATCTGCCCAATTGGTACCATTATGGACAGAAGAACTTTGGCTAGAATGGAAGATGATCACCTTGGTCTTCTTTCTTGCCTGGAAGCTTGCTTCTTCAAAGTTTTTGGACATTTTTTTCCAGTTGGCATTTGTTTGAAATTGTGTTAAAAAAATGTAAGGAAAATATTAAATTAAAAGAGAGGGAATAAAAAAGAGCTGAAGTTACAGGCAGTTATGAGCTATCTGATACAGGTGCTGAGAATGAACCTACATTCATAAAGTAGCAAGACTGCAATCCTTAACTTCTGAGCCATCTCTGCAGTAACTACTTCAATAGTTACTTGGACCTTACATACCTAGCTCTTTTTCTCCAGATTAAGCACAAATTTTTATATACTAGTTTTTACCTGTAGCATTATTTTGATTATAGAAGTTTCTTTGTTTCTATGCTTAATAATTATTTTATTTAATAATGTTGTGGCTTTTTCTTTATTCTTGGGGAAGCTTTTTATGTTTCATTGATCACAATTTACAAGATAGTTTTTTGAAATTTTTATTGTCATTTTTGTTTTTTTCTGTTCTACTTACTTTATTTCTGCTTTAATTTTGCTTCTATTCAGTCTGAATTTTTTTCTCCCCTACCACAGTTTTCAGATTCTAATATATATATCATATTTTACCTTATGGGTTTTATTATGAATTCAATTAAAATAATGAATAACTCTTTAAGTCTAACATTATTTTATTTCACAGCTTCAGCAAGGATTATTTTTAATGTCATGCCAACATAATGTTTTATAAACTTTTTCAGTTCTTATCATCAATCAAACAAATAGCTAATATAAGAGAAGATTACCTTTAGTTTAAAAAAAATGTTTTGGGTAGAAAATTATTCCCATTTGTTTTTCACTTACAATTTTATAACACTGTTGATAAAAAAGCAGTGTTTATAATAAATTATTTGTGACTTGAAGGGCTCTTTTGTGTGTTGTGGCAAACTTTGGTGGTGAGACTCTCAAAAATAAATTTGTTTTTTTTTTTTCAATGAGTTTTGGATTTTTCTGATTGACCAGTTTCTGAGATAGATTATAGATATATAGATTATAGATATATGATAGATATATAGATAGATATAAACCTTCTACTGTGCTGTAGTTCACATCTTTTATATTTCTATTTTTATTTCATATGTATTGATGATGTATCATTATTTGGTTATGCAAATGGTTTCTTTTCTTTGATAATTCTTTCTATGAAAAGTTTGATTTTCATTTTAAAAACTTACATTTTTCATTCTGATTGCCTCCTTTTCCTTGGGACATAATGTCATCAATATCTTTTATTTGTTTGATATATATATATGTATATATATATATGTATATATATATGAGGGTTTTAGGCATATCCTTTGACTGAACTTTGCTTTTGTGCAAATCTCATAATCAAACTCATTTTATTTGAATATATGTGATTAATAGAAATATAAATTAAAACACATATATTTCCGTAAAGAAATGGATTTTTTATTTCTGTGCATTAAAAAACCACAAATGAGAGGGTAAAGTGAACAAAAGAGACCCTTTCTACAACTAATATTTCATATAGAGTCAATCCATCGACTTCACTGCAGACCCTCAGCGATCTGAGTACTAGGCATTTCATAATTATACAGGTGGTTGATATTTGTATGTGAAATTGTTTTATTCAAATCTGTATAGAATTAGATTTTTCACATTCTGGAAAATTAAACATATCATGCTTAATAGATGCCCAGAAATTCATGAATTGCAGAATAATCTTTTGATAATCTGATTTAAGTACTGTAATATCAATAAGACCCCCCCCCAAAAAAAGAATGTATCACTTAATTACATCTAATTACCACTTCTTAAATTGTGCCATCTTATTTCTGTTAAAACACAGATGGATCTAATATCTGGTGGCCAGGTGCGTTGATGAGGTTCTAATTCCCAATATGAAAGTCCTAATTTGGTAATGAACATCAAAAGTAAAAATACCGTGTCTTCCTTTTATTTAATTCCAAAGAATATAGTGGAAAACTAAATTTTAGAGAATAAAGCAATTATTGTTCATGGCTTATATTCAAGTCAGCTGCATAGCTATGAGCAGGATCAAAATAGTATGGTTTGGAAAGACAGTCCTAAAGGTGTTTTACATGTATTATCATTCAAGCTTCTCTATATTATAATTAAATATGTAGTGTAATAATCTGAAATTATTTTTATACCTTGGAAATAAAAATGCAATGAAAGTTTAATTAGCAAAACCTGTAGTGGTTAAGAAGATAATGGAAACAAACTTTAGACACAATTGTGACTTATATCATGGGTGTATATTTAAAGTACCATTAAGAATAGCAAACAATTTAAGAATAATCAAGGACAATTGCTATAGAAATATGCTAATGTGATAATAACTTCTTTTCAATTGCTTTTTAGCAGTATACCCAAAGATCTGCATGCATTTCCTGTTTTCAATTAAGTCTACAATAAGGCAGCTCTTCCCCCTTATTCCTACAGTAATATTATTAGACTGAATCAAAGAGAAGAGAATCTTCTGTCTACTTCACAGAACAAAACAGTGGCCAACACAGGACAATCCATGTTACCAGCTTTGTAGTAAACAGGAAGTATACACTCTGAAAGTCCCAAGAAGTCACAAAATGCCTTTTAAGATAATGTCTAAAACCAAAAAGATTGTACTGGGATACTGACTTTAAACATCTCTAAAAACAAATTATTTGCCCAAGTGACTCTATGCGTAATCACATAACTGGTTCAAGGCGGCTGAAATATGTCAACTATATCATGCCAGCACTCAATTAAAAACAGAAACAAAAACAAACAAACAAAAACATGTAACTTCAAATGCCAAGGATTTTATTGTATTTTTCCCCTATGAATTTGTGGCTCAAAATTATTTCTATGGTTGGTCCAGAGAGTGGCACATGCCTGCACTCCCAGCACTAAGGAAGTTGAGGTAAAAAAGATTAAGAGTTTAATACCAGCCTGGATTGTATAATGAATTCAAGAGCAGCCCGTGCTACACAGCAAATGGTTTCCCAAGCAGTCCACTTGCACTCTTACTGGTGGATCATCTTCAGAATGCAAACTCTACCAAACACCACTACTGTTTTTTTATTGAAAGCTTAGTACAGACAGATTGCTTCTTTGAAATTGTTGTTGTTACCTCTCGGGCTTATCACAATTAATTATGCTAAGTGTTCTTGATGTCCGGATTCAGTACGTTGCTGAGGAACTTTAAGGAATTACTCCAAGCTTACAAAGTGAATAAAGGGAAGGTCAGATTTGAAGTTGGGGGCAGGAGGCACAGTTGGCATGGCTGAAGCTAACTTTACATATTACCTCTCAGACTTTGGAAGACTCAGGTTACCTAGTGTATATCAGATGCTAAACTTTGGTGATAGAGATGCCCAATAAAGCAGAAGCATGTTTTGTACACAAAGAAAAGAGTTATCACTACCATCCTGTAGGGTAGTTGGGAAGATACACTAATGGAGAATGGAACAGATATAAGGAGCATGGGTCTGGGGTGAGGAACATGATTTTCTTTGGAAATACTGATTAGAGTTTTTAAAATGAAACTGAACAAACAAACAAACAAACAAAAACATATGTAAGCTTAACAAGAGAAAAGTATGAAAAAAAAAGTCTAAGAAAACAGTCCAAAGATGTACCTAGAAACAGAACTCTGAAACCAAAAATCTGCTAAAACTAGAAACACACAACCTTGTCTATTTTTCCTTCAGAACTTTACAAAGACACTTCCCCAAATATTAATATGAAGTAAGCTCACACATTGTTTTCTGATATGAAATGTGATGAAGTGCCTAGAGGGAGATTGAAAGAAAGGAATAATAAAGAATAAAAATAAAAAACTGGTTCAAAATAATTCTCCAACTTGCCCAATAATCTTGCAGAATAAGTGTATACCATGCTACATACTTTAGCTCTATAATTAGATAAAAAATTAAATTTGAATATATGTGAATGATAATTTTTACCTCTGAGTATCTTCAGTTTTTACTATGTGCTTTACATTAATAGACCTATTCATAGAAGAGAGAGATAAGAGTTCAGGGAGTCTATGTAATCGTTCCAGTGTTGGGAAACTGGTCACTGAGAAGGCTGAAACCAAACACAAACTTTTGAGTCCTGGATTTTTCAAAACTCTCGTTAAATTACTAATTTTAAAACCCTCCTCCATTGCTCATGGGAATGTAAACTGGTACAACCACTTTGGAAATCAATCTGGCACTTTCTCAGAAAATTAGGAATAGGGCTACCTCCAGATCCAGCAATGGGATCCAAAATGGTGGCCCCGGGAGGACACTGTGAGTACAATGACCAAATGACTAAACTCTGGGCCCTAAAACACCTAAAACAATCATGTTTCCCAGGTGAGAGGAAACCCCACTGTGTGGGAATCAACTGGGTTCATTCTCACATCACCCAGCTAAAACCCGGAAGAGATCCCGGGTCCCACAGGCACTTGGTCGCCAGACAAGAGCCACACGCCTGTGTCTCCCGATCACCTTCCCAAGCTGAATTGTGGGTACCAAAACACCAGAGACAGGGAGTCCCAGTCACAAGAAAACCCCACAGAGAAGGAAGCAAAAGGGACTGACCGCAGGTCACCCAGTCTATCCCTGGAAAAGATCCTGCAGACCGGCAGGTGCACAGCCGCCAGCCCAGAGTCCTGCTACATGCCAGAGTCTCCATCACAGACAGAACTGAGGGCCTCAGGGCACCAGAGACTTGGTTTCCCTGTTGGGAGAAAACCCCACAGGGAAGGAAACAGCAGGGCCGAGCTTAGAGCAGTCAGCCAATCCCCTCACCACACAGGGAAAAGGTCTCGGGAAAAGTTCTGAGGTTCCTGCCCAGTCACCAGCTTGGAGCCACAACCTGCCAGCACCTGTGTGCTCTACATACCACCCCAAACACCATAGACTGGGTCTCTCTGTTGGGAGGAAACCCCTTGGTGGAGGAAATATATGGCCCTACCTCAGGGCACCTAGCTCTGGAAAAGTTTCTGGGTATCTGCAGGCCCCAGGCTCTAGCCTTCTGCTGCACACATGAGAGCTGTGCTCACATGCCACTGATTACCACTAGGGTACTGGGGCACAGAGCTCCAACCTCAGACCTACAGAAGCCTGGGATCCCCGAGATCAGCCCCCAGATACTGCTCCAAGGGGCAACCACTTATCCCTAACTAAACTGATCAAACTGTGGGCACCCAGATTACAACAGGAGCTCACTAAATTTACAGCAAGAAACCCAGAAGCAGGGGTTTCAAGGACTTCTCCAGGTGAGAAGAGAGCCCCCTTGACTAACAAAGACCACAGTTACCACTCAAGTCTATATGCCTGAGGTGAGCTGTGGCAATTCCTGAAAACCACTGCCCTTTCAGTGACCATACCCAAAAAGCTGAGGAGGCTTCCTTCAGGAAAAAACATCTTCCTGCTAAGGGGATTCTCCCCAGCACAGGATTCCAGGAAGCACAAGAAACTAACACCCAACACCTAAAATAGCCCAATGGGTAGAGGCCAGTGTAAAAGCTCAAGCAACAAAAGAGCAATATAGCATCTCTCCAGAACCCAGTTATCCAGGGGCAAACAGCCCTAGATACCCCAGCATAAATGAAATTCAAGAAGATGACCTTACATCTATGCTTATAAAGAGGATAATAGAGGAAACAAATAAAATGCATAAAAGACTAGAGGAAGATAAAGTCAAACAAATTATGGCCAGCTGTAAAGAAATGGAGGAAGATAAAGACAAAAAGATTATGGCCATCCATAAAATAATACAGGAAGATGCAGCCAAACAGTTTATGGCCTTTAGAGAGGAAATACTTAAATCACTGAAAGAAATAAAAGAAACAGAAGACTGTTCAAACAAACAGGTGAAGGAATTGAAGGAAAAACAGGAAAATACAGGTGAATGAAATCAACAAAATGGCTCAAGATCTGAAGACAGAATTGGAAAAATTAAAGAAAACATAAATGGAGGAAATTATCAAGAGAAAGAACTTAGGGAAGAAAACGGGAACTACAGAGGTAAGCATAACCAATAGACTAAAAGAGATGGAAGAAAGATTCTCAGGTGTGGAAGATACAATGGAAGAAATTCTTAAATCTAAAATGAGAAAATGTTAAATCTAAAATGTTAAATCAGAGAAAATGTTAAATCTAAAAATTTCCTGACACAGATCATCCAAGATATGTAAGACAACATGAAAAGACAAAACCCAAGAATAATAGCAATAGAGGAAAAAGAAGATTCCTTCCTCCAAGGCCTAGGAAATATTTTCAACAAAATCATTGAAGAAAGTTTCGCCAACTTAAAAAAGAGGCCTATAAGATTACAAGAGGCCTACAGAACGCACAATAAATTAGATCAGAAAAGAAAATCCTCCCGCCACATAATAATTAAAACAGTAAGCACACAGAACAAAGAAAAAAATACTAAAAGCTACAAAGGAAAAAGGCCAAGTAACATACAATGGCAAACCCATAGAATCACACCTGACTTCTCAACAGAGACTATGAAAGCCAGAAGGGCCTGGACGGATATCACGCAGACCCTAAGAGAACACAGATATCAGCCCAGGCTACTATACCCAGCAAAACTCTCAGACAAAGAAAACAAGATATTCAAGGACAAAAACAAATTTCAACAATACCTACACACAAATCCACCATTACAGAAGACACTACGAGGAAAAATAAAACACAAGAAAACTACTTTCAAGAAAACACAGGAAATAATTAATATCACTACAGCAAAACAAAAGGTAAACAAGCACACAAACATTTAAAAAAAAAGATACAGCTACAGCACTCCTAGGCATATGTCCAAAGCATCTCAACTACACAACGAGGACATTTGCTCTACCATGTTCGTAGCAGCTCTATTCATAATAGCCAGAAACTAGAAACAACCTAGATGTCCCTCTGTGGAGGAATGGATACAAAAATTGTGTTTTTGGGGATACTACACAGCTATTAAAAACAAGGACATCATGAAATTTGCAGGTAAACGGTAAAAACATTTGCAGGTAAATGGTTACCTCTTGACTGAGGTAACCCAGAAGCATAAAAACACACATGGTATATTCTCACTCATAAGTAGTTATTAGACATATAATATAGGATAAACATACTAAAATCTGTTCTCCTAAAGAAGCTAAACAACAAGGAGGACCCTAGGGATGATGCTCAATCCTCATTTCAGAAGGGCAAATGTGATAGACATTGGAAGCAGGCAAAGACAGGGACAGGACAGGAGCCTACCACAGAGGCCCCTGAAAGACTCTACTGATTGAAGTATCGAGGCAGAGGCTGATCTCATAGCCAAACTTTGGGTAGAGTGCAGGGAATCTTATGGAAGAAGGGGGAGATAAAAAGATCTGGAGGGGATAGGAGCTCCAAAAGGATCCTAACAGAGCCAAAAAATAATGGTCCCTGGGGGGGGGGGGCTGTAGAGACTGATACCCCAACCAAAAACTATACTTGAAGAGGAACTAAAACTCTTGCTCAGATGTAGTCCATAGACTCAGTCTCCAAGTGGGGTCCCTAGTAAGGGGAGCAGGGGCTGTCTCTAACATGAACTCAGCTGGCTCTTTGATCATCTCCCCCTGAGGGAGGAGCAGCCTTACCAGGCCACAGAGGAGACAATGCAGCCAGTCCTGATGAGACCTGATAGGGTAGGGTCAGATAGAAGGGGAGGGGGATCTCCTCTATCAGTGGACTAGGGGAGGGGCATAGGGAAAGAAGGAGAGAGGGGGCCATAGCCTGGATACAAAGTGACTAAATTGTAATAAATTAAAAAAAAATTAAAAAGCATAACAAAGACAAGCACAATCTTGAGAATCTAGAAAGCAAGGGATTATCTAGACATACACTGTGATCCTTGAATTCACTCCAAAATAG
Source organism: Meriones unguiculatus (assembly GCF_030254825.1). NCBI lineage: Eukaryota > Metazoa > Chordata > Mammalia > Rodentia > Muridae > Meriones > Meriones unguiculatus. The sequence continues at coordinate 19,499,814 of NC_083366.1, forward strand.
TAGAGAAAAACTCAATGGATAGATTGTTGTGTTATTCTAACTTCACGTGTGATATCAGATGATCAATGATTCTGACGGATTGGGGAGCTATCCAAGGTGCTCTCTCACAGGAACTTCTGCTCACTATGGATGCATCACAACTTCTGTGATCTTGTTTTTTTCAAGGAAGTGGCAGTAAGTATTTTCATTACCACTGACTATGGTAAGTGAAACAAAGCACAAGTACGCTTGAGATGTATTCAACACCATAGCATTCCGTATTTTGTTTACTTCACGAAAGAAAGCTATAGTCTTAGTAATTGTCAACTGGATTAGTTTGATTATTAATGAATCCTGATCCACAGCCTGGTGTGGAGGGGACTCACATTACCTAAATGGGCATGGCAGTATATGCCTGTTATACCAGCAGAATGGAGGCAGAGACAAGGAGACCTCCAAGGATTGCTGGCCAACCAGACTAATCTACAAGACCACAAAAGGGTGAATGACTCCTGGTGAATGACTGAGGCCCAAGCTTGCCCTCTGGCCGCCACACACATGTAATACATAACATGCACACATGTGTGAGTACACACACACACACACACACACAAACACTACAAGAATTGTATTAGAAGTACTTTTACATGAAGGAAAACCTGCTAAAGAAAGACAAAAAGAATGACACAGATGACGGAAAAGCATTTGTTTTACTCTTTCTTATTTTCTCCTGGTGTTTTTCCTTTCATCTTTAGCAATATAAGAACACATTTGCATTGTTTTTTTTTTTTTTTTATCAGTTACATTTTATTAACTCTGTATCCCAGCCGTGTCCCGATCCCTCATTCCCTCCACATTTGCATTGTTAAATACTCTTTTGCCCATGACTAATTTTTAACTACTGAAAATAATACAAAGGCAACTATTTTCATTTAAGCTCCATAATAATAGAAAACTTTTATCAGTGTCTTCATTTTTTGAAGATTTAGAAACTTAGCTTCCAGCAGGTTAAAAAAAAATCCATGTGATAAAATGGGATGTTATGGAAGCTGGTAGCTTATGATATTAACAGACAAATAAAAATTCTTTAGAAGTTCATTAAAAGCACACAGTCAGGAACAAGAGCACAGTAGATAGAATACTATAAACTTGCATACATTGAACACATAAACAATAATGAAACATTCATCATTGCTTTAAAAAGCTATTACTCCCTAATCTTTGGGCTATTGAGGAACTTAATCACTGGACAACATTATTTTAACAGCTCCTGGTACAAGATAAGCAATCATAAATAATTGCTAATGGGAAACTAAACCATGTCCGTATTTCAACCACAGTGCAAGAATTTGGAAAACCCACTGTTCATTCTGAGTATTGGTCATCTTAAAGTTAACTTTAGTCCATCATAAACAGAACAAATGAAGACAGAAAAATTCAATCTTATTGTTCCATCTTGATCTTTGTAGAATCTTTCAAAATCCCAAGGAATACACGCACAGGTAGAAATATGCATAATGGGAATATTCAGAATATTCTATAAATACTGTAAATACTTTAAATGAAACAAAGGCCAATAGAGAACAGCAGCAACAGTAAAGCAACAACTCAGGGATTGCTTTTTTTTTTTTTTTACCTTGTAAGTTATACTGTACACAAAGCAAGAAAATAAGAAAATAAAAAAAGCAAATAGTGAGAAAAAGGCAATGCTGTGGTGAGTTTGTGCACAAAGCTATTTCACTTTGGAAAGAAATGTCTACATACAATGAAATTTTTAAGATCTGAAAGTGAGCGAAAGCTTATAAAACCTTGAGAAAAGGATAATTATCAGCTTTGCAAACATGAAGAGGAGGCTCATAAATCTTGGAATTTCTTTTAGTTCATATGAATTGTAAGAAAAAACTTTCAAGTTTCCGTTTTCAGTTTAAAATGTCTTAATTCCTTTTAAATATGAAATAAAACATATTTTATATTTGTACTCGTACCTTTATAATTTATATTTCTATATCACCTTTAAATATTATATATATATGTATCTATACATGTGATATACAGCATTAAAACAAGGCCTCAGCTTAAATATAAACATTCACATGAAGGGAAAATAATTTAGGTGCTTAAATCTTTCAATAAGATTCTAATGAAAGTCAACAGAAAGGGACTAGGTAATACAGCATACTCTGTAATGGGTAGGTATAATGTTTTAGTAAGGCTATGGAACAAAACAACACAAATTTATTTTCCTTGATAATTTTAATTTATTGAGTTATATGTATATCTAGCAAATGTTTCTCATTCTTGCAAATTATTACCACTTGTAATTTTATACTTCTCATGTTGTCTGTGTGCTTTGGAAACATCATATTTCATAATCATAGAAACCTAATTGAGTAACCTGGCCTCGAGAAAATAGAATTCCACCCATGCCTCTGAAAAATTTTGTTTATTCTGCCCAAGCATGGACATCCACATCTGAGATACTTTTCCCAGGCAGAATCTCGATTTTACAGTCTGAGGCCCAGCATATGGCAGAGCATATGGACCCTAAGCAGAAGTATCTGTGTTTAAGCCCCAGCACAACAGTGAGAAAGGAAGAAAAGGTCAAGTCCTTATTTTTTGTACTTACGTAACTAAAAGGAAAGGTTCCAAATCAAGCCCAAACTGTCGATTAACCTTGAAAAATAAGTATTGAATATGGGGATGTATAGCAATTAAAGAAATGTCAATTACTAAAACTGTATAAGTGGCCTACTGTTTTTTCAAGCTTTATGACATTGTTTTCATAAAAAAAAAAAATAGTAGTAGTAGAAAATTGAGTTCATTATGCATGTCATCATCCATTTATATCTCAGTTCTCCTCTATTTCTGCTCCAAAATAATATCTGTGTTCTACTCAGTGGACCGAGACAACCTGCCAATCAAAAAGCTAGTACCACGTGCCTACTTGAAGAAAATGATGGTAGATATAATTTTCACATTTTCAGATTTTTTTATCGTAAAGGTTTTTAGCCTATGGGTACCCTATATGTACAGTAGGATCCAGTAACATTGAATGTGGCTTAACACAATTATGTATTTAATTATTATAAATCAATCAACATTGCCAATATTTCACATGTTAGGATTTAAACAATGTGCCCTGTGTGAACTACCTTACCTCAGGAATTAAGTTCTTCCTAACTGGGGCTGGAGAGACAGCTCAGAGGATAAAAGTGCTAGTTGCTTTCCCAGAGGTCCTGAGTTTAATTCCCAGGAACCACATGGTGGCTCACAACCATCTATAACGAGGTCTGGTGCCTTATTCTAGAGTAGGCAGAACACTGTATATGTAAAAAATAAATCTTTAAATAAAAAAATCTTCCCAACATCACACACACACACAGAGATAGATAGATACTTAAATAAAATTTTAGAAGGAACAGAAACTAGGTATTCTACAGTATTTCTACCATTCTTGATGAAAATGGAATATAATCAGATAAAGGACAAATCTTAAGTCTTAAGACTTAATCTTAAGTATTACAAAGCTTTAGAGATCTTGGACTGGCGCTCTCTTTTTTAAGATCTAGAAGTCATTACATTGATAGAAAAAGAAAGAGCAGATAACTAAGTTTGATCCAAGATGCTGAAGTCCCTATTTTGATTAAGACCATTAAGAAGTTAATGATAAGACAGAAAATTGGAGTGATGAGTTCCCAGGGACAAGCTGGAGTTGATTCTAAGACCTACCTGTAACCAAGTTCAGCCCGACACCGTTCTAAGTGTCCCTCCCCTTGCCTCCTCTTTGGTGATCTTACTGAAGAAAGTTCCTTCTAGAGACCAATGATGGCAGGGAGAGACTGCATTTCTTACCTGTCCAGTACTTAACATGCATGTTCTCAGCTTACTCTTTAAATACACTTACGAAGATGTGTGCCTAAACAGCATTTAACAGAAATTAAACCAATGTTTTGCTTCATAAAAATTATAAAACTTGGAGGCAACCATCACCTCTTTAAAAGATACTGAGCTCTACTATATCAATTTTAAAAAGGAAATCTAAATGGATGTTACATGCAAATAATGGAAAGTGCATAGGCCCACCAGTGTTACAAACACAGTGGAATAGTTACTAAAATAACTACCAATACTTATATAAATAATCAATGTTTATTTTCAATAATGAAAATCCAAAAGGAAAGAAAGGGAATGTATGTTTTATCTATGGATATTATATCTTTGAAGAAAAATATAACGAATATTTCTAATCTCATATTTTATATGATTAGATTCGTTTAAAGAACTTTCTGGAAATAACGATTTCATATAATGCACATTTCTTTATTAGTATAACTATCTGATTAGCTGTCTAGAAACGTCAGTCTCAATAGGAAAGGACCCAAATATCCATCAACAAAAATGCATATATATATATATATATATACATATGAATATCCATATAAATACAGACACATAAACATATGCTGAAAGCCATGCTTTCATACATTTTTATGAAGCAACTGTATGCCATCAGTATTTCTAAAAGTATTCTTACTTACTCCTACCAAATAAGTAAAAGATTTTAGATAATTCTCTCAGCTCACAGCACAATTCTTTGAAATTAACCCACAACTTGGTTTTAGCTCATATTTGTATTTTATCAAAGCCATCTTTTTGACGTAGGCATTTGTTCTCTTAGGATGCTTACAAAGATGTTTATCGTGTGCAGAGAACCTGCTAGCCTTTGGTGGTTTTAATCTCAGTTCAGCATCTTTGTATTGAGTACATTACTTTTCTTTCAAACAATCATGTACTCTCTACCATGTCAAAACTGGAGTCTCCTTACCCGTGAGCATTCTCTCTAGCCGTGTGTAAAGTCCTTTGAGGTTGAAGATTCACTTTATTCAAGAAAACTAGAAATACCACCACCATGATAAATGACTCTCAAATCGTAATCAGCGACAAAGCTGATTCCACAGAAAAATATACTTTATTATAGTTTGAATAGAGTATAGCACTTATTGACAGTATGTAAGTAAAGCCAGTTTCTATTATATTAGCTAGGCCTGTCGGGTCACAGGACAGTCTTTTTATGTAAGTATAACTTAAGCAAACTGTTCTTTAGACAGGTTGTTCTCAGAAAGGGGTTTTTATTTGAGCATCTATTCACAGTGAGATCTGCCCAGTACACAGTGGTCTGGAATAGAGTCAGTTTTTGTGTGTGTGTGTGTGTTTGTAAGCAAAGCTAACTCATGTGTTACATTCCTCTCTCAACGGTGCGTTTCCCTTAAATGGGCTGTAAGAATTGTCCATATTGATCAGAGGATGAAGTTGCATTGAAGTTAAGCAACCTTAACAGTAAAGGCAATTGCATCCACACTTAGCTGAACTTCAGAGACTGTTAAAGCAGCAACAGTTAAATTCAAGGGGAATTCTCCCCTTTGAAGAGTGGAAACACAGTAGCCTCGGACCTTCTAACAGACAGCTCATTATTGCAGACTGTCTATGCAAATTGTGTACTGACTACAGGCCCTCAGGGGAGGGTTTCTCTGTTTTCTGTCTCTGGTACTAACCTAGTATAACTTGCCATATTACTGCTCTCTTGCCAGTAATGTTAATGATGGTGATTATTAGTAATAACTCTGAGTAATGAGGTTTTCTTCCCTGTACTCAAAATAATTGCTCTGTGTAAATCCACTGCAAGCTTTACGGTGTGCTAAAGATTAGTAACATTAGAAACTTGGCAAATCTTACTTATAGAGGCATTTTACCTAATGATCTAATCCATCAGTTTCCAGACCTAGCTTTTTAGAGACTTGCTTATTAGGAAGAATCTCCCTTCTTTTCATATCTGTACTAAGAAACAACCTCATCACCCTGGTGCATGTGTAAAGAGCTTTTTAAAGGGTATCTTGAAAGTATAGTCTCCACTGTACACACAGAAGCCCATGAGAAAATTCACTGCATCAGGCCCATAGATTGAACTATACCTTAAGTGATCTCTGGTTTAAGTAGTTTTAGAAAAGATTTATCTTGCACTTTGATATCGTAAAGCCATTCTCAATTAGGTGATGCCCATGACAAACTTGTAAGCAATTTATCACATGTGCAAGCTAACGCTTGAGAAAGTGGATAAGGAGGAGAAATGATTAGTTATACCATTGCTTTTCCCAATGTCATCACTTCCTAGCATGTCCTAGATTCTCCAAAGGGAAAAGATAATCATTCCTTGATACTGGTCATGAGTGTGTGTGTGTGTGTGTGTGTGTGTGTGTGTGTGTGTGTGCTCATGAACATCTGTATGCCTTGTAGGAGGCCAGAGGACAATTTCAGTATTCCTGTTCAAGAGCAACATCCCTTTTCCATTTCTTCTTCTTTTCCATTTATTCATTTATTTGTTATTGGAGACAATGCCAGGAATCTATTACCTCCATTTCCAGCACTGAACTATTAACCATTGGTTTCCTTAGCTGGCTCTCTTTTTACAGAGGGTCTAGGAAGGAACTCCAGAACTCCTGCTCCTGGGGCCATCTCCCCAGTCCTGCTACTGGCCTTTTTACTCAATTTTCTGCCTTGATTGTGAATTGATGCTAAGAAATATAGAGCCCCACTAATTTAAGTAAGGAAAAGCAGATGTATATACAGGTGATTCATTTATCATTCTTACCCATGGTGAGCTTGACAAACAAGAACTGTTCTGGCAAAAGACAATAAACCAAGTATATATTTTAGAAAACTTCTTTGTCCCAAAGACAAAACCCTTAATCAGTAATATCTTTTTAAATCATATGAAGCTATTGTAGGTAAGGGTCTATTATATTTTTTACCTCATTAAATGGCATGTAAAACAAACAAGGACATAAATATAAGTAATCCATTGAGGATCATATTTGTGTTGTGTATGCATTTTCTAGAAATTTGGGGTTGTAACTAGGTATTTATATTTGTTTGCCTGCCCCTATTTCAATCCATATCACTTCATTTAATAAGAGTATTTTAGCAAGTTTTGATATTCATCATCCTTTATTTTCATTCTTCTTTCTACTTTATTCTGTCTATACCTATTAGAATTTGAAGTGAAGTATAGCATATCCAATTGAAATACTCACAATAGAATTTTTGAGCATTCTTATATACATTTAATCAAAAATACTTTATTATATTCTGTCTTTTTTCTTTGTTAACTTATTTCACTTTTGTTTGTCTAATGTCTTTATATTTAATCTAATAATATTTTCTAACTTGACCTATTTATTTAAATCCTTAAAGGCTAATTATTTCTAAAATTCATTTTATGTTACCCAATAAACGTGCCCTATGTGTTTTAAGTAATTTAACTGAAATGTTTTCTAGATTCATTGAGAATTACTTTTAACTTACAACTTATATTGTATTTCATTGTTTAGCTCTGAAATGTACAAATTTTTATCATTACTTTCAAATTTACTTTCATTAAAACCATGTAATAAGATTCAATTTTTTTGTTACAAGAATGTTGTGCTCTGTGAGCATCAGCTCACAAATACACAATCTGCATACTTTGGCAACAAATGATTTCAGCTCCTGTCATCCCTTTTCTCCTGGCTTAACTTTTAACTCAAAAGGACCTTGTTTGTATCATCTCCTGGAACTGGTGCCTTCAAAGGATATTACAATACAACAAAATGACAATCACCTGCATCAGTCACATTGTGTCATTGTGACAAAACACAGAAAAGGAGGAGAAATTTACTTTGTTCCTGGTCATAGGTTTAAAATGGGAGAGAAAGCCAGAGGGGGCCAGTTTGCTCACATTGAGCACTGTAGTGGGATGGGAATGAGAGAGAGAGACTTGGTTGTCCATTTGACTATATTTGGAACTAACTAAAACCTGATCACTGGGGACACTTGTGAGGGATTTTATTGTTGTTATTAATATTTATTAAATCATTTGAAGTGGGAAGACTCATTTTTAATCCAGATCTTTTGAGATGGGAGGATCCACCTTTAATTTTGTCCACACCTTCTGCTGGCAGACTATGTAAAGGACAGAGAAGAAGGGACCTGGCACTGTCTGCTTGTTCTAGCTCTGGATAGCAAACCCATTCCTTAACGGGCATTAGAGCCTCATTCTTCAGGATTCAGCATATACTGAAGACTAGTTGAGACAACCGGTCTCAGGGATTCCTGGAGCTTCTGTTAGTAGAGACTCATTGTTGGAGGAGTTGGTCCACGTCCTGTAAACAATTCTAATTAAATCCTGTTTTATAGATGATAGATAGATAGATAGATGAAAAATAGATAGATAGATTCATTCTATTAATTTTGTTCCTCTAGACATACACAGAGTGAAACAGAGACAGACACACAGAGAGCAAAAGAAAAGACAGACAGAGAGACAGAGAGGAGAGATGGAGGGAGGGAGGGGAGAGATGGAGGGTAAAGAAATGAGAACAACCCCTAAGAACTTCCCCCTATCCCATGACCTATTTTCTCTTCTAAACCCCATCTGCTCATTTCCATAACCTCTTGAAATATCACCAACAGCAGGGAGTCAAACCTTCAAACCCTTTGCCTTAGGAACAGGCATATCATATCCAAATTATAATAACCCTCTCTTGGGAAACCATGGCTTCATCCCTTATAATTATTTTTATATAGCATTTTATTCCTAATCAAGGGGGAGATTTAATTAACCAGTCATCAGGATCTGATGATTAATTTTTCTTTTAGAAAAGTGTATTTTAGGTATAATGCTAGATGTTGAGAATACAAATATGTGTATTGAGAAATGAATTTAATTCAGTGTGTTAGGCTACACAATATTATTAATTCTTTTTTTGACAGTCATTGCTTTATTTATTTTTTAAGATTAATTGCAGTTTATAATTACTTTGTATCCCAGCTGTAGCTCCCTCCTTCATTCCCTCCCTATCCCACCCTCCTTCCCTCATCTCCTCCCTGCCCCTCTCCACTTATAGTGGAGGTCCTCCTCCCCTTCCATCTGATCCATAAAAGGATCAATAAAAGTTTATTGTTTCTTTTATTGATAGACATGTTTGAGTTTTGTAGAAGTTTAAGAAGTAGTATTTTTAAACCCTTCTTGTTGGTATACATAGCCAACTCACTGCTCGTTAATTTGTTTGTTATTTTCTCTCTCTGCAGATTGTATACAGTCTTTTCTCTTCAACAGTAGTGCACATTTTGGGGAATATTTCAATCACCTTATAGGTCTGTCCTTAAGTGAGACCATCCTACCTGAAGAGCCACGTGACTGGGGAAATAAGAGCAGGCCTCAGTGCAACTTATGAGACTTGTTTAAAACCTTTCAACCTAGAGTTAGTTTTTCACTTGCACTATGCTTAGTGATTCAAAATAGAGCACTTTTTTAGGAATGATTTTTTTTTTTAACCTGTCGTATGGGTCCATGCCAAGCTTATTCAGAAAAAAAAAAGTTCTGATTGGGTCTCTGTGTCACACAATTAAGAATTTATATTTTATCTTTATCCCATGGCATGCCACTCTATGTTCTGAAAGTAGGCAAGACAGTAGACTCTGAATACTGCCCCAGAATAAAGGGGAAATGATCTCATTTGACCATACAATTTTAAAAAGTCATCCTAAAAGGCTAACTATGGTTAAACTCCAGTTAATATGTTTTTTAAAAAGTCTTATATATAAATTCTTCAGCATCCTGAAACAAATTACTTAATATTTCAACTTCCCATATCCGTGGGTCCTTTTTTAAGACATACCTATGCATGGTTCTATAAGCACGCATAGAAAATGATTGCATATTTTTAAAATAAACTTTCTACAATACTTGGTTAAATCTTATGATCACCTTAAGTTTTCTGTTTATTTTTCATTACCATGAGTGTCAGTAACCCAAAAGAACTTAAGAAAGGAAAGGAGAAATTCCAGCTATTTAGCCTCACATCCATAAGCAATAAGATACATCATTACCTAATGATACACTGACAAACAGAGGGGACACTCACGTTCCTTAACCTAGCAGACTTATAATTATAGAATCAGAACATTAGCTCTTTTGAGGTAATGTTAAAAGTGTTCTGGGCTCTCTGTCACTTGGACCAATGGATCTATTCATTACAAGTCCTGGTTTCCTGTCCAGTTTAGCATATCATTACTTGAAAGTAATTGTTGAGAGGCTACTATGTTACAAAAGCTACAGAACCCTCCATCATTTTGGTGCAGGATAGATCCCCTGAATGTAGGCTCCTATTTCCCCACTGTCCTTCATCTTGTTTGTCTCTTCACACAATCGTGTGATTGTATACTGCTTAATGGTGATTTGGTGGTAATGGTGCGTTTCAAATTGGCGACTCAGGTAACAACAATGGAGGGATAAAAGAGAGGAGAGTATGAGCTTAACCTAGTTGAACACCTGCACATTTCACTGGAGTCAATCCTGGAACAGAATTCTAGGGTAATAACTTCAAGACTGTTGTGAAGATGGTGTGTGGTGGTTCTGGGAAAAATATAAACGATGTATAGGTTGCACACCTGAGCCTTGTTTTCCCAGACTTCCTCTGGATGCGGAACTCCAACTCTCCTGTTTTCCTATACACGCAGCACTGTGGAGAGTGGAAGCAATCAGGAGCCCCAATCTTGCTTTGTTTCAGGGGGGAATGTGATCTGGATTCGAAGCTCCTTAAATGGTGTCATCCAGTTTACAGAGAAAGGAATGGGCATTTTCCCACAGTAGACGAGGAAATGTGGCCCCTTTTAATGCACGGGTGATGGGCACCGTACATTGCAGAAGTACACCAGTGGGAAACGTATATTTCATGCTTGATCTTCTTGTTAATTATCCTGCATTTAATCACGGTGAATGTCTATAATTAGAAGAGTTAAACAATTTGGTGAATAGCATTTTGCTGCCTTGAAAATGTGGGTCTTGACTCTTGAATATTTTTTTCATGTCTTTTTTGTACATTTATGCACAGATGAATTGCTAGGTATCAGGAATTGGAGATAAAGCAGCTAAATATTCATTTTTCTTTTACTATAAAGAATCATTTAGCAACTGATTATTAGAGACAGGATGTGTTTCATTGAATTCTGCCATATTTTGTAAACACTAGCAAGGCTGTGAGAACATAGGAGCAAATTAAGATTTTAAATGACATGAATAAACATGCCTATGTAGACAAGGATATATAAGTTTTAAAAAAAAAAGAACAATGTCAGAATCAATATACTGTCAATCAAATATTAAACCTTTTCAATTGAAGTTTGGGCAGTCATTTCATCTAAACAGCATTTAACTCTCTGACCAGTTAGTAGTGTGGGTTTTGTAGTTTTAAAATGTTAGGAAGCATTTTGTGACATACCAAATGATCTAATCATTCCTATATTAATTTGGAACTCCAGTTATTCTCCTGCTTTAATCTTGTTAAATCAAAATTGGCAGTCCCTTTCTGTGCATTAGTGGGTTGTTCTGCAAGAGAATAACTATCAAACCTTTTTATTTGCTGTCTTCAGTCTGCAAAGATAGTGAGTCATGGGCATCAAGCTTATTTACATCTTCATGTTACATAAAGTTTCCCAAAATGTACCCATCTGTGACTGGGTACCCCAAGCACTCTTCATGAGCACATTGGCCAGAAAAAATGACACAGCTGTGTCCCAGAGTTCAGTACCTAAGGAAGTAATAACATGATGGATTATCCAATGATGAGTTTATAGATTTAACATTAAGAAACTTATTACAAAGTTGTTTTATGTCTTAAGAACCATTAGAAAAGAAAAAAAAATCAAATCCAGGCAGTGCTCTAAGTTTCACCATTAGTGTACCAATCAACACAAGAATTCAAATTTGTCTCCATGCATGGTCCTTGGTTGTCATATTGGTCTATGCAAGGCTCCCTGGGCCCATATTTTTTTCTGTTGCTCTCCTTGTGGAGCTCCTGTCTCCTCCGGTCTTTCTATCTCCCCCTTCTTCCATAAGATTCCCTGCACTCTGCCCAAAGTTTGGATATGAGTCTGAGCATCTGCTTCCATATCCTGCTGAGTAGGGTTTTCAGAGGCCTTCTGTGGTAGGCTCCTGTCCTGTCTTCTACTGCTTCTGATGTCTATCCTGTTTGCCTTTCTGAATGAGGATTGAGCATCTTCCCTAGGTCTTCCTTCTTGCTTAGCTTCTTTTTTTATTATTTTTTTTAAATTTTATTTTATTAATTATACTTTATTCACTTTGTATCCCCTCATAAGTCCCTCCCTCCTCTCCTCCCAGTCCCACCCTCCCTCCCCTTTCTTCACACATGCCCCTCCCCAAGTTCACTGATGGGAGAGGTTCTCCTCTCCTTTCTTTTAATCTTAGTCTATCACATCTCCTCAGGAGTGGCTGCATTGTCATCTTCTGTGGCCTGGTAAGGCTGCTCCCCCCTCAGGGGGAGGTGATCAAAGAGCAGGCCAATCAGATTATGTCAGTAGCAATCCCTGTTCCCATTACTATGTAACCTACTTGGACACTAAACCGCCATGGGCTACATCTGTGCAGGGGTTCTAGGTTATCTCCATGCATGTTCCTTGGTTGGAATATGAGTCTCTGGGAAGACCCTGTGTTCAAATTTCTGGTTTTGTTGCTCTCCTTGTGAGGTTCCTGTCCTCTCCAGCTCTTACTATTTCCCACTTCTTACATAAGATTCCATGCACTCTGCCCAACAGTTGGCCATAAGTCTCAGCATCTGCTTTGATAGTCTGCAGGGCAGAGCCTTTCAGAGGCCCTCTGTGGCAGGTTTCTAGGTTGTTTCCTCTTTTCTTCTTCTGATGTCCATCTTCTTTGCCTTTCTGGATGGGGATTGAGCGTTTTAGACAGGGTCCTCTCTCTTGATTAGTTTCTTTAGATGTACAGATTTTACTGGGTTTATCCTATGTTATATGTCTATATGAGTGAGTATATACCATGTGTGTCTTTCTGCTTCTGGGACAACTCACTCAGGATGATCTTTTCCAGGTCCCACCATTTACCTGCAAATTTCATGATTTCCTTATTTTTCATTGCAGAGTAATACTCCATTGTGTAGATGTACCACAATTTCTGCATCCATTCTTCAGTTGAGGGGCATCTGGGCTGTTTCCAGCTCTGGCTATTAAAAATAAAGCTGCTACAAGCATGGTTGAGCAAATGTCCTTATTGTGTACTTGAGCCTCTTTTGGATATATGCCTAGGAATGGTATGGCTGGATCTTGAGGAAGCGCTCTTTCTAGTTGTCTGAGAAAGCGCAGGATTGATTTCCAGAGTGGTTATACAAGTTTACATTCCCACCAGCAGTGGAGGAGGGTTCCCCTTTCTCCACAACCTCTCCAACATGTGTTGTCACTTCACTTTTTTTATCTTGGCCATTCTCACGGGTGTAAGGTGAAATCTCAGGATCGCTTTGATTTGCATTTCCCTAATGGCTAATGACGTTGAACATTTCTTTAAGTGTTTCTCTGCCATTCAATATTCCTCTACAGAGAGTTCTCTGTTTAGCTCTGTCCCCCATTTTTTAATTGGATTACTTGGTTTGTTGCTTTTCAGTTTCTTTAGTTCTTTATATATACTGGATATTAGTCCTCTGTCAGAAAAAGGGTTGGTGAAGATTCTTTCCCAATCTGTAGGCATTCATTTTGTTTTGATGATGGTGTCCTTTGCTCTACAGAAGCTTTTCAGTTTCATGAGATCCTATTTATTGATTGTTGCTAAACAGAATGGTGGATCAATGGAACTGAACAGAAGACCTAGAAATAAACCCACACACTTGTGGACACCTGATCTTTGACAAAGATGCCAAAACCATACAATGGAAAAAAGATAACATCTTCAACAAAAGGTGCCGGTCTAACTGGATGTCTACATGTAGAAAAATGCAAATAGATCTATACTTATCACCCTGCACAAAACTAAAGTCCAAGTGGATCAAAGACCTCAACATAAAACCAGACACATTAAATCGGTTAGAAGAAAAAGTGGGGAATACCTTAGAACTCATTGGTACAGGAGACAACTTCCTGAACAGAACACCAACTTGCTTAGCTTCTTTAGGCTTACAGATTTTAGTATGTTAGAACCCCTGCACAGCTCAGTCTCCAAGTGTGTTCTGTAGGAAGGGTACCAGGGGTTATCTCTGACATGAATTCACTGGTCTGCTTGTTTATCACCTCTTCCTGAGGGATGGGTTGCAGCCTCGCCAGGCCACCACAGAGGATGACAGTGCAGCCAGTCCTGATGAGACCTGATGGGCTAGTGTCAGATAGAAGGTGAGAAGGACCTCCCCTATCTGTAGACAATGGGAGGAACATGGCAGGAGAAGAGGGAGGGAGGGTGGAACTGGGAAGAGATGAGGGAGGGGGCTACAGCTGGAATGCAAAGGGAATAAATTTCAATGAATAAAATATTTAAAAATTTAAAAGAATTCAAATTCATTAGAAAGAGCTGAAAGAAAAACCAAAATATTGCAAAGTGAGAGCTTACCGTCACTGCAGTAAGCTGTTACATACACTAAAACCCAGGATAGGCATTTGTGAATAGGGTTTCTTTATAGTAGTTAAATGATGAATATGTTTCATAAAGGATAGTACTGAATAGTGAAGGGCAGAGAATGTACTCTTTGATACTCATGAAAGTTCTCAACAATATAACAAAGTTTTAGAGTTGTTTAAGTGAGTGTGGCTCAGTGGTAGAATCCTTGTATAACATGCAAGAGACTCTGGGGTCAATCACAGCAAAGTGGAAACAGATGCCTGGAGCTCACTGGATAGCCAATGTAACTGAAATGTGATTGTCAGATTCAGTGAAAGAGCTTGTCACAAAAGATAAGATGGAGAGTAATAAACACTGGCCAGTCAAATGAGTACATACATACACAGGCACAAACATATACATATGTACAAATTCACATACACACATATAAACACAGGATAAACAGAGAAAGTGCTAACATAAAACAGGAGTGGAATAATTTGCTTCCATTGTGTTATCAAGCATTCCTTGTATTATCAAGTACCTAAATCACCTGAGGGATACTATTGTCATAGAAACTCTCTTTTATAATAAAGCTGAACAATCAAATCACATATCTCTAATAACTTTAAAGCATTTAGAATTTCTGTGTATAACCAGAGTCATATGAAAAGTAATACTAAATTCTATAAATGACACCAAAATTTGGCAAGTAATAAAACCATCTTCTCAAAAAATTAAAAAAGAAAAGCACTGACTTGTTAAATACTACATTCATTCACCTTTTATGAAGAATTGAGGTGGAAATTTGCTACTCATTGGGAAAAAGTGCAAATTTTGAAATATTTTATTCTAGACAATAATTTTATTTATAATTTATGGGCTTTACAAAGAGAGTCAGAGAAAGACAATGACAGATAATCTTTAGGAAGGAAACAATCCAAAACATTAGTCCTCATAGCTTCACTGATTTCAGCAATACTGTGTGAACTCTTTTTAGGATACATTTGAGAAGTAAGTCTATAAAAATTTGAAAAGCTAAAAGAAACAAGTTCTCTCTAGAAAAAGTGATTCCATGACCTGTCTTTCTTAAACAGAATAATTTTCTACTTCAACCACCACCTAAGCCCATAAGGTTAACAGGAAAAATAATGGCTTCAGTGCAGTTTCTCAAATTGCTTTGAGGAGATAGAAATAGTTCATCATGCAAAAGCAATTGTTTTTCTGAATTAGGTGAAGACATAAATATAATTTTGCTTCAACATTGCTCCACCCTATTTGTTATACTGCTGAAAAATATACAGGATATCCTTCCTTCCATGGTAAAGGAACTGCAGAGGTGATTTGTCAAGCCTGGTCAACAGGTAATCTCAGCCAACAGTAAATCTTACAAGGAAGGTTGAGAAAAGACTCCTAGCACGAGAATGAAGTCACCACCTGCTGTAGTCAGGCAGGACTTCCAGTGGAGGAGTGGGACACCAACCCACCCATAAAACCTTCCACCCAAAACTTGCCTTGTCTACCAGAAGTGTAGAGATACATATAGGGCAGAGATTGAGGGAATGGCAAACCAGTGACTGGCCTAACCCGAGACCCATCCCTGTGAGGAAGCCAACCCCTTACCCTATTAATGATTCTCTGCTATGGAGACAAGAGCTTACCATACCTGTCCTCTGAAAGGCTTCCTCCAGCAGAGCCTTACAGCCAAACAACGGGCCAAGCTCAGGAAGTTAAGGGCACCACAAGAAGACTTACAGAGCAAATTAACCTGGGCCTATGGTCACCCACAGAGAGTGAACCACCAACCAAAGAGAATACATGGGCTGCACATAGACCTCCCACACATAAGGAGCAGATGTGCAGCTTGATCATTAGATGGTCCCCTAACAATTGGAGTAGGGGCTTGCTCTGACTCTGTTGCCTTGCTCTGGATCCCATTCCCCTAGCTGGGCTGCCTTGTCTGGCCTCAGTGGAAGAGGATGTGCTTAGTCCTACTGTGTCTTGTGTTACCAGAGTGGACAGGTACCCCTTAGGGGCCTCCCATTCAATAAGAAGAAGAAGTAGGATGGGTCAGGGGGCATGAGGAGGAGACTGGGAGAACAGGAGGGAGGGCATTGGGATGAGGATGTAAAGAGATTAAATAAATAAAATTTAAAAAGAATCCACGTAATTATTATTAATGAACCAAATTCATTTCTAAGAACACAGCATCCCTCCCTCAAAATTCATTCAAAAAACAACTACAAAGTAGGAATGAAATCCAAAAAGTAAAGAATCAGTCTGTTCTTATTCTTGATAGTTCCTAGGTGTACCTACTCTTCCCCGTGTTGAATTAAGTTAGAACCAGGCTTTCATGTAAACATCATTCTTCCTTTAGCAAGTGCACCATTACCAGACCATTAGTGGAGTTTACTAACAGTGACAAAATACCTTCTTCACTGAAAATAGACCTTGCCATCTCCAGGTTGTTTTCACAGCAAGGCCATCAACACACACAAAAGAGCATGGTGTTTTTGTCCACTGACCAAAGGCATCTCATTAGCAACCATTTCAATAATTTTCAGTGGTACAATCAGTACAGATTCACTCAGCCTTTGCTAAGTTGTAGAACAGTAAAAAAAAAAAAAAAAAAAAAAGTTTGAATTTTTATTATCTTTGAAATTATACAGTTTGGGAAAACATTAACACTTAAGATTAATCTATATAATATTCTACAATAATAAATCAGTATAGTTATCCAAGCACTAGCCATAACTAAATCAAAAATTTTAATGTATTTATGCAAAACGAATGTTAGCAATGCCTACCTTTTAGCAATGTTTATAAGTGGCTTTCTCCTCTGACTCCATAATGATTGATTTGATATTCAGCAGGAGGTAAACACTGTGCTCTTAGCAGGCCTGTTCTACAGTCAGACACACACTAAACTTAGAATAGCTCAAGGGGTTTGACACCCTTGAAAGTTGACTGGGAATCGCATTAGTTGAAGAAATAGCTAAAGTCTCAAGTATTTATGAAGGAATGCCGTGGTTTCAACAATACGCTCTTCCAAAGAGGAGTTGAATGAACATGATCAATAAACTAAAGGAATATGTCTGAGACACAACATGCTTGTAATTACTTGATAAATGACAAATTGTTCAGTAATATGTTATAAAAATTTTTTAAAAAAGGAGCATACTAAAGTGTTTTGTTAGAGTTGCACTGGCAGAATGCTGTGGTTTTAGTGAACAAAAGAGGAGGTAAATTTGGTGTCTGTATTTGCTTTATTCTGATTGGAAACCTTGATGTCACTGCACCGTGATCCTCAATATAATTCTTCACAGTACTGCAAATAAACTTCCCATTCTGAGAATTACATGATTCACTTTATTTACCCCTTGGAATTGTCTTAAAAGAAGTACAAGCAATAGTGGAAAAAGACACAGGAGAGATGAACTTGATACAGCCATTGTGACATCTATAAATTTGGAGACATTTCTTAACTGTTGCAAACATCCAACTTATGATATTTGAGTAATAACTAGGCAGCGTTCACCCTAGTTGGTCTATCAATAACCCTGGAAGCTCGGGAGACTGAAGCACAAAGCCGAGAATTTCATTACTAGCCTGGATAGCTTAGTAAAAACTTACCTCAAAATTAGAAGTAAAATGTCAAGTAAGATAGTTTGATCGACCATACATGCAGATAACCTGAACCCCTTCACAGACGTAGCCAATGGCAGCTCAGTCTCCAAGTGGGTTCCTAGTAAGAGGAACAGGGACTACCTCTGACACAACTCAGTGGCTGGCTCTTTGATTGCCTCCTCCTGAGGGGAGAGCAGCTTTACAAGGCATAAAGGAAGGCAATGCAGCCAGTCCTGATAAGACCTGATAGGCTAGGGTCAGAGGGAAGGGGAAGAAGACCTCCCCTATCAGTGGACTTGGGGAGGGGCATGGGAGTTTCAAAAGCAGAGAGGGAAAGTGGGATTTGGAGGGGATGAGTGAGGAGGCTACAGCTGGGATACAAAGTGAATAATCTGTAATTAATGAAAAAAATATTTTAAAAAAGATAGTTTGATGGCATACCACTTACTAGCAAGCAAGAGGTTATATGTTCAAACCCACACTACCACTGCAAATAATTACATGGTAACATTTAATTTCATTCATTTAATTTCAATAGCTTTTAATGTCCATTGGTAGTCTAGAATAAAAATTGTAGTTCTCTACAGTTTATGGAAAAATAAGGTTAAATTTAGAAAAAAAAAAGTTAAGTGCTTCACGTAAGATCATACAACTAATAGCAAAACCAAGACAAGAATTCAAGAACTGGAAAGTCTGAGGGAACAATTATTCTGGGAATTTGAGACCCACAATCAATATTATCCCTGCCTTGAAACCTTTAACAACAGCAGGTACTCTTTTCTAATCTCACATGGCTTCACTTCCCATACTGTCTAAACTTAAATAACACTGTCAACCTTGTTTATTAATAGCATACATGTAGAGAAAAATAGATAACTTAGACAGACATATGAGTAGATAGATATACACCCCAACAGCACAAAGTATCATCCCTTTACCTAAAACCACAACATTTTCTCAAAACCAAAACACTGCTCTTAAACATACAATGAGAATCTTTAATATTTTTTCACCAAGACTTTCCATATTAAAAAGTGCCCTCTTGTATATTCACAGGACATTTTCATGTGTTTAGACTGAATACTTTGTTTGTTTTTACACAAATATTGTCACCTCTTGTCCTCCACACTCCTTCTTTAATGGTCTTCCTCCTCTTCCTAGATCATGTTCCTTTCTACTTTCAGTAAGTCATTGTCTTCCTGTAAAGAATTCTTAACTTAATTTTAAGTTACATGTTTCTACTTTTTATGAGAGTGTTTAATGAACGTAGTTAAGAAACGTCTATGTGGTATTGCCAAGGAAATAAAAATTAACGTTTTGGCAATGAATTGTAGTGAGTTTAATTCCCAAGATAGTCAAGTCTTCACCCCATTGCCAGTGTCCTCCTGTGACACACTACACCAGCTAGTATGAATAACTGCCACTGGAAAGGAAGGCATACTCATTCCTGATGAGCCTTTTGTTTTCACAGCCTCAGAGTAAGTGAAATCTGTTTAGTTTACACTCTTATTTCCAGAAGCACAAGGTCATAATAGAATATCTTTTTTAATCCTTAAAATTTCACGTATGATTACAGCCATAGGTATCAACCCTTGGCTCATAATCATTTGAGTAATTGGACTTATCCAAAGACAACATGCTTTGATACTGACAGTTTTGGAGTTGACTATCTAATGTCTTTTTAGAGTTGATTTCTATGCCACATTCCTGAAGCCAAGCAGCTCTTCCTTAATCCAATCTAACCTAATTCTCATTTGAAATTTGTGTCTATCCAAGCTAATTATCTAGAATACCTAATTCACCTTCATCTTTGGGTAAATACATTAAAATAAAGATAATTGTTAAAATAGCCTTATTAATGTATTTCACTACGTGTGTCACATGTTGCTTAGCATCTAATATAATTGCTGCAATTTGGTTTCTCTGAATAAATTTCAACAAATATATCACTACCTAGTTCATATACTCCAAAAAATAAAAATTGTACCAAAACCTACTTAGTTTCAGTACATGTACAAATTCACCATAATTTAGAGAAAGACTGTCCTATTTTCTAGAGTGTTTTTTGGGGGGAGGGGAAAGATATAGCATATAATAATCCCATTGAGAGTCTTGATCTTTTTATTCCCCCAACACAGAGTTTCTCTGTGTAGCCCTGGCTGTCCTAGAACTTGCTTTGTAGACCAGGCTGTCCCTGAATGTAGAGATCCACTTGCCTCTGTCTCCCACATACTGGGATTAAAGGCCTGAGCCGCCATGACTTGTTTGAGAGTCTTGTTTCTATTTTAATTTATTTAAGCTTTATTATAATGAAAAAGCAAAATAAACCAGACACAAAGTCTATATATGTCAATGAATTTTTATGTGATTAGAACAGCCATTCTGGACCTGTGTAGGGCACACTGGATTTTATACTTTCATTAACAAATACATTTTATGCACTTATTCACCACACCAAAAGAAAATCTATAACAATTAAAACTGGAATATCAATTAGTTTTTCATCCTTTCTAATGACTCAAGTGTTAGTTATTTGCGTTCATCCCTTCCTCATGATCTATTATTTAACCATTTTGTTTATCATTTTTTTTGTTACTTTTTCCCCATTTCTTAATTTAGTGAACAGAATTCCTATTTTGAAAACAATAACCATCCGAAAAAAAATCTAAGTAATTTTTCCATCAATTAATAGAACACATGTTACACATTAATATGGAATTTTGGAAGTATGTTTTATTCTTCCAATTATAATATCTAAGTGTTTAATATCTTATCTGTTTTAGGGAACACTTTTTATGAAATGCACCTTAAGATAGCTATGTCTATCCTAAGTCCAATCATTTCTTTTCTTCTCAAACACAACTATTTGTTATACTGTGCATTAGATTTTGAGTTAGAACTTTCGGGGTTCAGCACCATCCAAAGCACAGCTAGAAGACTCTCCTCATTTACCCTGAACCACCTTGAAGCTCACTCAGTCCAATACAAACAGGCAGGTTTAGTTGGGGAGAGATGTTCTCACACTTCAGCTGTCTCATATGCCTTGCTTTGTCTCCTCATGTTGAACCGCTAACACAGACACAATATTTTAATCAGGGACAGGCTTATAATTGCCTTAGTTCTTCCCTTAGCACACGACATAATTTGCTGATCTACTTTCCTGTCTGTCACTGTTTCACAGGTTTCTCATGTCTACTAGATAAATAGTATTTAGGGGGAAAAGCCCTGTCCTTCACTCCTTGTATATTACTGAGGTGGCTTAACCTATGCTATATGTAATATATATATATATATATATATATATATATATATATATATATATATAATAAACATAATAAACAGTATATTTATCATTGAGAGGTTCACAAGGTAATAGTGTTTTGCTCATTTTATTTGAATAATACCCACATTTACATTGAAAGAGTTTAAAGAAAACAACTAAGTCCAGAAGACCCCAGGTATTACATTGCATATGGGGCAAGGGGGAAGAAATGCTGAAGTTTGCTTACTCAAAAATATGAAAAGGTTAGGGGAAAGCTTCCAGACTCCTTGCATTTGCTTAAGGCAATTCTATCCAGAGTTAAAAACAAGGTGTTTTATTTCTGTTGGTAACAAGTCTAAACATGGCAAGCAGAAAAAAAAAAAAAACAACCTATGTAACTCATTTTAATGAATCAATTAATATACATATGATGGATGCAAGCTCCTTGTCACAAGCAGCTACTTGCCTGGTCCAGAATTTTACCAGTGTGTTACCATCCATCATGAGTCAACAGCAGAATAGCCAAAGGGATGTTCTGGGCCATAAGTCAATCCTGACCAGGGTTGTTTCTCTTCTGTTTTATTTATTTTGTCTTAGTCACTGCTCATGTACCTTTTCTCCTCAGTTACATTAAGGACTGCCTAACTTAAAGAGACATGCACCCGCGTCTCCTCAGATGTGAGACTTTCAGAAGTCATTTGCACTGATGGAAAGCAAATGGCCACATCAATGTGCAGTTTCCATGAATACTTAGTCAGTGAATGGACGTTTGTAAAAAGTTTTCAGGTTTGTCAGTTTAAACAAGTTCATTTGTTTTTGTGTTGTGTGTAGGTGTTATAGGAATGCCATGTCAAGGTGTGTGCGTGTGTATGTGGTTTGTGCGTGCGCTCTTGCGTGTGTATGCCAGAGGATAAATTCTACTGTTGGCCTTCACCTTCAACATTGTTTGTGAAATAAGATCTCTTGCAGGCCCCTATGTAAATCAGTCTTGCTAGCTTACAGAGATTCTCCCAAGCCCCGCCCCAGTCTCTACCTCCCTGCTTGCCATTGGAGGGCTGGTATTGTAAGCAGTGCCATCATTTCTGGCTTTATATAGTTCTTGGGACCCAGAATCAGGTTCTTAGGTGTGGCAGGTATTTGAGAGACCGTCCCAGTCTAGCAAGTCCATTTGTAATTGATGGAACATTTTATGTTACGTATTTATAAAACATAACCCTCAAGTTTTTTACTTAACGTTCCATTTATTTAACCTCACCGAGAGACAAGATTGTAAAAATTGACAACAATTAACCCAGTATTTAAGGATAAGGAAAGTGCGGAGTGAACAAGGCTATGAAAAGGCAACCTTGCATTTCCATCATGAGAAGTTCTTGTATTCGTGGGAATTTCCTGAATCTTGGTTTTCTATGCCATATCCTGATTGTGACATTATTAGAGAGTTTTAACAATATCACGATTGTGAGAAACTTGGTAAAGTGTATATAAAATTTCATTTTGTAGTTTTGTTTTACCTGCATTGACACAAAATAAATGCACATATGTGTGATCAGCAATATGATAATTTGGCACTTATATATGATTTTTAATAATGAAATCGGGGTAGCTAATATATTTATCTCCTTAAGTTTTTACTACTTCTTTTTTCCACAATCTATTCCTACCCTTCTACTGTCAAATACATAAATGTAATCAGTGCGGTAAAACAAAGAAATTTACTTCTTCCATATTGATGAATCTATCAACTAATCTCCCTTCATTCTTCATCTTCCCTCCTTCTCTGCCCTTATTATCTACTTGTCATCACTATTCAACAATTTGGGTGCACAAGGTCAACCCTATAGGCATCCGTACTTGAGATAGAGCATAGGATATTTATCTTTGTTTGTGTCTGGATCATTTCACCTATCAACATGCCCTTCAGTTCTATCCACACTGCTGCAAATAACAATTCATTTGATTGTGGCAAAATAGTATTCTATAATTTAAAGCCAGTATATTTTCTTTATTAATGTCCAAGAATGGGCACATTGATTGACTGATTCTATAAGATTACTGTTGTTGACCAGATAAATCATGATCATGTCACCTCCCCCTGAGGAGGGGTGCAACCTTACCAGGCCACAGAAGAAGACAATGCAGCCAGTCCTGATGAGACCTGATAGACTAGGAGCAGATGGAAGGGGAGGAGGACCTCTCTTATCAGTGGACTTAGGGAGGGAGATGGTTGAAGAAGAGGGAGGAAGGGTGGGATTGGGAGGGGGTGAGTTTTGGTCCTAGACCACATCCAAAGGAGAAAACATAGAGCAGCAGCCTTCAATCATTCTGTTTCCTGATTGCAGGCACAATATTAACAGCTCCTGTCTCCACTGTAGACTATTCCGGGTCCTTTGAGCAAAAGCAAACCTTTTCTTTTGTCATCAGTGCATCTTAGGGCAGCAACTGGAAAGTAATTCAGCAATGATCTGCTAGGTATCATTGTTGATAGCCGCAAATACTCTCATTAACTTATTATAATGTTTTCACCTACAGGAAAGGTTTACTGTGTTATTATGATCACATTCTCAAGAGTCTCTTGGTGCTTTCATGATGTCTACTAAAAATATCCTTTATAGAACAACTGAACCGGCCTCTTCACTCACCACCACCCCCAAGTCTCCAGAACTCTATCACAGCCACCATTTCATTTCAGTTCTCTTAAATATGATCATATATTTTCTTGTAAAACGCACATACTCTTGCAATTACCAGTATCTGATCCAATGTTTTTATACTCTTTGCCTTATATTCTAAAGTCCTCACACCTCATCCTCTCTCTGAGAAGACAGCATAAATATTTGGCCTTTTACCAGATTCTCTTGGTGCAGTTAAAACTTCAGGCTTTGCTCATTCTTTACATCATAACTTCCCCAGCAAATGGCGCATGACCTGAAAGTGTGACAAGATGTACAAAATTAGTTATTTGTCCACTGAGAGCAAGGGTCACCAATTTGCACCACTGAAATCAAAGGCAGAGTAAATGAAACTGTGTGCTTGGAAACATGTTGAGTCAAAATTCCTTTCTCTGCCCATATTAGCTTGTAGCTTGAGGTATTTTCAGAAAACAACACATTCTGCTGGAGCTGAACTATATAATAAAGGGATATTTCAAACTACAGTGCAGTTTTCCCA
Source organism: Meriones unguiculatus (assembly GCF_030254825.1). Classification (NCBI taxonomy): domain Eukaryota; kingdom Metazoa; phylum Chordata; class Mammalia; order Rodentia; family Muridae; genus Meriones; species Meriones unguiculatus. Next base: position 19,524,275 of record NC_083366.1, read on the forward strand.
GTACTGTCTTGTTCAGAATAAAGTAGGCTAAAATGAATACAGGGAGGAAAGAAGTCTCTTGACTGCTCTGTGTGCAGTAGGTCAGATAAGCAGGCATTCACCAACAGAGGTGAGCTAAGCTCTGTCCCCTGAGCTTTTTCCTCTGACCCACAGCTCTGTCTGTCTTTCTGAGGAGACCTGCCAGGTCCCAGGAACATTCAGGTCCACCTGAGGCACAGCCAGCAGAGGTGAGTAGGAGGCTGTTCCCTGATCATTGTCAGACTCATGGCTCTGCCCCACTTTGGGAGTTCTGCCTGAGGAAATCCTGGAGATGGAACACCTAGGGAAGATAACATGAACATGCAAGTATCAGCAAAAAAAATGCAAGAGATGGAAGAGAGAATCTCAGGAATAGAAGATATGATTGAAGAGATAGATACATCTGCATCAGTAAAATAAATAAATGAACGAATTAATAACTGTTAAATCATGTCACAAAATATCCAGGAACTCTGGGACACTCTGAAAAGACCAAACTTAAAAATAATATGAATATAAGAAGGAAAAGACTCTCCACTTCAAAGACCAGAAAATATTTTCAACAAAATCATAGAAGAAAATTTCCCAACCTAAAGAAAAAGACGCCTATAAACATACAAGAAGCTTACAGAACACCAAATATATTGGACTAGAAAAGAAAATCCTTTTCTGATAACATAACAGTTAAAACACTAAATGTACACAATACAGAGATACAGAGAGAATATTAAAAGCTGCAAAGAAAAAAGGCCAAGTCACATATAAAGGCAGACCTATCAGAATTAGACTGATTTCTCAACAGAGAATCTACAATCTAAATGGGCCTGGACATATATCTTCCAGACTCTTAGAAAAAACAGATGTCAGCCCAGACTACTATACCATGGTGTTTTTTAAACAAAATCCTATGCTCTGTCTCTTGACCTAAGGTTGACTTTATTTAATCTTGTTTGCAGAAAGTTCTTGGATTAAATGTGTGTGCTAGAACTAAGCCACACCACAACTAGAAACAGGTTTTTCAGTACACAATCTCAAGGCTCACAGTGTGATTAAATATCCTGCAACAATACCCATCAAAACTTTTAATCAGCTTAGATGGAGAAGATATTCCATGACAAAACCAAATTTAAACTATCTATGCATAAAACCAGCCCTACAGAAGATATTAGAAGGAAAACTACAACTCAAGAAAACACAGAAAATGAATAAGTCCACACTAGCAAAATCTCAGAAGAAAGCCATACACACACACATACACATGCACACACACACACACACTACCAGTACCAACATCAAAATAACAGGAATTAACCATCTTTATCATTATTGTCTCTCAATATCAATGGACTCGATCCCCCAATAAAAGACACAGGCTAACAGAATGAATGTGAAAACAGAAGCCATCCTTCTGCTGCATACAAGAAACACACCACGGCAACAAAATTAGACATTACCACACAGTAAAAGGCTGGAAAAAAAAATGTCTTCCAAGCAAATGGACCTCCTCCCAAAAAAAAAAAAAAAAAAAAAAAAAAGAAGGCTAGAGTAAAGATACTAATGTCTAATAAAATACACTTTCAACCAAATTAAACAGAAGAGTTTGGGAAGGACATTTCATACTCATCAAAGAAAAAATCCACCAAGATGACTTCTTAATTCTGAACAAATATGCCCCAAATACAAAGGCACTCACATTCATAAAAGAAACATTACTAAAGCCTAAATCACACATTGAACACCCTACTCTCACCAATGTACATCTCATCAAGAAAAAAGCTAAACAGTGAAATACTGAAACTAACAGATGCTGTGAATAAAATAGACCTAACAGATATCTACAGAACATCTCTCCCCAACACAAAAGAACATACCTTCTCGGTATATTCTCGGTATGGACTTCAACAATAACAGAAACAACAGAAAGCCTACAAACTCATGGAAACTGAACAAAACACACCCATACACAGGCACTCACACACACAACTGAACCAATAGATGGTTTTACATTGCATACAATTGCCCTCTTTAATCTATGAAAGTCATTTTGCAACAACACAGAGAATGCCTGAAGCCATGAATATTATTGGGCCCTGTACATACTATGCTTTCACACACATATTTCTTGGTAATGACATTTAACTTATAAACTAGGCACAATAAGAGACTAACAACCATTGATGACATACAACTATCACAATATACCTGTTACCTTTTATATAAAGAAAGTAGTGTGAATCTTTCTTTAGTCTTTAGCATATCTCTTTGGCAGCACCACTGCCCTTGTGCTCTGAGGCCATTACTAAGTAAAATGAAGGCTTCTTGAACAGAAGCACAGCAATGCCACAAGGGTCAATCTGATAACTAGAACAGCTACTGAGTGACTAATGCATGAAAGCATCATGGAAATGCTGGACAAATTGCTGACTCATATTCCAGGTGAGACAGGACGGCATAATGTGAGATCTCATAGGGAGAAGAAGAACAACATGTAATTGAAAAGCTATGAATTGCTTATTTTTGAAATTTTCCATTGGATATTTTGAAACTGCAGTTGACTGTCAGTTCCTGAAACTGTAGGAAGAAAAACTATGAATAAGAGGGGACTGTATTGCTTTCTTTGCTTATTGCTATGACAAAATACTCTGGAAAAGGCAACTTAATAGTAAATGACCTATTCTGGCTCATAGGTGTAGGATTTGGTCCACCATGGTAATAAGGACACAGCACCAGGAGCTTGGGGTAGAGTAATATTACATCCATAGTCAAGAAAGAGAGTGAATGTCTGTTAGTGTCCTCTTCCTTCAGGTTTTGCTTAGGCAGCCATATTCATAATACTCTGCAGGTGTAGCTTCTCTGACTTTTCTAGGAGGCACAATCACTGCAAATTTTCTTTGCCGCTGGATTTCATAGCCTTTCCTCTGCCTTCCATTATGATCCCTGATCCTGAGACTCACAGATGTATCAGTTGGGACTGGAAACAACACAATAACTTGTCCTCTGCATTTTTGCTCCAATTGACTATACAGTCCTGAGCAGTCAGCCTGAAAACAAATCATATGCATACTTATACAGACTAAGGATGATATATATATATATATATATATATATATATATATATATGTATATCAACAATTATAGAAAAGAAAGTTATGAATTTGTATGACAGCAAAAAAAGCAAATATTTGGGAAGGGTTGGAGGGGTAAGGGTAAGTGTTAAATGTATAATTATACTTTAATTTCTAAACAATCTTTAAAAAGAAATAGCAATGAATATATGCATGCTGAAGCTCAGCTCCCTTTCAACTGCACAAGAAATGGTCTCACTAACAATTCAGTCAGTCTCCCAGAGGCATATCAAGAACCCCTTCTCCTAGGTGACTCCAGATTCTGCCAGGCTTAAAGTTAATAATAATGAAAACTGGGGCTCCTGTACACTTTCTTTCAAACTTACTGTGCACATTAAATATGTATGTTTAAATAAAATTCTTAGATTTCTTGAGTATAAAATAAGGGGGGGATGTTTCTGCCACACAATTGAAGTGAAGATCAAATGAGTATAAACATTACTTAGATCAATACCAGACTCAGCATGGTTTTGATTCCCTCCTACATCTCTTTATGCACTCTTCAAGGAGTCTGAATCCTGATCTAGATGGTACACTTTCAGGTGTACTGGTTTTCCTTGCTGAGTATATCATTCCTCACCCATAATGGACCTTCCACTTGTGTGCATAATACTCATTGTTTTACTCCACAAATATTCATGGAAAATCCCTGTACAACTCTGTTTAGAAAAAGGACACTTGGCCCTTATGGAATTTATTATCTTGTTTGCTCTACAACCTGATATCACCTATGCCTATGCCAGTTTGTGCTGTTTCTGCACTTATTTTTAGGGACTTCTGGCAGTCATCTGTCAATCGAGGCCCCATCTTAGCCAGCTCTATCTCTCCAGTCGGCATCTTTTCTACTTGGCATAGTAGTCCAGCATTAAACAGTGATCCTTGTGTTTCTTCACCAATGCAGACACTTGTCCGGACTCTACTCCATCTTTTGTTTAGAGTTCTCCTACTGAGGATTAACACTGGTCACTCATCTATTAGGTTGGGTGTTCCGTCAGCAAATTGTACTTGTAGAATTCAGCATATTTTGTCACTAAGCAGACACAGTCTATATTTTATCTATAAAGTTAAAGGATATTTTATCTGTCATAAAAGTCAGTGTTTATATAGTTTGTTGAGACTTGGTATCTGTATTTGATAAATATATATGTATATATCCATGAGTTATGAAAATGTATATATGTGTCTGTCTGTGTGTGTGTGTATGGATATATATGAATATATATCCATATGATCTCAATTTGTAAAATGTTGATCTTTGCACTGAGTTTTAAATTAAGTTCAAGCTGTTACTTTTTTACAGCTCAAAGTTCATGAACGCAGGATCAAACACCAACAGCACACAAGCACCAGGTAAATAATGCAAGCCAATGATGTGATATCAGTAAGGGAAATGAGCACTCTGGTAAATAATTATACCTGAAAAGCAAGATATAGAACACAACACTTCATATGTGTCCTTAACAGGCCACTATCTCTGTTCTCAGCTCTACAGCTCTGAACATGGATCAAATCTATTAGAGAATCCACATTGCCAACTTTGGATGGATACATAGACTCAATATGAGTTTCATTTAATAGAATAACTTTTAAGATTGCTTATAGTTTCTGAACATTCATTTTTTCAAAAGAGAAATACAATAAGTAATAAACACATTATAAGTGTTCAACATGCTTAGGTATCAGAAAAAATGAAGATTAAATCTACTTTAAGATTCCACCTGACCCCCGTCAGGATGGCAATTGTCAGGGATACAGACATCAACAAAGGCTGATCTGGATGTGTGGAGAATAGAATGTTTATATATTGTTGGTAAGAGTATAAACTATATATCCACTTTGGAAATCTTTCTAAAGGTTTCCAACAAAAACTGTAAATAGAAGTATCTTAATGACCCAGCTATCCTACTTTTGAACATATAACCAAAGGACTCTATATCAACTCTGGAGAGACTTCTTTTACCCATGTTCTCTGCTGCTTTATTCACAATAGCCAGAGCACAAGTCAACCTTGATGTCTGTCATCTGATAAGGAAATTGGTGCTGCTATATTTTGGAAGATGTGTTGTCATCCTCAGCATAAGAGATCGATATTATAAGCTTCCATTTTTCCTTTTCTAGACTCCTACCACAACTTCCTAAAATCTAATTTCATCCCTTCTATTATACTATGAATCTAATAATACATGCCTCTGCTTTAAGTCTGTTAGACATCCCTGCTTGCAAACAGGTAAAGGAAGATTTTCTAACAAAGACTACAAGGCCCTTTATAATCAGACCACTGACTATTTCCTCCCATTATTTCTCATTGCTACAGCTAAATGGTCCAGTAAGGCATACTTACTTGGTGTCTCATTTTGCCTTTGTATATTTCCTTACAAAACAAGCAAACAAAAATAACAACAAAAAGCTTTCTGGCTCTCATGATCTCACTGACCCCTCACCCCTGACAGGGATTCATTCTTCATTACTCAAGATTCATCATTGACGTCACTTCCTATGATACGATCACCCTCTAGAAACACAGGCCTTTTGCACAGATTGCTATCCTAATGACAGACATCCAGGTCTCAAACCAGGCTCTCACGGAAGTTAAGCTGCCTGAAGTCTAGGTCACATATTTCTCTTCTTTCCCAGTGACTCACATTTTACTTGGTATGCAGTAAATATTTAAGAAGGGGAAAGAGAATGCTGGAAGAAGTAATATTGACAATAATGAAACAAACAAGAAGAGAGAAAACTGTGTGCTGTCTAAAGTAAACCATGTAAATCTTTCAAAATGCAATCCTTTCAGAGATGTATCCCTCCATTCTTGGAGTAGTTACTAAGAACATACCCTGCACCAGAGTACCATGGGAAGATGGATTAGCATCTGTCAAGGACTGGCAGAAAATAGAAAAACACTAATGTTAGATAACATGCTGAGAACTGTGTATGTGCAAGGCATTAGTTTGTCCATGTGTGTGAATATATCTACACAGATATATTTATGTGTGTTCACAGAGGCCAGAGATCAACATAGGAATTTGTCTTCAGCCCCTCTCTACCATATTTTTTGAAACAGACCCTCCACTATAACCGGAAATATTAATTCAGTTAGGCTAGCTGGCTTTTGATTTCCAGAAATCTGCCTGACTTGGGCCTCACACCCAAACCAGTGATGGTTTTACACACCTTGAAAGGTGCCTGACTTTAATTGGGTATTGGAGATCAGGTCTTTATGACTGTGTGACAGGCGCTTAACAGACTAAACCATCTCCTCGGCTCTGCCTTGAAAAGAATTTAATAAACATACTGATTTACAAAGGTAAGAGCAAGTGAGGTTAAAAACCAGAGGGTACACAGAATCCCCTGGACCCACAGCGTCTAAATTGACCTGGTAGGAATAAGTCTTGCTGAGTCTCCCTGATCTGGCTATGTTTTCTTCTTGTTGTTAGGACTTTGATGAAAATTAAAGTGCAAAGTTAAATCAACTCTCATTTTTTTGGTGAGAAAGCATAAATTATGGTGTTAGCTTTTTACTTTTTTATTTTTTTAGAGATTTTTATTAGAATATGTTTATCATACCAAATAGTAGGTCTCCTGTGAGATTTCCATGAATGTTCATAAGACATTTTGATTATGTCAAATCTCTTTTGCTTCTTCGTCTCTTATGCCTCTGTCTTTGGTCTTCTTCCTCTTCCCAAATTGTTTCCTTTTATTTCTGTATTTTTCAAGGGGGAAAAAAAGTCCTAATTTCCACATATGAAAGAAAGTATGTGATACTTGCATTTCTGAGTCATGTTTATTTTCTGCAGATGAATGAGTGGATTCTTCATGGCTGAAAAGAACGTCATCGTGATTATGTGACATACTTTCTTATATTTTTACAAATAATTTTGTATTGTTTGTTATTATTATTTACATTTTATCAACTCTGCATCCCAGCTGCATCCCGCTCCCAACTGACATACTTTCTTACCTGCTCATGTTCTTCAAGACTCACCTACTCCGTCTATATAACTTTCACCCACAGCCTCAGCACAAGTCTCTGACTGGCCTGTCTGCTCCTTTCCCCGGTGTTCAGCTTTCAGCAGAGTCAGAGAACGACTTTCACACCTGCTGATCTGAACACACTACTTTTCCTGATACCAGCTCTCTAATGCATCATAACCACATTTAACAAAACACATCATCGAAGTATGGCTTAAACATCAGAAAGGCTGAAAGTCAATTTCCACTTAAATTCCATTTTACTCCTATCAGAAAGGCTAAAACCCAGTAGGAAAAAAAGTTTGGAAGGATATGGAGGAAAAAGAATTGGTGGGAATGTAAATTAGCACAGCCACAATGGAAAGCAGTGTGAAAATTTCTCAAAGAACTGCAGAATGAACTGCCATATACATTACACATGGGTCTTGTATACACAATAAAGTCAGCACACTAGAAAGCTGATGTTCGTCATGAAATGATCTCCAATAACTAAGAAAAGTATTTATCCCTATATCCATTAGCAAATGAATGTATAAATACAGTATAAGACATACATGTGTGTAAACATACACATAACATACAGAAGAGCATTATTCGGCCATAAAGAAGAGTAAGATCACATTGTTTTAGAAGAAATGGATGTAACCAGGAGATTTTAGCTGAGCAAAATAAGTTAGATAAAAGAAAGTCATTACATCATTACTATGAAGAAATAAACAAAAAACAAAGAATGATCTGAAAGCAAAAAAGGGTTTCAAAGGGAGCCAGTGTGAGGAGGAATGAAAAGATTTGAGAAGGGCAAGACTTATAATTTCACACTACATTAAAATATTAAAATAGCACAGAAAAAACAATTAATTTGTGCAATTAAAATACATTGATAATATATTATCATGATATTTCAAAATAGAAGAACAGAGTGACCAAGGAGAAGAGGAGAAAGAGTAGCAGGACAAGAAAGAGGAGATACTATTACAGTCAAAATTGTCTGTCTTGTCTCCTACCTTCGTGCCCTCTGCCATGTAAAGAGGCAATGAGAAGTCACTCTAAATCAGATATTGTCATCTTTATCTTAGATTTTGCAATTTCCTGAACTATAACAAAATGAATTTTTATTCTTTTTAAATTGCCCTGTCTAAGACGTCCTTGTAGCGTTCCACATCTCGTTTGGTGAGTTTTAATAATCTGACTTCTTGGTAATAAACATGGTATCTTATTTACCTAAATAAAATGTACATGTTATGTTTGGAAGCTGCTGTTGACCTAGTACCTACTAGGGAACAGTTTATGATAAAATACCTAATCATAAGTTAACTAAGCTCATAGTTTACAACCTCTGGGCAACAATATTCATGCCTCTTCATTTCCCATTCTGTGAATGTACAGTCTTTTCTGCAACTGATGGGAGAAAAATGAAATAAATTTCTTTTAGTGGGTCAAATAAAGCAGAAAGCACACATTTGTTCATTTATAACCTGAAGCTCATCAGATAAGACTCCTGACTCACCATTTTTCTCTCTAATTGTAAATGCATTTTAATGATCTTTTCCTCCATATTATTATCAAAACTTATCCTCTCCTTTTTCCTAACTAATACAAACAAATCAATAAATTCAGAAATCAGTATAACTTGGGATGTAAACGATGCTTGAAAGAACTTAAGTAAGGCAAATAATTTTGTTGGTTAAATCCAATATTATTAAAAGGGACACATACATATAATGGCCACTCTTGTCTGCTAAGGAAATCTTTCTATGTGCCCTGGATATATTTGTAGCCAGTATAATTTTGTTTTTATAAGTGCACAAGTGAAACCATTTCATCAGCCACAACATGAGCTTTTAAGTTCTCATGTCTATGTATTCCTCGATGATCATTTTATTTTCATGCTACTATTGTTGAAAAATTCTGTCTATTGCATGGCCAATTCCACCATTTGCCTTTAGAAACTCTCCTGAATATCTTTCAAAGACTGATAAATTATTCATCTCCTCAAGTTGTGTGTCTGAACTTCACAGTGCTTAAGTATGATATAATAAATTATGCAAGGTACTCCTCAGAGGCCTGAATCAGCAAGGAAGCCTGTATGAGCTACATGCTCAGTAAAATTTCCTAGAGATTTTTGACATCCTTCCAGGTGATTATAAAACTTTACATATAGTAGCAATTTAATTAGTGTGCAAATAGGTTTTAGATTGAACCCAGTTTTACTTTATCAAAAATTTTATCAAATTTATTGAATGTACTTTATAAAAAAATTTCTTGCATCCCACTGGGATTCAAGAAGGAAAATAGTACTCCTGTGTAACCACAACTGTTCATCCTAACATCACTTCACCTATATCCTAGTGCTTAAGCAAGATGAATGTGTATTCACAAAAAATGGAGCATGTTCATACAGCTATAGACAGTGACAGTCAAACAGGAGCAGCAGTGTGGGGTCCATCCTTAGTAGAATAACTATGCTGTGATGTTTCCATGCAGGCTATTGTGCTCATGGAGAATTGATTAGTCCATATTAAGAAGTTGAACCCAGAGAAAACAACATTCAACATGCACCATGTGATTCATTTATACAAAGTTCAAACATGAGTGTATAGTTCCAGAAGTCAAATATTAGTTTTGGAAGGGGATAATAAGTGGGACCAGTTAGCAGAAGTCTCCTGGGATTTTTGTGATAGTCTAAGTTCTCATCTGAGGGATTGTCACATGAGCATGTTCACATGGTAAAAATATTCCAGTCACTGCAGAAATCAGTATGGTAGCCCTCTGTAAATATACTACATAAAGCCTGCTTTATCTTTCCTGAGTATATATCTAGAAGAATCAAAGTCAGCATGCGGTAGACACAGCTACACATCCGAGTTTATTTTGGTCCCAATCGTAATAGCTAATATATATAAAAGTTGAGGTACTCATTAACTGATGAATGGATAAAGAAAATGTGTACCCACACAATAGAGGTTTATCCCGTCAGGAAGAACAAACCATGATAGTTTCAAGAAAATAGAACTGTAGGTTAGCAAATTAAAGAAAACAAACAAACAAAAAAGTAACCCAGTCTCTCAAAGACAAAACATACTAATGCTATATCCACTCCTTTGTATGCATGTCTTTGTTCAAGAAGTTTTTTTGGGGGAGCAGCCTTACCAGGCTACAGAAGATGACAATGCAGCCACTTCTGATGAGAACTGATAGACTACGATCAGAAAGAAGGAGAGGAGGACCTCCCCATCAGTGAACTTGGGGAGGGGCATGCATGCAGAAAGGGGAGGAACGGTGGGATCGGGAGGGGAGGAGGGAGGAGCTTATGGGGGGGATACAAAATGAATAAAGTGTAATTAATAAAAGTTAAATAAAAAAATTTTTAAAAGTTGAAAACATGTAGAGTCAAGTCAAGAAAAACTTACCAACTACACAAATGAATGTTTCCCCATGTTGTTAGCTCATTTACAATGAATGGATAAAAATGTGATAAATTACTAGACACATAAAATCTCCATGCCTTTTAAGTAACCAACTTGACACTAGCTCCTCTAAAAGGTTAATTACAGCTGATGTTCAATGACTTATCCCAAACAAATTAAGATTCTGACCAGGAATGTTATTTGTAGAATTTCTGAATGGGTGTTGGACATTGAATTAATTATACCAAGTATCATTGGCTGAAGAGGAATCAAAATAGTGGGAACCTCACTTACCCTTTGCAAGTATACCCATCATCATATAATAGATTAAATAAAAATTAAAATAAAAATGAAAGAAACAAAAAATTCAAAGAAACTAAAGCTCCATCCTACGCTTTCTTCATTAAAGGTCATTTTGCTTTGCTGGTGAAGTCTGCACTGTGAAGACCCAGCCTCCTGAGGGATTTCCCATTTGTGTGATATTCTACAAATTTCACTTCCAGTGATGTTATAATTGTGATTTTTATCAGAACTATTCATACCAATCAATTGCAAGCAAAATTAAACAGTGTCATCTGTGTGTGACTGAAATACAGAATTGCCGTGTGAAATATGGTCTTTGCTGTTGGGACTTTTGATCCTTGGGATGGCTCTGAAGGACTGGATCTAGGGATGATCATACTCATGATTTAATAAGCACCCCCCCCCCAGGAATTCCAATTCTTTAATCTTTCTTCTAACATTTACTATACATTCACACTCAGATTTCAATTTAGGGGTGATCAAGAAAGCTACATGTGCTTTCAAGCGGTAATTGTTTCTTTTGATGTGATCTGTTTCATGTCAAATGCAGGGACACATCTTTGATGAAGCATAGCCTTTTGTAAAGCAATTTGCTTCCTGAAACTGCAAGAAAGGAAGATTAGTCTTTCTCCACCATCCTTGATTTTTATGTTATTGTTAAAACAAAACAAATAAAAAAACAAAACAACAACAGCAAAAACCCACTGACTCAAAATAGCTCAGTCAAAACTTGTGCCTCAATGGTGGAAAGGCAGAAAGAGCCGGGTTAGGACCAGAGGCTTACTGAAGGGACGGCATATTTACGGTGAGGCTTCAGAAGCATATATGGCCACATTGTGTGCTGGTCCATAGGACTGAATATTTGTCTATCTCTATGTCTATCCCACGACTCTTCAGTATAAGCAATCCTTCTAACTACATAAAGCCACAAGTATTTCTCCATCATTGTGCAGTGGGGGGAGGGGAGCGTGATGTAAAGTTTCACTAACTACATAGTTCAGCTCATTTCATTCATCTGTATGCACAAGTTCACATCATCTTTTCTTCATGTTAGGAAAAAAACGGCAAAAGAGGAACTTAATCTATAAGACAAAAAAAGTGTTAATGAACAAAGGGCTTTATTTTAAATATTGCACATTATCAATGGAAAATCTAGACACTACAAATAGATTAGGATTTGTTTTGAAACTTTCTATCATAGCAAAGGATTACTTCCGCTACACTTCTAAGATAAATTAGTTCAGCAGGTGTTTTTTTAACAACTTAATATCATCTTTTTATTTTAGTTTTATTTATTCATTTACATCCCAGCCATAGCCCCCAATCCCTCCTCTCCTCTTGATCCCACCCTCCCTCCCTGTGTTCCCTATTTTCCTCCTCCCACTTCTCAGAGAATGGGATATCTATAGCATATCAATTTGCATCAGGACTGAGCACATCCTCTTTCCTTGAGGTCCAGCCCCCTTCCCCTTACTAGGGAGCTAGGTTCAGTCCATATACGGTCCTAGGTTGATATTTCAGTCTCCACAGGTTCCCCTGGGCAATGGTTAGTTGGCTCTGATGGTCTTCTTGTGGCACTCCCGTCCCTTGTGGGTCCTCTTATCCATACCCTCACTCTACCTCCAGACTCCCTGTGTTCCACCCAATATTTGGTTGTGGGTCTCTGCATCTGTTTCCATCAGGCGCTTAGTGGAGCCACTCAGAGGACAGCTATGCTTGGCTTCAGTCTGCAAGCATAGCAGAGCATCATTAATTGTGTCAGGGATTGGCTCTCTCCCTTGGGGTAAGTCTCATGTTGGGCCAATCATTGGTTGGACATTCCCTCAATCTCTGCTTTATTTTTTGATCCTTACCATTTTGTAGGCAAGGTAAATTATGGGTCAAAATTTTTGTGGGTGGGTTGGTGTTCCCCTTCCTCGACTAGGAGTACACTCTAGTTCAAGAATGTCTCTTCAGTCTCCATGCCCCCATTACTAAGAGTCTCAGCTTGTATCACCCTTATGTCATACCTGGAGCCTACCCTGTCGTAGGTCTCCAGCTTGTCACAGAGAAGTCCCTGTACAAGGTTTCTTTTCTCTCTGCAAGCCCTCTGTCACATCTGACAAAGGACTAATCCCTGAAATATATAAAGAACTTAATATCATCTTACAATAAGAAAGTTTATTAGAGGTATAGAGTCTACTGATTGTTGACACTGCCATTTCAAGACTCCTTTCTAAAATAAAGACCTTATATAATGTGACATTCATTCAATTTCAAAACATCTAAATAATATGCTATCTACAATGATAAAATAGAGTGACATTATAAATTATGTTCCAGTGGCATACTTCTCCATAGAGGGAAATCTATGAGCTTATGTATACAATCAAATGCAGAGCCTAGAACATATGTGTTGCAATATTGGCATCAACATATAAGTAACCTTCGGTCCTTTGTGTAGACCATATTATTAACTTTAGGTTTATTTCCTTCTCTTCTCACTTCATTAGTTTTCCCTTGTGGCATTTTCCCCTGGGAACAGAAGCTTAAATATTCACTTACATATCCCCAGTATAAACTAAAAACACGTCATTCCAGTTTTCCATACTCTGAAACAAATTTCTCCAGCTCGGAAGTTCAATACAATGACATACACTTCCTGGGTGAGGCCTAGAAATTTCTGTCTAGTGAAACTATTGTGTAACTGAACAAATTGTCAACAGCAACTATTCTGCTATTCTGACCTCAGAAAGTTAATCAACAATATATATTAATCAATCACTATATATTAATATATTAACCTTATGTATTATATACAATATGTTATATATAACATAATTAATAAATAGCAGAGAAAATATTATTGTGAGGTATGTAGCCAAGAAAAGTAAAAGTATGAGTGATAGCAAGTGAATATCCATAGAAGTACTATTTAAGAATTAAAAAGTAGTAACAACCCAAGCTTCCAACAATGCGTTTGTTCAGTCATCTTCATTGAGCAAAAACAATATACCCATGAAATGGAATGTTATTCACTAATGAAAGAGAATAAACTATTTAACTGCAGTTCTTTAGTGTTAGTACAGAAGGTACCGACTCAACAACTAAGTATAGACTAAGCAGCTTGCCAGAACCTCCATTGCAACTAAAAAGTGGATGTAACCAAATTTGTTGATCTGCCAAACTCCTGGCTTTTGGGGCTCCTGCACACACGTGGTACACAAAAACTAATGCAAGCACATATGCATACATATAAAAGTTGTAAACATCATCTTTAAAACAATAAAAAACCAAATTTGTTGCATAAAAGAACAACTTACTAGAATTTTCTTAATTGGCCTGTCGATGTTTCAAGGATGTGTGAGAGCATTTGTTTTATTCGCAGTGCATAGCTCTCATCTAAGCATTTATCAGACAGTGACATTACCAGGCTATCATAATGAAGATGGCATACCCTGGAGAAATGTTAAAACAAATAAAAAGAGAGAATGTAAAGCTGGAAATTATATTTGGCCAACCCAAGCTTGTGGTGGACAACATGAAATTATTCAAGTGAATTTTATCTGGAAGGAAGAGCTTTAGTTTAAGTAATGCATACATTCCATAATAGAAAGCTGCCTTTGGGAAGGAAAAAAAAAGTGAGTGATTTAGCATAAGGGTGTGCCCAAGAGTTGGGGAAGTAAAACTGAGATGCAATACTTTTGGAACACCAACAAGCCCAGCCAATGTCTGGCCACTGGCTTGTACCAATGTGAATTTCATCAGAAACTGTGTCCTAGGGTGGCAGAAGGAATTGAAGCAATGCTCATGTGCTTTCTAAATACTGTGTGAAGGTTTAGATGTCAGCCAGCTAGGAAATCCATGTGAGCAAATGGTGACCAGCTGGTGGTGCTGTTCTGGCAGACCATGGATGCTCTTCAGGTGAGACCTTACTGAATGGAAGTTTTATTGATTACAGCCCACTGGTGGGTGCCAGCCCATTATCTCTGCTTTCTCACGGAGGCAGTGACTTGATTGGGCCAGTCATCTCACATTCCCACTGCCCCGGCCACTTGCTCTCCTGTTTCTCTATTATGATGGGGCACAACCTTCCAAACCAAGCACCAGAATAAGTCCTTTCAGGATTTATTTCTTTGTCTTTACCTGGATGGAGGTTGGTTATATAAGAAGGTACTGTCTCTACAACTCAGTATTAAAATGAATACTTCGTGAGTGGACAAAGACAAATGAGTCATTTTGTGATTAATTGAGTGTACATCCTTATAAATCAGGCACACAAAAACACAGTTTGAAAAATAAAAGGAATTAGTATGAAGTTATTTATTACTTAGCACTTTCTCTATAAAAGGTGTTTTGCTTTTCTGCCACCTCCAGCACACAATAGGTTAGAGAGGTAAATATTCTCATTCTCTCTCTCTCTCTCTCTCTCTCTTTCCATCTTACAGATGAGTAAGTGTAAGAATATTGAGGTAGAAAATGTCACATTATATCAATGAGGCAGAGCTGGCATCTGAACCCAATATGCTGAGACTCAAAATTCAGCTTTTCCCTGAAACAGTGTTCCTTACTTTAGACCAAACCTCATTGAATTATTTCTCACCCTTCCCATCCACTTTTTCACTCCTTCCACTCATCTTTGAAAGACTTCTTGACAAGAAAAAATGAAAACACATAGAACTAGACGATTTCTACAATCACTGAAATGGGGTGATTTCTAGTTTCTCTTCTGAAACCTGTTCTGTAACTCTTCCAGCAAAAAGCTTTTTAGCTTCTCAACCATATTAAGTAAGGAACATATGACTGCTATAAATTAAAAACCCACATAACCAGGTCTGGAGAGATGGCTCAGGTAAACGGCTTTGAATGCCCAAGTTTATTCCCTGAGAGATGCATTGTGGGAGAGTACTGATTCATCATGGCACACATGTGCCTATAAATATGTCCACACATACCATGCACATGCATATACATGAACACACATCAATAAATATGTAAATAAATGTAAAAATCTTTAAACCTTTCAAAACAGATTAACCTCAGACTCAATATGGCTATCAAAGAAATTGTCTCCCTATGGCCTGATAAACCAAGCATCTTTACAAACTCACCACGGCCAGAGGCTTGGATAATTCCATTGATAAGGCTCCTGAGCCTGAGATTTCAGGGTTCAGTTCCCTGGAAGTCTAAGAGTGGCTCAGATTGTGGCTCAGAATTCAAACCAAAGAGAGCATTGAGAAAAATAAAATGGGGCTGGACAGATGGCTCACAACCAAAGATATAAGAAAAATAAAAAGAAACAAACAAACTCACCATGGATATAATTATGACCCTTCAGCCACATGAGACAAAGTACGAACTCTGGAGTGGAGATTAATGGGGATTATATGTCAAATATCTGAGGATATTTTCTCAGAACATCCCAGAATTCAAACATGGGAATGTTAGTGGGCTTTTCCCCTCCATAATGAAAATCAAATCTACTCTTTCTTTTTACTTGGCACTTTATGGGTGTGTCATGATGTTGCCACACCACTCTGCAACATTTTTTACATATATCGTCATCCCAGCAAAGTAAGCTATAGTTTTATTCATTCCCAAGTTTATATGTCATTGGTGATTTACTGCCAACTTGATTTATGAACCGTCTTTGCTAGGTTTCGATATCAACAGAATGCATCGCCCTGCCCAGTCTATCCAAAGTCTTCCTATACATAAAAACAAGCTGACTCATTTTTTTTTAAATGATGACATATTTTTCTTTTTATTAGACGCTAGGACAAACTGAGGGTGGGGACAACTTTGTCAAATACGAAACATTATAATTCTAAGAAAGAAATTCTTCTTGAAACTATCTCATCAGCTGGTTGTGTATCTTGAGTAAGTCATTTAACTTTTAGGGTTCTAATAAAACACTTTTTATTTGAAGGTGTGTGTGTGTGTGTGTGTGTGTGTGTGTGTGTGTGTTATAAATGCGGTGAACACTTGTACAAACACTGTGTAGCACAGAGCCCAAAAGGGAATGTGATGGCCATATTCTAGCACTCACTACCTTATTCCCTTGAAGCAGAATCACTCATTAAACCTGGGGCTAGGCTGGCTGAGCTCAAAGGAATGTACACAGCCATGCTCAGCATCTCATATGGATGCTTTTGATGTGAGTTTTCCAAACTCAGATCCTCGGGCTTGTATAGCAAGTGTTCTTGTATACTAAGCCCACTCTCTTGATGGACCTTTTCTGTATCTACAAAACAGTACACATTAAAGTACTCTGAAAAGAATAAAGGGTCACACAAAATGTGGTAAGCTTTGAGATGTTTTAGTAGCTGTGTCAAAATTGATAGATGACATCATCAGAATTTCTCTTCTTGTCCCTTCCATGGATAACTCCGGAACAAAGATAAGCCTCCTGACTTTTCTTTTCTAGCCATCCTCCAAGCTTGTTTCCACCACTTAGCAATTCACTGCTTCAGTGATCAATTTCTCAGTTTTTATGATTTATAGATCCCAAATATTGGGAAATAAAAATCCAAAGAATAATTTATGTCTCTGAAACAAGGTTTTTTTTTCTTCAAAGACATAACTATTATTCTAAAATTAGAGTGTATTTTTCATGTAAGTATTTATATTCTATTTAATAACAAACATGTAGATCTGTTTTGCATCACTTAATCGTTAAATATACTAAATATTACTGTGTACTGTTTGTGTGATTTTTTTCAAATTTATCTTTGTTAATATATGAACTCAAGTTCTATCATTTTAACTATGATAAAATTGTATGAGTGCCATTTTTTCCATTTCACTTGAAAGTAGTGTTTGAGAGTGATATTAATAAAGCTGCAATATCTTGAGTGAGGTATCCCAGGAGCAGAAAGACACACACGGTATATACTCACTTATATAGACCTATAAGATAGGATAAACATACTAAAATATGTACACCTAAAGAAGATAAACAAGAAAGAGGACCCAGAGTAAGATGATCAAACCTCACTTAGAAAGACAAATGGATTACTAGATTTGTTGCCATTTAACTTCTTGAGTTCTTTATGTATACTGGATATTAGCCCTCTGTCAGAGAGAGTTGAAGATTCTTTCCCAATCTGTATAGGCAATCATTTTGTTTTGATGTCAGTGTCCTTTGCTTTACAGAAGCTTTTCAGGTTCATGAGGTCCCATTTATTCATTTTTGCTCTTAGAGCCTGTGCTGTTGGTGTTGTGTTCAGGAAGTTGTCTCCTGTGCCAAGGAGTTCAAGGTTCTCTTCCCTACTTTTTCTTCTAACCAATTTAATGTGTCTGGTTTTATGTTGAGGTCTTTGATCCACTTGGACTTTAGTTTTGTGCAGGGTGATAAGTATGGATCTATTTGCATTTTTCTACATGTAGACATCCAGTTAGACCAGCACCATTTATTGAAGATGCTATCTTTTTTCTATTGTATGGTTTTGGCATCTTTGTCAAAATTCAGGTGTCCATAAGTGTGTGGGTTTATTTCTGGGTCTTCTGTTCGGTTCCATTGATCCACAATTCTGTTTCTATGGCAGTACCATGCAGTTTTTATTACTGTTGCTTAAGATCAGGGATGAAGATACCTCTAGAAGATCTTTTATTGTAGAGGATTGTTTTAGCAATTCTGGGTTTCTTGTTATTCCATATGAAGTAGAGAATTTGTCTTTCAACATCTGTGAAGACTATTTGGCAGTTTTCCTATTATATACAAAACAACAAATTCTGTTTATTGTACATTGTAGCTGGTAATACTTTCTTGTTAATATAAGTATCATGTTTAAAGTTTTATTAAGCTACACGTAACATAGCCTATAGGATGCTGAGATTTCAAAATTATTTTTATTTTAAGGTATTAAACTGTAATTCAGAAAGCTTCCCTATGGCTTAAGGCAAAGCAAGCAGGGCATGGCCCAGCACTAAGGAGGAAGCTGATGTAGGGAGATGGTCCCTACATCAGGTGAGTTCAAGGCCAGCCTGCTTTACAAAGAATTTATCTTAAAAAAAAAACTGTAATTCAATCTACTCTAATGCTACTCCCCAAGATATGATTATTGAACATATTTTATACATGTAGTATAAATTTGTCACTTGAATAATGTTTATATGAATAAAATTTTTAAAATGCCTTCTAATAATTGTAAATTATTTAACTTGGAAAGTTAAACTTTATAAAAATAAACATAGTAATCAATGGTAAAAAAAAAAATCTGTAAAGAACTGTGTTGGTAATTTGATGGGAATTGCATTGAATCTGTAGATTGCTTTTGGTAAGATGGTCATTTTTACTATGTTCATCCTGCCAAGCCATGAGCATGGGAGAGCTTTCCATCTTCTGATATCTTCTTCTAATTCTTTCTTCAGAGACTTAAAAGTCTGGGTGTAGGGGTCTTTTCTAAAACTGATTCCAGCCAAGGACCACTCATGGAGAGTGCTGGGAACCCCTGCACAGAGGTAGCCCATGGCAGTTCAGTATCCAAGTGTGTTCCATAGGGACAGGGGCTGTCTCTGACATGGACCGATTGGCCTGCTCTTTGATTACCTCCCCCAGAGGGGGGAGCAGCCTTACCATGCCACAGAATAAGACAGTGCAGCCAGTCCTGATGAGACCTGAAAGATTAGGATCAGAGGGAAGGGGAGGAGGACCTCCCTTTTCAGTGGACTGGGAGAGGGACATGAGTGGGGAAGAGGGAGGTTGGGATTGGGAGGGGAAAAGGGAGGGAGGTACAAGGGGGATACAAAGTTAAAAAACTGTAACTAATAAAAACAATTAAAAAAAAGAAAGACAAATGGGACAGACATGGGAAGTAAGAGAAAACAAGTAATAGGACAGGAGCCTACCGCAGAGGGCCTCTGAAAGACTCTACCTAGCAGTGTATCAAAGCAGATGTTGAGACTCAGAACCAAACCTTCAGCAGAGTGCAGGGAATCATACGATAAAAAGGGGAGTTAATATAACCTGGAGAGGACAGGAGCTCCACAAGGACAAAATATATCAGGGCACAGGGGCCCTCTATGAGACTGTTTCTCCAACCAAGGATCATGTATGGATATAAGCTAGAACCCCTGCTTGGATGTAGCCCATGGTATCTCAGTAACCAAGTGGGTTTTCCTAGTAAGGGGAACAGGAACTATTTTTGACATGAACTCAAGGACTGGATCCTTTACACACACACACACACACACACACACACACACCCTGAGCAATGGCCACAAAGGAGGACATGGCAGCCAGTCCTGAAGACACCTGATAAGCTAAGGTCAGTTGGAAGGGGAGGAGGACCTTCCCTAGCAGAGGGGCAGGGAGGAGATGAGGGAGGAAGGGTGGGATTGGCAGGGAATGAGGGAGGGGGCTATGGCTGGGATACAAAGTAAATAACCTGTGATTAATATACAAAAATAAAAATTAATTAAAAAAATATGTACAAGGAAAAAAAACACTAAAAAAATAAAGCTGCAACAAATGCTATGTTTTCTCTTTTGCAAAGGGTTTTCTACTAATTTTCCTACGTGCTATATTTGTTCAGTGTCTTCTTGCCTTACATAATTCATATTCATATTTTTCTTTAGCTGTTTTTAATTTAGTGAGGCTTTTTTAATTACTATTTTTCCAGATATTTGGTTGTTCTAAAATATATTAGATCACCTTAAAGCACTTGCTTTAAGCAGTCATATTCAGTAACATTTTAGAGTGTTTTATACATAGTAAGTAAAATGATAATTTTAAATATCAACTTGGCATGGCTATGCTATTCCCACGGATGTTTGGGGAACCTTAACTTTCAGTGTTTATTTACAACTATGTGTTGAGATTAACATTTGAAGTGATAAACAGAGTATAAAGCAAATGGATCACCTCAATATAAGTGGGCACCATATGATCCATCAAAAATCAGACCAAAAGGTGGAGAAGATTGAAATCACTTTCCCAGTCTGCTTGAACTAGAATGATGGTCTTCTCCTGGCTTTGACATTTCTGATCCTCATACCTTTGGACTCAGATTTCAATCAACACAGTTGGGTCTTTGGTTCTCACCACTCCTAGTATAATAATGAAGCCATAAGATTGTGGGATATCTCAGCCTCCATAATTACTTGAGCTAATAGGTTATAATAAAATTATTTCTAGATATGTGTCCCCTTTCTGTTTCCCTTGAGTAACCTGGATACTACAGTAAGTGTGGTTGTTTGACTATTAATAGCCTCTTTAGATCTTTCTCTTCTAACATCTGGTGTCTTTATAGATCTGTTCTATCTATGGTTTGCTTTGTCTTCTTCTGTTATGGTTCATTGCCATTGTTCCATCTGTTTTTTTGGTTTGGTTTTCTATTGATTACTTAATTCTTTGTTGTTATTGTCTTTGAAAAGTTAATGTGTTTTCTACAGGAGAACCATAAAGAAAATGGGTCCTTTCTCCCACAAAATAAAAGTGAATATATTCCTGCACTTTTTTTTGGAAAGTTCTCTATAATCTTTATATTAATAGGGAGACCAAAACTAAAGTCAGTCTTGGTAAATTTTCATACCATTCAAGTAGTTCAAATTTGTACCAAAGATACATACATTGTTAAGAACTGTTGGCCTTTCCTACTTTTCTGTTCAGTTATGAAGTTATTTTCCTAATACAACCAGTCCTGATGAGACCTGATAGGCTAGGGTCAAATAGAAGAAGAGGAAGGCCTCACCTATCAGTGGACTTGGGGAGGGGCATGGGGGAGAAGAGGGAGGGAGAGTGGGGTTGGGAGGAGGCGAGGGAGGGGGCTGGAATACAAATTGAATATATGCAATAAATGATAATAATAATAAAAAATAAAGTTCTTTTCCTTGCGAGACTTTAAGGTTATAAAAGAGGAAAGAGATAATTTTAACATATTCCTCTCTATATAGCTTCAATTTAATATTAAAATGTTGATATAATAGCTACAACCTTTTAATTGATCTCTTATAACAAATAAAATCTATTTCTACCAGGAGATTACCAAACTGTGTCAACATGAGGCTGCTTGAGTGGCCTCCTTGGATCTTTGGAATTTCCAAAAGTAGTAATATACTTTGATTTTGATACGTAAACACACACATATATTAGATTATATTAGATATTTTGCTATCTTGGCTAAGATTTTAAAAGGGAATGGAGTATTGAATCTCTTAAGAGGACTCTGAGAACAATATTTATATAAAGCCATGAGATTTCCAGATGAGAGTTTCATTAATTGTTGCCATTAACAGACTTTCTAAGACTATCTTAGCCCACTATTTACAATCTTTATTAATTGAGACAGAGAAACTTTATGTAAGGACTAGAGTTAAGACTCAATTTGGGTATGAAAATCAATGTATTTAAGTAGAATTATGATTGAAGTTTCTGAATAAAAAATTAGATTGCCCAGGGTGACTTTAGACCATTAGTAAATGTTCCATACCCTTAGCTGATATGTAGGAGCCATAATAAAATAAATTTTCTAGAATTAAGGACACATGACTCATTCCATGTTGCATCTTCCATATAAATACGAATTCAGTATTGTGATGAAGGTCAGAATTCTTACAATTTATTAGTGGGAACACTACTTAATAAGAGAAGAGTGAGGAAACGTTTGCTTTGTTTCACTAAGCCAAATTATTTCATAAAGTTGTTTAGCTGTCATCAAAAACAAACAAAAAACAAATAAATAATGAATAAATAAAAGTTCTATACCATGATCTCCGCTTGAGAAGAAAATATAAATGAGATCAGGGATATAAAAACAAAAATACTCTAAGACGGTACTTGACTCTTCCTTCCCCAAGGGAGGATTTCCTGTTGAGAGAATTGACAAAGTGGCTTGGAGATAGCTTTCCTGTAATTAATTTTCCTTGTGTGTGAAGCTAATACTGATGCAAAGGTGTTGCTCATTTGACAACCCCAAGGTTTCATGTCTAACCATCCAACGGGAAAGGAAGAACACAACAGAGCTTCCCAGAATCCCTCATTAATTAGCTCCAACCCTCTGTCAATGATGTTCATCCGCTCATCTAAAACTGCTAATTGTTATCAATTGAATGATTTTCAGGATGAAATCAATACCTAGGGAGAATATAGCTCATTTACATTGCTTGTTGAACAGCGAGGTGACATGAACTGCTCATACTTATGAATCCAGGCGAGATATGAACTCTAAGTAAACACAGACAAGGCATTGTTGACTGCAAAGAGCATGGAACTTGAAATAACAAAGACTGGATTCTTGCTGTACCTCATGGTTGATGATACATTAAACAATCTGGGCTTAATGAGTTTTCCTTTCTTCAGCCACAAAATGCAGACCAGGTCAAAATGTTATTTAATGGCTAAAGAAAAATTAATTATAATTTCCAAGGCATGTATCAAACTCCATGATGTTGTGTGATAAAATGAGGCCAAAAGTTACACATTTAAGAATACCACAGTTATTACATTCAATCTATCTCCACCTTAGTAATTAAGCATTGAGGAAAAAAAAAAGAATCTCTAAAATTTTCTGCATCTAGTTTATTTTCTTCCATTCAACGCGTGGCTTTTACAGTGAAACTAAGTTGAGATATTTGAGAATATAAAGGGTTTTGGATGAGTGAACATTGAG
The DNA here is from genome assembly GCF_030254825.1 of Meriones unguiculatus. Taxonomy (NCBI): domain Eukaryota; kingdom Metazoa; phylum Chordata; class Mammalia; order Rodentia; family Muridae; genus Meriones; species Meriones unguiculatus. Next base: position 19,547,687 of record NC_083366.1, read on the forward strand.
TGACTGAAGCTCTCAGGAAGGAATTTGAAAGATCTCAGAAGCATGCAGCCACGCTATATAAACATATTTTGCACAGTACCATCCCACGCATGATACTGGCGCCACAGTTGCATTAAGTGAAATTTTATCCAAAATGTGTGAAGGTGTTCTGAGTTTGTTTGTCTGCTCTCCTGCTTTTTCTCAATGTCCTTAAGTAAAAATGAAGGCACTGCAGACAAGCGAGCTCTGTGTTGAGTAGGCTCTAACCAGACCGAAACATTTTAATTGCAGCCAACTTTGTCAAAACTGTCATTCTGGCCTCAAAGCAATTTTTGGAGCGACTTTAGCATTACACAAAATTTTCAGGAGGCTCATCCTATTGAACTCTAGAGAAATGTATTCTTTGTCTTCTCTTCTCTCTCTCTCTCTCTCTCTCTCTCTCTCTCTTTTTGAAAGATGAAGGTAAAAGGAACATGACATGGTTGTATGTCCGTCTAACTTCTGAAACCCGAAAGACTTGTTTAGATGCCAGCACATTACAGTTGTCATAAAATGCATTTACTTATCTTTTGTGAGTGCCTCTCTTACCCCAGTGACCAAAGTGTATGTTTATTTTCCTGGAAATACCTAAAGTAGCACTGGCTAAGCTTTGAATTTGTTTTTCTATATGCTGTGGCTTTAAATGTTGCTCTCTGTGCTTGGCAAAAGCAGATACCTGGAGGAAGCACGATAACGGGATGTGGGGGAAGGTCATGGGGGTAACCAACTGCCCCAAAGTCAAATTAGAATTTCTTTAAACTCAATGAACTGTCAAACCCTTGGTAATGCTAGTGAGTTCCCTTGCAGTTATAATTGCAGGCCTCATATTTTTAATAAGTGTTATGACTTACTTGTTTTACTCAGGACTTAAGCAACAGCAGAAAGCACACCTTTTCCGTTTGTATGGAGTATACCATGGAATTTAAAAACTCTTCTTTACCTTATGTTTGTTTGGAAAGTTTTGGGATTTTTGGATGTTTGAAATTTTATTGTCGATGCTTTCTTCAATAAAACAGAGAAGCACACACTAAGGTCTGGCTTATATTTGGATGAAAACATGTGTCATAAATATTCACTATAAAAATGATTTTCCCAGAACTGGCTACAAAAAGCTATCTTCTCCTCCTGTGGTCCTTACCATACAAATGTTTAAATCAAAATGGTTATTGTTGTTGTTTTGTTTAATCAGTCTTTAAAAAAAAAATTAGTTGTCTCTGCACAGACATCCACCTTCTCCATCACAGCACTAATACAAAATTATTCCCAGTGTCGGTATATTTCTTTCTTTTTTTATATGAAACAGAAAACTACAAATTTAAATCTATTTTATTGTTTTTAAATTAATATCAAAATACATGTATGAGAACCCTATGTCTTTAAAGTCACCATTATAAAGAAAGTGTAGGACTATGGAAGGGGCTTAGAGGGTAGAGTGCTTGTCACATGAGCCTGACAACCTGAGTTCTATCCTCAGAACCTATAGAAAGATATAAGGAGAGAACCGAGGATACATAGTTGCATTCTAACTACTGCATGTGTCCTTTGGGGCACAGGGGCACAAGGGTGCACACACTATAATCAGTTACAGTTTAAGTCGACACTTTTATAAAAAGAAAAATTGTGTTTATTTAATTGTGTTTGTTTATTAAATAAAATTGTTTACAAAAAACATACATATTTTATTTCTTGCAATGTCTTTTATGTAGAAGGGGACCACAAGCTAGTGGTGGAATCACAGTAGGTCGAAAATGTATTGATTGATGGAAGGAACAAGTTGTTTCTCTTTGCTTCCTCAATGACTGTCTTAGAGAGAGCTCAGCTCTTTGTTCAGTTGTCCTGTGTGTGGGGTTGTCTACTGAGAACTATACTTAGCATGTTGAAAGGGGGTAGGGGATTAATAATGATGAATTTTCCTTAAGGTACTGCAAACACATACTGTAAGGTTGACAACAATTTTGCTAGGAAGGATGGCTGAAATTTTCTTAGAGAAGTTTAATAGAACTGACCGTCAGAAAGTGATACGTGTTTCCTTAAAAAAAATATCCTGCAAGTCACTTGAGAGCAAGCTCCATTGTAGAAATTCACTCTGCACATAGTTCACCTGCAGGGTGTTTTGTTTTGTTTTGTTTTGTTTAATACAGCAAGATACTCTTGACACTGATGTTTTATTCTTCTACTTTGAAAAATAAATTGACATTATTTACCCTCACCAGCAGACCATACACACCCACTTGCCTGGGCTGAGAGGGCTTATTTGTTACCTGATGGCAGTGGAAGCTGAGTAAACAAATAGAAGGCAATCAATCAAGGGATTATGTAGAAGCTGGGGAAGAAGGGAGGGCCATTTACTAAGAGCTGAGGGAATGCTGATCACCCTGCTGTTGGAAAGCGGACTCGTCAAATTAAGGGTTTGGAAAAGAAATGTAGTGTTAGCCTTGCAAAGATAAATTTCAAAAAGAAAAAAGAAAAGAGAAATGAGAGCATACTTCATTGGGACATCACTTTTGAGCTACTGCTATGAGTTTTACATATTGGCAAAAAGAAACTGGAAGAAATGTGAAAATTAAATAATAATCCATGTGTTGGGAGAATGCAATAATAACCTATATTTCTTCTGTATTTTTATTTTATTGTTATATTTGCATGATAAATTAATGCAAAAGAGAATACCTGCATTATTTACATAGTTTTTCTGAACATAGACTTATATACATATTGTTTAATCTTTTAAAGTCTTCAAATTTTAAGTCAGTCAATTGTTATTGATCCTGTTTAAGAAACAAAGAAACTAAATGTGGAAAAATCAGTGATTATACAAAATGCTGAGATGATCTGCTGTGCAACTGATAATGTTCTTGAGCTGGGACTTGACACAGGAAAGCTTCATTTGGAAGAATAGAACATTTTTCCCTAAAAACAGAATATTTGTGGGTCTCTGTTTTTTCCAAATGCATGCAATGTTGTCTTGTCTGCAGACTTTCTTTTTTACTATTAAATGCAAAATACTTTTTGCTATATGATTTATTAAAATGTTTTCTTTGTTACATATTCCTTCTTGTTGGATCCTTGCTCAGTCTAAAGCAATCATCGAACAGGTAAACTAAAGAATCCACAATCTTTTAAAACATGCTGGAAACATGGCTTTATCATGAGCAGATGTGACTTCTGGATAGAATGGCCATGTAGAGAGCAAGCTGGTCTACAGGTTGGTGAAGAAAAGGAAAAGTCACATAGACAGCTCTACCAAGTGATCGCTGACCCACCTCATCCTGTTCAGTATCACAAAAAATAAAAAACAAACAAACAAACAAACAAAAAAAAAAAAACCACTGAGATTGATGGAGACTCTTGACATAGACACTGTCACGGAATCTAGACGCAGAGTTCTCTACAGATGTCTAGAAAGTGGCTAAGCAGAGCAGCCTTTCTCAGCCTGATGAATCTTTCACATTTAACGCCTAAATCTTGATACTGAAGAAGCAATCCTAACAAAATATTCTCCCGCTCAGCCTGCAATTCAGAGGTACAGGCAAATGACTCCTCTCCAACTGTACACAGGCATTCAGTCAAGACTTGTTTTACAGTCCAGGGCAGGGTTCTTTTATGGGGTGTTGGATCCTTTGAAAGACCATGCTGGGTGTTAGGAACCTATGTCGTCTCAACACAAAGAAAAGTGCACATTCTTACCACTTTCCCCCAAATGCACACTGTTGCCACTTTTTTCCTAGAAAGAATGTAGGTCTAGAAGAGGAAAAAAGGGGATGCCCTCACAATCTGTTGTTTTCTACCTTGCTCTGCTGAATATCTAAAAAAGGAAAAATAAAAATAAAAAAGCAGATTACAAAGACCTCATCCCTACTCCCACAAAAATTGCACTGGATTTTGGGTTTGTTACAAATATACCCTGTCCCTACCTTACCTATGCATTTAACATGTGTATGCTCTGATCCAATGGAACATTAACACCTTCTCTTTACCCAAGGGTGGTGGTTTATACCTGTCATTCTAGCACTTGAAGGATGAAGAAGGAGAATCTGTGGGTTCAAGACCAACATGGGCTACACAGTGAGGTACAGGCCAGGTTAGGGTATACAGCACAGCATTGTCTCAAATAAAATAAGATAAAAAAGAGGCAGACCTTCTCACGTATGCTGTTCAGACTTCATTTGACACTGGCATCTACCATCTATCGAAACATGGCAGCCAATCAGCCATTTGAATTGGCTGTGAATTTCCATGATTTCCAGGAAAGATGCATTTCAGAACTCCATTTGAAATCTTTCGTTGACTTTTCTGTAACACTTTGGCCACAGCTTCTAGTCTGTAAAAGGAAAGTGAAGGTGCCAATACAAAAACATCAAGCATTTTTAATCTCATCCTGGATCTATCTTTTTCATCTCATTTCAACAACAACAACAAAAAAGTGAATAAGGATAGCTGGAGAAGTGCTGTTTCTCTACCATTTGTCCTCAGAATCCCAGGAGTAGAGAAAAAAAGTAGCTCTTTCTAGAAGTACACAGAGCAGAAAGAAAATGCAACCATAAGTTGGCATCTATCTGTGCTTCTCCTTGGCATGGTGGGCTAAAACGCAGAGGCATCTTCATTATAAGTTTGGGTAAAGCACAGTTTCACTCTGGCCAATGTGAAGCAGTTAGCCTCCTGGAAAATGAGCGCAGTAAACTTTTCTCACCATCATGTGCTGAGCTAACCTGATATGCCTTGGGGAAGGACAGCATATTACTCTGGGTAAATGAGAAACACACAGAAAATAAAATTGTCAGGTTTTGCCTGGAATTGAAAATTGTTGAAGGTTGAAAACTTTAATGTAAGGGTTTTATCAACAGCAGCGGCATCAGTGGCTTTATCAGGCCCATACCAAGACCTGCAAAAGGTTCTTCCTGCTGATGAAATTACAGAGCTGGAGATTGGGGTCCAGATTTTATACTCAGGAAGCCCTTGAAAACATGTTTACCACTGTCATGCTGAGGAAATTAACAGATCTGACATTAACCCCTAAAAATATTTGAGGTAGCACCCCAATTATGGCATCTACATAAAGAGCATTCTTCACAGTTTCTATAATAAAATGCCGGATGCTTCATTTTATAGGGGAGTCATTAGCAGAAAGATCTGAAGCATATGCATATGGTAGACACTTAAGAAAGGAATGGTTCATGATATAAAATTACCCCCAGTGAAAGGAAAAGAAAATTAATAATTATAGACAGGACAAAAATTGAATAAAATTATTATGCATATTTCCTAGTTATTTTTAAAACATGGGCCCTTACACATTTCCATATATATGTGCCGATTTTATAAACTAAAGAAACAACTTAAGAGGAATGAATGCTAAATAATTTATGAATTAATTTCTGGGAAGAGATATTTCATTTTTGTAAAAGTATTTTACACCTATAAAAGTATTTGTCGGCTGGTCATCAGCTACTTATTGAGCATCTGCTACTAATGAAATTATACAAAGTAAGCATAAAATTAAAAAAATGAGTTGTCTTAATGCATTACATTCAATAGAATTGTGTAAGGCCGGACATTTATGACATGCTCAGATACTTGAGAAATGAGATTAAGTGCCTTTCCCACCATGTGGTCAATAGCAGAACAGAATACCTTCCCACAGGAACACCTGTAAGCTGGTCTGAGGACAGAGTTTAGTTGGTAGGGCATCCACCTGGTAGCTTCAAGGCGTTAGGTTTAAATACCATTGTTAGTAATGATAAGTAATAATAATAGTAATAAAATAACCTAAAACAAATCTACTAATGGAAAACTGTTGAAAAAACTTGAAAAGTGAAACAATAATCATCGTATTGAAAAGTAAAGCAATAATCACCATACTGCGTGATAATTTTTTTTTCCAAACATGCCCAAGATGCTTAGGAAGTTTGAGGAACTGCTCTATAAAAGATAGCTTGCTTGAGTTCCCAAGAGAGGTGATGCTTGAAATAGAAACTACAAAAAAATTCCAGTGGGAAGGTTTATTAATCTCCAATGAGGAGAGGTGGGTGAAAAGGTGGCATTCAAAGCTTAATGAGGTCAGAAGGGCTGAGCTAGATTGGGTACACAGATAGGATGGGAGAAGCTGCTAGAGCGAAGGCTAAAGTCAGAGACTACCAATGGCTCCATGAAGTCTAAACATCACACTGAAAACCAGCTGTGAACAAGTGACCTGCAAATAAGTGTGACTGAATCCAACAGAGGACACCCTGAAAGGAGTTGAACTGGGCAAGGAGATCCAGTAGAAAGGGTCCAGTCATCACCAATGGGACCCTCCGAAGACTCTCGTCAGTATTCAGCGTTTATCATAGGTGGTTTGCAATGCCTGCGGAGAAGAGCAGCAAGTCACGGACCAGAGCTGAACTGAAGCCACTTATCAATCACTGATTTGCTTGAGCACATTGACGAATCCTGAATCTAGTCCAAAGAGTTGATGGTCCTCACATCTCTGGTAGGAGATTCAGAGGTACTTGTTTCAGCTTCATTTTTGAAATGTTTAATTATCACCACTTAATTATTGGAATTACTAATTGGATGAGAAATATTTCACTTTCATTAAGATCATTCAAGCTAGCTAACTTAGTTTTAAATGTTTCCACCTTGCCAAAGAAAATCTAGTATGCTAACTTTTCTGTGCTAAGTCACCAAATTACTTGTTTCAAAAATGTTTCTATTACCATGTACTAGGCAGGTTAATTCCTTGCAAAACCACAATTGGGGGCACAGATAACGTCATTCAGTACTGCGTATTATAAGACTATATCAATCCACATGCAAACGACTTGAGTTGGTTTTAAGTGTTCGTGTAACTTTGGGCAAGATATTTAAACTACCAAAGGATTAATCTCATCCTCACTAAAACGATCATCGTAAATGTGTGTGTGTAAAGCTTTGACTGACAGTCTATGTAAAACACTTAGTACCTACCACCAAGGAAGCACTCAGTAAACAAATGTTAGCTTTTAGGAGTTTACTTTGAACTTTTTCATTGGAAAACATAAAGATCTGTGAACGTAAGTATCATAGAAAAGATTGGTAGTTAGTTCTCACTGAGAAGAATTGCATTAGCTGAGCAAGAAAGTAAATATTTTACCTGCAAATATTGTCACACGTCACACATGGTTTTCCTTTGTAAAACTTTCACTTCATTGTATGGCAATAGAAATTACATGCTAAAAAGATTTAAAAAAAATATATGAAGTAATGTTATTTATAAGATCAAAGAGCCAAACTTTTCATCAAGGAATAGAAACACCTGTTTCTAAGAACAATAAGAACAATTCAGTTAAATCTAAGAAAAGAAGAGGCTGAAGAATAAACAGAAACAATTCTTCATTTTAAGGTCAAGGTCTATGGCATGTTATCAAACAATTAAAGCTTATACTCTACTAGATCCAGAATGCACACATATATAATGTGAAATTTTGTTTACTATTTAATTACAAATTCATAATGTAATTGATACAAAACAATCGTTCCTTATATTTTTACCATTTAAATGTGAAGAATTATTTTTAAATACATGAAATTTATTTTCTTTTTAATTAGAAAACTTCTCAGAGTTTGGGAATACATCTAAAAAGCACTGAGAGCTTCCCTTTTCCAAACAATCTTAAAAGACGAACATCTAAAATACTTTTGGTTTTGTTCTGAACTATACCTCTTGCATGGTATAGCCGGTACAACTAGGTTTTACTTCCATGGTGTGTCTGTAATCAAAGCTTGCAAAGAAATGAGGGGTTAACTCAAGAGCTAAGGTGAGTAGAGGTGAAAGAAGCTTCCTGACATGAAACCGCTTGGGACATGGGGTTGCATGACCCGTGTGTGCAGAAGTTCCCCATAAAGCACATTTACATGCTTACCTCCACAGAATCATGTGTGCCCAGTAGTTTACAGCACCTTGGCCAAAGAACCTGCACACTATCACAGTCCTCCACACTTACACAGATGTTTCAAATGATTTTGAATGGAGTTTATTAGCCCACCTTCCTACACACACCAAGTGACACCTAGATACAGAAGAAACAGAAGTTACTTTTTTTCCAAGTTGCTCACTTCTTGTTTACTCTTTCTTTGCCCAGTGAGCATCGCACAGCTGTTTTCCTCTATTTGGGGCAATCTAAGAATTAAATTAATAGGACTATTTTTTTAACAGACAGCCATCAGGAATCATCCAGAAATTGACACCCTCCATTTCTGCATCCCTGACTTCAAGTCTAGGTGCTGTCACATGACACCCATAAGCCTCTGCTAAATATTGAAGGTGGTCTGCTTTTTGTTATCTCTAAACTATTGGTCCTTAGCACCAAGCACATTGTCTTGCATTCATACCAGGAGGAGAAGTCTTCAGAAATCTCTTCTCTGGGGATCTAAGTGGTAAGCAGGAACTCATCCACCACAGGGACTGCCAAAGTATAAACGGGCAGGGGAGAGGGATTTTTCAAACCCACATACACGGGGGAAATGACTAACGATAGTCCGACAGAATGATTGATTTGCTGAGGAGACTGAGAGGTTTAGAACCGTGTTTCCATTTTCAGCTTGTGGGAACTGACTCTGTTTACTTACTGTTTGTAAAGAAGGAAAACTGAGCTTTAGCATTTGATTTAGTAATGTCTCCCTCAAATTGAATGAGTGATCCAGCAAGGCAGAACATTAGCTTTATTCCTAACATCTTCAAACCCAGGGAACTGAACTCTTCAGCCTTGAAAAGCACTGAAACTCCATCATCTTGCTTCATTAACGAATTCAAGGAACAAGGTTTTTAATTGTTATTTTACTGTATCATTTAAAAGTGAAGCAAAATCTAAGATCAAATGTGTAATGCTCTTTGCTCATATTAAATATGAAGCTAATATTCTGAAAGAATGTCTACTAACGAGGTTATTGTGGGTGGTGGGTGGGAAATCTGTGTACAATCTTTGGGGTGCTTTTGCTGCTGTCACTGTCTCTTCCTTCTTTCTGTGCTGAGTTTCTCTCGGTTCCTTCACCATTCCTACACAATACTGTTACCAGGCGTCAGCCCGTCTAGAGAGGATATATGCAGAACTCACAACCTCTCCTCCATTGAACAAAGATAGCCCTTTTTAGATCTGAATGTGAGCTTGATATAAAGAATTCCATAGGTGAAAGAAAACCTGCTCTCACTCTCTTATACTTCTCCTTTGCATTATAAAATCTGAAAAGGCAACCACCATTCTCATTCACGCATGTTTCGCCGTGACTGATGTTTTCTTGTGAAATAGGTATGCTGCTGTGAAATTTCAGAGCCCTTTTTCAGGCCCGCTTTAATTTCCAAGAAGTACGAATGTGAAATGAGTGCAATGGAAATTTCTACGCAGTGACTAAAGAAATAAAATAAAAAATAAAATGAATTCTTTTTTTTTTTTTTAATCCTGGAAGCAGCTGGAGCTAGAGCTATCCAGATTTCTCTGCTGGAGTTGATGAGGTCACTGTCACGTTATGCTGCAAAGGAAGTGGAATTCTCTCCTGTGTCCTTGCTGTTTTCAATCTTATCCAATGGAGCGAAGCAAACATAAGATTGGATTCCTGACAGCAAACCAAGGAAAGAAAACTTGGTCAACATGCTCACTCAAAGCAGCTCTTATTTACAGCCACACGGAGAAGTTTTGGGTTAAACATGTGCTTATTTATTTAACACATTTAGTAAAAGAAGGGTAAGTGCCACATAAACCTTGCGGCTTCTAAAGTCAAACCAAGTCTTACTTTTATGAGATGTATTTGATATTTTGCAAGATCCCATTATCTATTTCTCATGAAGTTATTTTCCCAGTCTTGGATTTGGATCTGAGTATATATTTTAATTTAGACAAAATAGAACAATGACAAAAAAAATTCCTAAAGCCATACACACCATCTTTCAAAAATAGAAGACACTCTCGAAGCATTTTGTCTATGCTAACCAACATAAAGAGTGGAATTTTCCTCATTTGAAGGGCATTTATTTAGCGAACACAAGACCCTGGCTTTGTTTCCCAGCACACACAAAAAGTAACAGTGCGTGTATGTGTTCGAAGGTGTTGATAGTATTATTGAATATATACATTAGCTTGGCCAATGCTATAAGACCAAAGCAGCCAAGTGTGAGAAAGACATCACAACTACCCAAATTATTTTTCTGATTCATATCAACACTTACATTTGAAAAGAACAATTCTCTGTTTTCTTCATATTTTCAGCATATTGGCAACCACATATACATAGTGCCCATGAGAGTTTAAAAAAAAATGCTATAACTCTGTTCTTAGTCCATATACACATCAACCCCACTCCATGTGCCCTGTGAGACTGAAGAGTGGAACACACCCAGACTAGAATACTGAGTCCCACATTGAGCTTGTGTTTAACATAGTTTCAGTGATGTTGATTAAAAGCTTATTTCAGCCCTGAAAACAGGAGACTTCACTAATTTGTCAAATAGATGTACAAAATTTCAAACATTGGCTATCGTATTATAGATAGGAGACAATTTGACAAAAACAATACAAAATTGTTCTCTTAAAGATTCTAACACAGTGAGCCAACTTAACTGTGCACGGCCAGAGCTGGCCAGGAAATTTAGTCAGAATGTTCGGGTGACACACATAAAGCCCTGGCTTTGGTTGCAAACAGTCAAGGTGGGAGCGAAGGAGAAGAAGGGATGGATGGGCGAGTGGAGGGCTTCCGGAAATTTCACCTTAGCTGGAATTCCGTGACTCTCTTGTCATATCATTCATGTGGCAAAAGTAAGCTAATGATTAAAACTAGCCTTGTCATCGTGTGTCAAATCCTGAGCTTGCTATGAATGATGCAAACTGATGCTTTCTTTCTGAAGTGATAGTGTGACCTTACACAGTCAATTTGGTTCAAATTAGGAGCAATGTAAACTATAGATGGAAGGCTTGCTGGCATTTAGTCACATCATAGAGAAAAACCCACTGATGGATGGTCCTAGAAAAGTGACATATTCACCAGTGGTAACTGCTGGCTTGTTTGAAGTTTCACCACACTTTTGTGGACATGGTGCATTGAGCCAGAACTCCCTGATTTATATGAAGGGGTCCTGTTCTATTCACAGGCTCTAAGAAAATAATCCTTTATTTCAAAGCTTCCCTAGAGGAAATGGGCCGGGGTTTTGGTTGATTGTTTTCTTGTTTGTATGTGTGGTCTGTTTGCTTGGTTGTTTGTTTTGTTTTGGTTGTTGTTTTATTTCATCATCGTTCTTGCTTGGGTGGGTGGCATTGCATACAAAGCCTCACACATGACAGACAACTGTTGTTACTGAGTTACATTACCCCTCCCTCTTTTCATATTTCATTTTGAGGCAGGTCTCATGAAGCTGCCAAGCTGGCCTTGAATTCACACAACAGCCCAAGGAAGCAGTCTCCTGCCTCAGCTCTAGGTAGCAGCCATCACAGTATTTTACTAAAAGGCATACCTGTCTGCTTGGCTTTGAACCAGTCTTTGGATATACAGTTACATTCTACATTCTCTTGGTCAACACTGAGGCTGACAGTGGTTGTGCAAATGTGTGATGAATATGCAATTCACGAAGCGCCATCTCTCTGAGAATTGAACAAACAAGTTCCAATGTGTGACAATTAAGAACCACAGTTGGTGACTTATCACAGCATTGATCAATTTCAACTAAACCTCATTTTTCCTTTTATCCCCAGAGATTTGCTAAAAGTCCACTGAGGTAAGGAAGGCAACCGTTCAGGTCCATAAACTCTCAGCAGAGGGAGGGTTGGCAAAGTTTCTTGCCACGTGACCATAGCTTTTGTCCACCATAAGCTTTTTAGAAAGGTAACAGATGAGCCATTTCTCATATACTATTTTCTTAAAACTGGAATTGGTAAGGATTTAGTTTTTTTTTTTTAAGCAAAGTCAATGCCCTGTAAATGACTTATGCAGAAATGTGCATCAAGATGAACATTACACCGAGATTGTTGCACAATGTGATTTTACTTATCCCAGCTTGCAACTGATTCCTTAAAGCATGAGCTATCTAAAACCTAGTGACACCCCAAGTAGCACAGCATCACTTTCATTTCTAAAACAGTGAAACACGTACAAGATTCATGGCTTTTGCTAAAATTAACATATTCCCCTAAATCTTATTGTGACCTTAGAATACAAATTCCACCTGATTTTATGAGGCCATATTTTGTTCTCTCTCTCTCTTTCTCTGTGTGTGAGAGAGAAGAAAGAAAGAAAGAAAGAAAGAAAGAAAGAAAGAAAGAAAGGAAGGAAGGAAGGAAGGAAGGAAGAAAGAAAGAAAGAAAGGGAAGGAAGAAGGAAAAAAGAGAGGAAGGAAGAAAAAGAAAGGGAGGCAGATGCCAGATCTTTCTCGGTCTCCTCATTTTGTGAGGCACACATTCTCACTGGTCATGTGACTTGCTGTGTCTAAAGTACTGGCTGGCCTGAAACCCCTTGGGATCCATTTGTCCCCTGTCTTACCCCATCTCTGGGGTTCCAAGCACAGACTCGTACTTACAGCTTCTGATGTGAGTGCTGGGGATCCAAATTCAAGCCCCCATTTTGACCCACTGGGCCAAATGCCTGATACGAGTACGTGCATTTTCTTAAAATAATTTAGTTTTTTGGCTGTAGTAGTGGTTTATTGCTTTCATTACATGGGTGTACATTAGAGATTGAGCTTTAAAGTGAAGAAAGCAGAGGCAAACTCTCCACAGCCTAAGAGACAAGCCTCTCTACACCTTAAGGACTGCGTTAGAACTCTGATGAAGAAGGCTGTGCTGCCTCTTTCCTTTTCGTATTGAAAGATTTCGTGTGTCTTCCCCCGTGTTTATACACTGCCACCAGAATTCACATGTGCCGGATGAGTGCATGTAACTACAGACAAGCAGTGTCTTCGTGCTTTGCAGGATATAACTTTACACACACATACACATGTGTGTGCACACAAATACACGTGTGTATCCATATATGTGTGTATTATACATTTGTGTACATATGTGTATTTGTACAACATACATATATATATATTCTTGTATATAACCTAGAACTTGTTATACAATGCTATGTATGTATCTGCATATGATTAATGTATAGATATACATACAAATATATATTTATATCTATATTTATATATATAATATATATATATACCTTGTATATAGCCTAGAGCTTGCTATACAAGCTTGAACTTCTGACCCACTTCCTCAACCTCCCAAACATTGTGTTCACAGGTACCCCTCCACGTCCAATGCTTGATGCAGTGCTAGGGATCAGAACCCATTCCAAGTAATGTCCAAGCTAGACTCCGGACTTCTATAAATAAGGAATCTCCGACACTTTAATATTTGTTTCCAAGATTAGAAATACAACTAACTCTCATTTCAATGAAGAAACCACGAGAGTGAAAGCAAACTGTTCCCAGAAAGTCATTCTACAGACTAGCTAATTAATTTAAGGCACAGAAAGTATTCACAAATTTCCCTGTAAAGAGAAAACAAACCCATACCCTGAGCTTAGCCAAGAAAGAATGTTGCCAATGACAGAAGAAATTATACTGATGACTTGTATGGACCTCTAGGAAGGGAGCCAAGTTTAATATCAAATTACATTGAATCTCAACACACTACACGCACACTCACATGCACACACCCTTTCAAATGAACAACTTACTTGGGACCAAAAATTATAGGAACAGACTTGACTGTGGGTCAATAATAAAATGGGAAAATCAAAATAAATTATTCGCAGTAATGTCCTAGGAAGGTAGGGGTGAGGATGGACATCTTTTAAAAGCAGTATAATTCATCCCCAGTGAATGTTGACAAAATAGCCTCAAACTGCATCAAATGAAGGCAGGCGTGGTGAGCAAGCATTTAGCTAGGAATTTCCTGACGTTACCCCCTAGCTGACCTCACAGTTAAATGGTGGAGGCAAACTAAAAGGAACTTAAGTCTTAACATGTTTATGGCCGAGCCCCACTTCACTTATTTATTTTTTGTTAGCTTGGATTAATATAATAAAAACCAGGTATCATACCAAGAATCATTCCAGTGTTTTGAAATGTTACATTGGGAGAAGTCTGGTGCTTGCTTTTCTATCCATTCTCATGCATGAATGCAAAGCTTAATGGAACTGTCTTGCAAAGTAGAAGCGTGCTTTGAAAGTATCACAAGTTGACTTTCTCCTTAAGTTTGAGGTACAAATTGAGAGTAGTGCCTCAATCACAAAATAATTCTCTAGTAAATACTGACTTACTGGAGAATTATTAATTAATTAACTAATTAATTAAAGTTACGAAAAATCAAGTGTAAATCACAGGCATACATTTTCACTTACAAAAAAGCAAATGTCACTGGATACAAAAATGAGAGTGTTTTACATATAATGGAATCATTGCATCTAGGACTTGAGTTAGTCAGCAGTATTCTTGCACAGGCTGAAGCTGAAATAATATATTAAATAATATAAGATTCAACATTTCACTTAAATCTTAAAAAAAAAGATTGTTTTTCAACAACTTCCCCTGGAGCAATATAAAAATTTAAACTTCTACCTGAAAAACTTTTATTTCTAATACATTTGTTTAATTCCAAATTCTCTTGGATCTTATTTTTTTTAAAGATCAGTCATATCTTTACGAAAACAGAAATGATTATTCCCAAGACTCAGGGGGAAAAAAATTTCCCAGCTAGTTCAACCTGTAAACATTTTCTTAATCTTTCTCATTTGCATTTCAAAACTTCCCGATATCAAAGGGGAAAATAAGTAAACATATCTTGTTTATTACTTCCTGCTGTTTTCAATTTCACTGGATCTAGTCACACACACATACTCTCTCTCTCTCTCTCTCTCTCTCTCTCTCTCTCTCATCAATTTAACATTCATTTTTATAACTGAGAAGCTGAGGCCATCCATCTCCATGCACTCCATGGGAAAGCCCAAAGCGAATCTTTAATGCATGAACACTAACATCAGGACCTGGTTTAAAGTACGAAGCAGATGAAGCCCATGATAGCAGCTGCCCTACTTTCAGAATACCAACACTTTGTATATTTATCATGTTCAGAGAACCCTGCTGGCTTCACCAGCTGAAGAGGAACCCCAAGGCTGTCCACATGGTTGCAGAACTGCAACACAGCAAAATTACAGAAGTGCTGGCCTCAGACATGACCCACTGTCCCAGCAAGGCTCGTTTGCTGTGGTTTTATACTCAACGTTAAAAAAGAAGCCACAAGTTTTTAAACAAAATACAACAACTTTTAATTGTGATATTTTAATTTACTATTTAGTCAAGTAAAAGACAGACTTGACTACTGCTTTTCTAGCAGCTTCTAGGATAGATAACACAAATATTAAATAAAAAATATTCTATTCCACAATCTCAAGCACAGTGACTTACAGGATACTTGGAAACTTGTAATGGGATGTAGCTTTCCACACTAAAATTTTTATGCTGTTTTCTGAGATATTTATGGCACTTGTCCCTATCTGGAGACAATAAAACTGAGACAGATCATTAATTATTCTAGGAGTCTAGAAAAGGGACAGACATATGTGTGGGATCAAGCTATCTCCACAATGTACCATTACCTTCCTGTATGGTCCACTATAATTAATTCCAACAATAAAGGGGTCGTGCCAATCAAATATTATGATATGTAAGGTTGTGTTTCCCTCAATATTTATACACTTAAATACATTTAAATTTACTTCTATCTTTTAGTTGTTTTCTGAACAGAACTCATCCCCTCACTCCCTTTTAAACATTCTTGGGAATTCTCAATATATGAGCAGATCATACAGGTATATTTATCTCATGTATTTATTTACTCACTTATAATGGGGGAAACTAGTGAGTTGTTTTTTGTTTGTTTGTTTTTGAGCTTAGCTACAAGACATGAGTGAGAAGTTATCTACAGGAGTGTCAGCGACAGCAAAGCAGCCTCCCTGGAAAGCCCACACCAAGCATGATTGACAGCTGCCCCGTGGTTACATGGGTGAGGTCAGCTTCCTTGCCTCCCCCACCCCTCCTATATTCTCTAGCACCTCCCCAAACCCTGGGGTCACCCGCAATTAGAGCAGAATTGAATGCAAATGGCTTGGAGGAGCAGTTGAAACCTAAGGTGAGGGTCCAATGACTCTCCCCAGCCTTCCTTCTGAGAAGGAATGTCAACAGTCAACAAGCCCAGCTGTGATGATCTTTGCAAGCAGGCACAACTGATCCCAGGAAGTTGTTGACTGTTTTGCACCTAACTGAATATGAACACACTTTCAACAGATTTTGTGTCCTACAGTAATGGTGACATGTCTGAAATCATAGGAATAAGATGAGCTCTGGTGCTTAAAGAGATACCAGGTAAGTTTTTCTTTAACAAGTTACTGAGGTTAATCAAGGCTGTGCTTAACCAAAGGAAAAGCCTGTGTGGGACCATGAAGATGATCTAACTCTTTGCAAACCTCCAAATCCATGTATAACATACAACTTACAGTTTTGTTACAGAACCACTAGCCTATACCTACATATCTGCATCACAGAAGGAAATGTTCACAAACCAAAATATGCTCATCTTTTCTATATAATTATAATGAGAAATGGCAGTCGAAGTGGTCCAAAATAAGGATTCTCAGCCATGGGCAAATTTGTCAAACTCTACCTGTTCTAGAAGATATTTGAACATGTGCGCAGTCTGGCATCTGATATACACTACTCAGAAACTCCAGTACATATTTTTTCCGTTTTATTATTATTATTATTAATTGCAGTTTATTCCCTTTATATCCCACCTGTAGCTCCCTCTCTCTTCCCCTCCCATTCCCATCTTCATTCCCTCTTCTCCACACATGTCCCTCCCCCAGTCTGCTGATAGAGGAGGATCTCCTCCCTTCCATCTGATATTAGTCTATCAGGTCTCAGGAGGTGTGGATGCATTGTCTTCCTCTGTGGCCTGGTAAGGGTGCACCCCCCTCAGGGGGTGGTGATCAAAAAGCAGGCCACTGAGTTCATGTCAGAGACAGTCCCTGTTCCCATGTGGAGAATGGGACTCCAGGACAAAGAACTAACCCAGAATGAATGTGTCAAGGTTGACTCCCTGTAGCTAGAGTTAGAGATGATTGTGAGCCACTGTGTGGGTGCTAGAATAGCAGCAAATGCCTTTTAGCACTGAGCGGCCTATCCCCAGGAATCATTCATTTTCAGTTTATATTAATTTTTAAAATTTAAATTGTGTGTATTTAGAGATTGACTATGTGCACATAAGTGCTGTTGTCCAGAGTCCAGGAGAGGGTGTTGGGTTCCCGGGACTTACTGGACTTACTGACAGTTTGAGCTGCCTGCTGGTGCTGTAAACTGAACCTGGGTCTTTCGGAAGAGCAGCCAATGCTCTTAACCTCTGAGCACTCTCTCCTTCCCCCAGTAAAGAATTCTTAGGAAATATTTTTTGGAATTTTTTCTTATTGTTTATATGAATTTATTAGGAGCCCTCATCTGCTCGTTCATTATAATGAGGTTATTTCCTTTAGCTTTTTTAAAAAGTCATATCTACTCATTCTATCATCCTGATCTCCTTAAAGTCTACTTATATTGAATTACTTTGTCCTTAAATATAGAGAGCAATTTCCTTTTATTCACATGACAAATAATTTTTAGTATCTAGTTCATGTTGCAGATAAATGCTTCAGAAATTTCAAGTTGTAGAAATTGTAGAATCCTCATAAAAGTGTAAGCTTTTGTTCTACTTGAAATTAAATTTCTGGCTAATCTCTACTTGAAGATAGTTTTAACTTTGCTCATGTGAGTTTGTGTTGATTTTATTTTCATTCTAAAATAAATTTTTTAATCCTTAGGCAAAGACCTTACTCCTGAGGGAGGGGGGAAATACTTCTAGGTTCTCCTTGAGTTTTTTTTTTCTTTTTTTTATTATTATTAATTACACTTTATTCATTTTGTATCCCCCATAAGCCCCTCCCTCCTCCCCTCCCGATCCCACCCTTCTTTCCCTTTCTGCATGCATGCCCCTCCCCAAATCCACTGATAGGGGAGGTCTTCCTCTCCTTCTTTCTGATCTTAGACTATCAGTTCTCATCAGAAGTGGCTGCATTGTCATCTTCTGTGGCCTGGTAAGGCTGCTCCCGAGTTTTGCAAGCCATTCAAATTTGACAGGATACAGACTCAAAACCTGACCTCCTCTTTGGTGAGCAATTCTTGACATCTCTGCTGTGGTACTGATGTTAAAAAAAAAAAAAAAAAAAAAAAAGTGACGATCATCTTAACATCTGAACTAGAAACAAAACAGTTTTCCCATGAATGCACAGCACTCTCCAAACATGTTAACCAATTTTATGCAAATGTTAAAGTGATCCTCCTCTGTTTTCTTGTTCTGTTTAAGATTTCTTCCTTTCATTTCCAAATCTCATGGGTGTTCTGAGTGCTACATTGAGCAAATTGAACTGTCTCACTGAGTTCAAAATTGTCAGCTTGAAGACTGGAGAGTGCTCTTGGGGTGAGTGGTATGAAAAAATGCTTCCAATATGAGTCGCTATTTTGGTGACTTGGTCCTCTTGCATTGTCTTCTTTTGATTGCTTTTCAAAACCTTGAAAACAGTTGTTTTACTTTTTATAACATTTTGAGTTATTATCTTTTGTCAAAGTAAATTTATACCATTAACCTTTCTGGATTTACATTGTGTGGAAAATAATATATTTGGATGCTATTTAATCTGTCGCACTTGTATCTATAATAATGATGTCAAGCCGAGTCTTAACAGACATGTAAAGTCACACATTCTCTCTAGAGAATAAGCAACAATCTTATCATGAACTTGCCTTTAAAAGGCAGAATGGGTTCTATAAAGACACTGGTGTTTCACACACACATTCCCAGAACTCCAAAATGCAACTAATTGAGCAAGACACATTGGCCAACTAAGGCAATCAGACAGCATCTCAATAGATATAGAAAGACGGATATACACTTATGAGCACATACTACTCTTGCAGAGGACCTGCATTTCATTTCCAATGTCCCTATCAAGAGACACTCATCTACCTGTGAGTTCTGCTTCAGGGATTCAATGTTGTTTTCTGGCTTCTACAGGCACTATACTATAATGTGCACATACCCATAAACGCACAGAAAGAAACATATAATTTAAAAGCCCTAAAAATAAATCTTTAAAAGCATTCTTATAAATTTGCCGCATTAGTTTGAAATAAAACAATGAATGAAATATTAGAATATTCATCTGTATTTACATATTCAATGAAGATGAATCCCAAATTCAAAATATTTCTAAAATATAAAATACAAAATCCCAAAGTTATATTGTATATCTTGTGTGGCAATTCCATCCAATAATGCTTTAATATATATATATATATATATGTGTGTGTTTGTATGTGCGCATGTGCGCGCGTGTGTGTGTGTGTGTGTGTGTGTGTGTGTGTGTGTGTGCGCGTGCGTGCTATCTCTGGACTCTACTCAGAATGCAAGATGACTTTTTTTAACAAGTTTGAGGATAAATTTATGTTTATTTCCAATTGGACATGACGGTGGAATGACTACAAAGAATTTACTAGTCTTAAATATACACACTCAGATATTCATTAACAGGGTAATTTTTACTGGAAATCATAGATATGGTCAAAAACAGAAATCTGGGAAAAGAATATGATTAAAAAATACACTGGCTTGTGTTACCTCCCAAGCACAGAGATGAAGCACCCAAGATAAAGCTACTATACCTTAATGTCTACTTCTAACAAAATACCAGAAAACAAGGTTACTCACTATAAAAGCAGGGACATAGATGATATTTTCATGCCTGAGAACAACAAACGTTATAGCCATCTACTGAGCGGCTCTTCTAATCAGTTATGGTTAGCCACTGGTGCTGATTATGTCCTATGAAGTTTGGTTTCTGAAGACATTCAGTCCCTGTCAAGGGTTTAGGGAAGCATTTTATCAAATTGGAATCACTTCATGGAAGAATAACAGTGTATTTTGTTGTGCTTTGTTATCTGTGGTCCCCAAGAAGCTGAGATAATAAAATGCATTTCCTTCTACAATATGTTTTCGTTTGCCTAATTTCTCTCCTATCTTAACACTCTGCCAGTATTCCCACTCTGCACGGAAGAAATTTGCTAACTAAGTTCTGTATGGATCATGTGTATTGACATCTTGCTATCCATCTGTAACAAATCCTCTCACCTCGACACTAAACATTCCCTCTCTTTACACAAACACTCTTTATGTATACGCCACGGAAATGCACACATTCCTGAAAGAAAAACAGGAGATGTTTTTAACCTTTATGACCATGCTCTATCATGATGTGTAAGATATTTTGCATAATACATTTCAGACACCAATAGAGATGCACTCAGGCTTTTCTCAGCTCTCCTGGTCTCTCTGCACTTTGTAGAGCCTGCCAGACTCACTGCTCCCAACTCTGTGCTTTCCATGCGTTCACGCCTCTGAAGCTCAAGCAAATGCTGCAGCCACCAAGTAAGGCTTTTCTGCCGTCTGTTTCTAAGGGCTAATTGCTGTCTCTGCTCTTTGAAAGACCATCACAGTTGCCTGCTTTACTGAACCATCTTTGATACCAAACTCCCTTCCCTCTTGGAAAGACGAGAGCTCATGCACTTGGATTCCTCCAGCCCCCGAGAAAAACCAACCCTGAAAAGCAAAACTGTTCTCTGTGCAGCTTGTGCACTCCACACCTCTCATTTCCCATGTCAGGTGCCCTGTCAAGTGAGGCGCAGGTCTATGAAATGCAGATCTTTACTAGAAGTTTCAAAGCGTATTTTCAAGCCATGAAGATAAATGCTTGGCATACCTGTTGCAATTTGCCAGTGAGTTGTGATCTTCATAGGCTGATGCTACTGGTCTACCAAGGGCGGGCTGTGTGTGATCTTGAAATGTTTATTTCCACAAGAAAGCATCTTCCACACTACCTTCTGGATTGCCGCTTTGAAAAACTAGAAGGCATCTTTGAGAGAGTTGGCTAGAAGTTGAAGGTGAGTTTTCTCAAATACATGAAGACATCATACCTACTAATTCAGCATGTTTAGAAAAGTGACAACAGTAAGAAATACAAGAAAACACCAAAGTACATTTATGTGCTTGAAATATCTGTAGTTTTAATCTTTTCTTCTCTTTTAAGCCAGTATAAGAACATTAAAATAAAAAAAAAAAATCACATGGTTGAAAACATGTACAAATGAAGTGGTAGTTACATAGTTACATACAATTAACTAACTTTTGTGTGTGCTAGCCTCAGTGTAAATGAGGAGGTCAGGGGACAATCCTCTCCTTCCACTACGTGAGCCCCAGGGATCAAACTGAAGTTGTCAGATATGACAGCAAAAGCCTTTACCTGCTGAGTCATCTCCCTTGACCAACATTTTTTAAATTGCTTGGGAAATTTTAGGGGCAAAAGCCTTTTTCTAGAACAATGCCTATTTGTTTGTTTGTTTAATTACTTTATAGTCTGATCCCAGTTCCCTCCCTCCTCTCCTCCCAGTTCCAACCCCCCCCCCGTGCTCCCTTCTTCCCACTGCCCCTCTCTTTTTCAGAGAAGGGAAGGCCTCCAAGGGGTACCAACCTATCCTTGACACCTCAAGTCATAGCAGGACTAGGCAAATCCTCTCCCACTGAGTCCAGGCAAGGCAGCCCAGCTATAGGAAAAGGATCCACTAAAGTCGAGACAGGCCCTAACAAGGGGAGTAGAGGCTGTCTCAATGCCCATTTTCAAATCTTCTTGTCTCATGGTTTGAGTAGAAATAGTAGCTGCTCTGCACAGTGCCTGTGCTCCAATGTCAAAACCTCAGTTGCCCTTCAAGCCAATCAAGACAAGCTCACACCCACAGAGAACAGACAGGGCCAATGGTTACACTGGGCAACCAGAGTACGTGCATCACAAAAACAATTCATCAAATTGTATTCGTGTGTGTGTACACATGTATGTGGATGTCATAGAATATGTGTGGAGGTCAGAAGACAAGTTTCAGGAGTCAGTTCTCTTCTTCTACCTCATACATATCTTGGACATGTATCTCAGGTACCAATCTTAGGGATGAGTGAGTACCTTTACCTGGTGAACTAGGTCAGCAGCTGCAGTCCATACTTTCAATAAAGTGTTAGCTATGCTCCTATAGAATACTAAACTTTGAAGTTCCGACCAAGCTACATCTTTTACAAAAGCTATGAACCCAGCTGAGAATGTAGCACCGTGGTACATCAGCCCTGGTGTCCACATCCAGTTCTGGAAAAAGAACTGACAACAAAGGTAGAACCAGAAGAAAGCATCCTTGGAATTTCCCACATCAGTGCTCTTGCTGGTGCAAAACAACTACAATGCATGTTTTGTAACGTGAAAAACTCACCCTCCTTTCTTTTAGCTTGTTTGTCAGATTTACATTTAATATAAAAAATGAACTTAAAAATCAAGCAAACTGAAGCAAAATATGCACTTACATTTTTAGGTTCTAAATTAGTGACAGCTCTCTCTCTCTCTTTCACACACACACACACACACACACACACACACATACACATTAACAGAAGAACTAAGAACGATTATGGCAATTTTACTATTCTTTACAATTCCTGAGTTATTTTCATCTTCAAAGTGCTGTATAAAGATTTCTAATTAGGCTTCTCCGTGCGGGCTTCTATTCTCGCTAATCATAAAACAACATACCTGCTCTTCTTAGAGCAGGACAGGACACCATCCTTAATCATCACTGAAGAGAGGGGGAAAGTGTCTGTCATGATCTCAACTTAATGAATGACAAAGTTGGCCATGTCCCCTAATCCTCATTGCCTATATTTGGTCATTATTTATTCAGAGCAGAGATATGTTTTAATGGTAGAATTATCTCCAGTTACATGCACTGGTTTAAAAAGTTGCATTTCCTTTCTACCTCGAATATTATTTTAATAAATTACATTTTGTTTCCTTAAAAGAAACAATTTTATTCTCTTTTCTCACTGATTTAAAAATTACTTTTCTGCTAGCTGTACTTTTTCCTGTGTGTGTGTGTGTGTGTGTGCGTGTGTGTGTGTGTGTACACGCGTGCGCACATGTGCACTTGTGTGTGTTCAGGTGCACATGAGTACAGGTACACACACATGCATGTGTGTGGGAAGGCGGAAGTCAAAGGACAACCCCAGGTGTCATTCCTGTTTGTTTTGGACAGGGCTTCTCACGGGCCTAGAGATCACCAACTAGACTAAGCTAGCTGGTTGGGAGTCAAGGGATCCACCTGTGTCTGCCTCCCAAGTGCTGGAATTACAAGTGCACATGACCACAACAGGCTTTTCGTGGGTTCTAGAGATACCACTACCAGGAACAATCTTGTAGTTAAACAAGCTGACATTATGATTCATTGCACTGAGAGACAATACTGGCAAGCAGGAACAATGGGGTGTTTGAGAATGATGATGTCAGAATAAATTTAAATGCAGCATCCCTTCATCTAGTCTGTATCCCAAAGATTCAAGACCATTATATTAAAGGTACAACTGCCCTACCAGGCCCACATCAGTATCATTTATTGTAGCGAAGGTAGAGATGAATTTTTTTTTATCTATCAGAGGATGTGTAGGCAAAGATAATAAGGTTATCTTTACAGAAAGAACCCTTATTCAGCCTTTCAAAAGGAGAAAATAGGGACAATGATATAAACTAACTAGGTAAGGCACTTGCTACATGTGTGAAGACTTCAGTTAGCAACTCCACAGCCCTGTGTTATCTGGACTTAGTAGCGCACATATATAATCCCAGTACTCCTACTCAAGAGGCAGAGAAAGGAGAATTCCTTGGAAGCTCAAGGGCCAGCTATTCTAGCATATGCAAAAACAATCACACACACAAACAAACAAAAAGCAGAAAGACTATTTCAAAAAAGGCAGAAGGTAAAAATGACACCCAAGGTTGTCCTCTGGCCACCAGCCAACTAAGAGAAAATCCCATCAGCCATGATCACATGGATGGACCTGAAGGGCACTGTGCTAAGTACAATAAGCCATGCACTGAAAGACAAATGCATGTTCTCATCTATACATGCAGTATAAAACAAACTTATAGAAACAAAAAGCCCAGAAATGTTTGTGAGGGCCTAGAGATGGACAAGAATGGAGAGATGAGTATCAAAGGGCACAAAAATCAATTTAGATAAGAAGAGTAAATAATATTTTCATGAAGAGGGACATGTTGGATGCCCGATTCAATCACCCCATACTATATACCTATTGCATAAAATTGTTTTTTAAACATAATTAGCTATAAGTGTGACTTGTTACTATATTTAAATAAGCACTACTTTGTACTTAAAACCCTATTGGTATAGGATTTGGGCATCAACTGGGTGACTTGAGGTAGGATCTGAGGAAGGACAGATAGATACACTCAAGCAAACAACTCATTCCTCTTTCGCTTTAACAGGCACCAAACTATGCAGTATGTGTTTTCTGTAATGATTGCACAACTGAAGACCAGAAGGTTACAGTAGTGATGAAGAGCATGAGTCTCTCATTGGGAAAAACTAGAGAGCAGCATGGGAGGACTGCCAATGTTTGGGGTGTTTCAGATAAAGCTATAAAGTACAGACATTTCTCTGAAGTTTATCTGCCTTCATCTGAACAACCCAAGTCTAGAGATCAGCTTGCAGATCTACCACAGTAATTTCTCTGGCAAGACTTCCAGTGTCTTCCCTGTTCCTGTCTCTCACATTGGATCTTACAACCTTGGCTTCATCTTATCCCTGTAATAAAGGAGGCACAATGGAACAGTTAAAAGATAGACCCAACGGAAACAAAATCAAGAATTTTTCTCACAATACTAAGAATATATTTAAATATTTATCCAGTAAATGTTTCAATGTCCTACCAGGAAAATTGTTAATTTTTTTATTTTAATCAATGTCTTACTGCCTTGAATAGTTGGATTAATTTAAGAAATGAATTTAGGAAATAAAACGGTTATATAATAGGAATTTCATTATAAAATAAGTTCTTCAAAAAAATTTTAATAAAAATCTCAGTATTGTATTGAGACTCAATATTGGCTTTTTTATTATTATTGAATCCAAACAGTCTTTTCACACTAAAAAATCCAATGAAATTCCTCAATTGTGCATTACAAGTCAGGATCTTAAGAAATAACTCTAAAGTGAAACCTTGTGACATTTCTTTAATTCTAGAACTCACTCAGAGCTACAAAAGAGCCCGGTCTAGTATCATTCCTGTGCTGTGATAAAAATACCTGACCAAAAGCAAGCCTAGGAAAAAGGAGGGGCTTTATTTGGCTTACAATTCCAGGCTACAATCTACCATTTCTGGGAAATCAAGGCAAGGACACAGGCAGCTACATCACACCTATAGTGAAGAGTAGAGAGGAAACAAAAGATTGCTAGATTGATGCACTCTTCACAGTTCTGGAACAGACTAGAGAATGGTGTTACCCAAAATAAATTCTAGATATTGCTACATAAATTAGTGATGAAGAAAATTCCCAAAGGCCAACCTGTTCTACAAATGGCCTCATTAAGATGCTCTTCCTGATGATTCTACATGGAGTCAAGTTGAGAGTTAAAACTAACCAATATAGAACCTCCTTGTCTGAAAAATAAAAAAATAATAATTGAATCATTAATTTCAATAATTTTTTCCAAAGAATTATTTATTAATTTTCATTATTTTATACTTTACATATTTATAATAGTAATTTAGTTTAAATATTAGTCAGTCCAATCCAGTAAAGATGTTTTCAATAATAGACTCGATAAATTACTCACGGTAAAATAAGACTTGGTAACTGTTTACTGGGATTTGGTACTATATCTGCACGTAAATTATCACAGTCAATCTGAAGATTAACTCCATAAGGAAGTGGTAACTATTACTCAGTTCTTATAGATGGGCACGAGGGATTGAGGAAACCTAAGAAAGTTACTTTAGGTGCTAATCATTACTTGGTGTCACCAGTAAAGTCAGTTTGCATTTCAAAAATTACTTTAACGAAGTTAATTTGAGTTTTATACTAGAAATATCTCCATTCATGTTCTAAAAGCAAGTGAGCATCACAAGACTGGAACACAGAAACAGTAACTATAGGATGGCAATTAAATCATTAATTTTGCAGGAGAAACTGCTGCCACTTAAAAATGAGTTCATGTGTTTGAACACTTAGTCCTCAGCTGGTGCAACTCTTTCAGAAGGCTGTGAAAGTTTCAGAAAGTAGAGCCACACCACAAAAAGTGGATGGCTGGAGACAGACCTTAACGTCTTATAGCCTAGCTTCACTTCCTGTTGACTCTCTGCTTTCTCACTGTGGACTCAACCAGCAGCAGCCTACCGTGCCTGCCAGTGCGCCTTTCCTACCATGATAGATGGCGTATCCTCAAATGGTGATCCATAATACACTCTCTTAGGCTTCTTTAGGCTGTTTCTTATCAGGCACCTGGTCACAGCAACAAATAACATTACATGGATTCAACAGGTTATATTTAGAAATATGTATGTTTATACAAATACAAATCTGTATGTGCGTGCGATAACAATTAATGTGAAAAATAAAAGGCCACAAATTTGAAGGAGGCAGAAAGGTGTGTATAGGGAAGCTTGGAGGGAGGAAAGGAAAGTAAGAAATATTGTAATTAAATTACAATATTAAAGGAGATAGAGAAAGAGAAAGAGAGAGAGAGAGCCCCATAGTGGGACCTTTTGGCTAAGAACTTAGTGGCGTAAGAAGAGATACAGCATTCCAGGGAAAGACGTTGACACCATCAGTTGCTTCTGCTGGTGCCAGGCTGCCAGGCATCTCTTAAGACATTGGGCTTTGACCCTTGCACCTCACGCATCACACTGAGATAGCGACTTCACAGCAAAAGGTAATATGAAAGCTCTATTCAGAGTGATTCATTTGGAGCTACAAACAAGCCAATAGAGATACTTAAAGAGATAGCTAGCAAACAACGTCTCTAAAAGTTTACAAATAAAATTTGATATGCACTGATGCTGTGCACTGCTCATGTCTTTCCTTCTGCACTGAGCTAACTTTTCAGTTGTTCTGATTTCTTATAGATCCGATCTTGCATACTGTGTTTTTGGCTGGTTACTCTAATAACTGTCTTTAGTGAATTTAAAGTTCACACTCAGTGGAGTCCCAGCACCCTGAGGAAATAACCCACCAAGCTATCTCCTTCCAGAACTTTCCTGAGTTCACTCTTTTATTAGTTAGCCCTTTCTAGCAATTCATGCCTTCTTCTGGTCTTTAGTTTTTATTGCTTTAGTTCAAGTCTTTTCTTCTTTTTAACTTTTCACACCTCTTGTCACAGTACTAAGTTAAATAAATTCTTAACATGAGTTAAGTATTGCCTGTCATGTTCTGCGTGTTCACTTTCATACCTACCTGCCATACCTACAACTATAGTCGTCAAAATGTATAACACACACACACAAACATCTTTATACTGAATGTCTAGAAGATATTAACTACAGATATTGATTGTAAATGACAAAGATACCCAAATACACTTATTTATTTTATTTTATTATGTTTCTTATGTAAAATATAAGAACTATTTAATATCATCCTCCACAAATGAATTTCACTTTAAGAAAAGTTATTCTACCAAGTTATTTGTTTGAGAACAATAACTTACTTGAAAATTATAAATGCTAGTAAGTGGTGTGCCATAAGATGCACTGTCATTAGTTGTCATTTCTTTCTTTTCACTGTTTTACTATGTTCTAGTTGTTTACAATGAACTGTCTTCTAATGAATGCATAACCAAATTCAGACTAGTCTTCACTCTTTTTATGCACATTAGCTATTCACATCTGAGGCTCGGCGAAGCAGAGCAGCCCTCACCTGTCTCAAGGCTGAGTCTAAAAACTGCATTTAAAAATAAATAACTTTCCCTTTTCATCTTACCTTCTCAGTAATTCATGAGAGCCTACCTGCTGCATACCCAACTGAGTAGATTATGCTGATGGCCCAAATTAAAACATTCACTCCCACTGATTTTAGTCCTCGTGAAATATTACAGAAGCTACAAAGAGCAGAGATTCAGAATAATTTGTCTTTATCACTGACATTTTTCAAAGAACCGAGATACACTATTTACGTTATCATAAAGTGTATTTTCACACTGCTTCAGAGCCAAATGGATATTTTCTTCTAGTTGAGATTCTATGGCGATTTACTTATGATACCCTGAGGTCAAATCTGCCCTGTGGTGCTTGGAGATACAACAAGGAAAACTTAACCTATTCTATATTGTTAAATGTAAAAATATGATATTGGGAGCATACTAGAAATGTCATGTAGACATGTAAAAAACTAACTGCATCAGTATTGATTTGTACAAATGGAGAAATATCTCTATAATTACCTTTTATTTAAAGCGGATTATTCTGACATCATTAATTGACTTTTCAGTTTTGCACAGAAGAACTTTATGGCTCCGCTTACCATTTATGTCAAAGAAATACATGCCTTTTTAACTAGCAATTAGCTCGTTAAGATGTGCACACTACTAAATATAAATGTTTGAGCACTAGTCTATACAAATGTGTAGCTGATTTCACTGACTCATATTACACTTGAAGTGTGTGACGCATAAATATGTGGTAGGGAAAACATATATAAAGTGATCACAATTTACGTATTTCCCAGCTTTTCTATTCAGTAACATGATCAGAAAACAATTTTACTTCTACTTGATTTTCCCCAATAGTATAACTTTGCAAGTCACTTGTGAATTAATAACAGAGATTTCAATCTCTATTTCTGTTCCACAGTCTGTCTACAAGAAGGCAGGTACATGAAAGAGGGAATGGGTATTTTGATCCCATATTATATACCATTCAAGTTCCAAATGTTTAAAATGCTTAATACATAAAAGTAAAACTTTCAAAATAAAAAAAATGAACTGGGAAAATTATATTTCTAGCATTTAACTACTTTTAATGTTTAAAAGAGCACAGATCATATCCTATATATGTCACGTTTCAAAGAAGGTGTTACTTTGTCTTATAAGGGGATACTATCAAAATCACAGACATACTGATAACAAAAATGATTACCATTATTTGATCCAGTGTAATGTTTTATGCCATGAGTATTTGCCGATTCTTGCCCTCATTATAACTTGTGAGGAAATGTGATTTATCTTCACCTCTTAGATTGAAGGCAGATCTACCGAGATGAAATGTTTTACTCAAGATCACAGGGCTAGCAACAGGCTGACATTAGCTTGGTCCCTTGAAATCCAGTCCATGACTCTTTTCACATTCAGTATTCTTCTGATGGACATAGGAAAGTTGCTGGTAGTCACCAATTAATGATATTAATGATGACAGTTATGCTTTTCAATGTAAGAATGAAGTTATTTTCTTCAAGAAATGGACGGTTGCCCCTTGGTGTCAGTGGGGAATTGAGTCCAAGATCCCAAGCACAGCAAAATCCACAGATGGACTAGTGTCTTAAAAACAAAACAAACAAACAAACAAACAAAAAACAGCCAGCCACGGTGGGGCACATCTGTAATCCCAGCACTTGGGGAGGCAGACGCAGGCAGATCTCTGTGAGTTCGGGCCTAGCCTGGTCTACAAAGCAAGTCCATCCAGGACAGCCAAGGCTACACAGAGAAACCTTGTCTCAGAATAAACAAAGCAGAGCACTGTTTGCATGGGACCTCGGCACAGCCTCCTGTGTATTTTATGTCACTTCTAAACTACTGATAAATTATATTACATACAAACATAAAAATAATTATACTGCATCATTTAGGGAATAAAGACAGAAGCATATGTGTTCAGCAAATATGTGGGTTTTTTGAAAGATTAATTTACTTATTTAGTGTGTGTGTGTGTGTGTGTGTGTGTGTGTGTGTGTGTGTATACTGTCCACAACCACCAATGATACTGGCTGCATCAAAGCAAAAAATGAAATACCTTATAAAGACCCTTTTCTTATTTGTTACTTTCATTTGCTCCTTTTACTTACTAGTTAGTCACTTGTTCATTATTATGCACGTGTGCATGGTGGGAGGATGTGCCACAGAACAGAAATCAGAGACCGTCTTTATAGAGTTGGATCTTTATCTCTGCTTATATGTGGCCAACGATGGTGAATCCAAATCTCTAGACTTGAGTGTCATGTCCTTTACCCTCTGAGCCATCATGGCAGGCCTATGAATTCTTTTTAAGTCACGCCTGGCAATTAGAGCAGAGGAACTTGAAAGCAAGACGGGAGATGAGTTATCTACAGAATTCATTGGATAGAGTCAAACAAAAGCATATTCTGAAGTAGCTACTATATATATGTGCATATATGCTTAATAATGTCATTTCATTGTAGTTGCTGCGTAATAAGCTTCTTGCTTCCCTGTGTTTTCCTATGGTGGGTTGGAGTGGAGGCTTGCCAGGCAATCCAATATTATGCACTTGCCATGTAGGTACTCAAAATAAACAAATGCTAAAAACAGTGCAGGGGAAAAATAAGATGGGCAGGTGTCAGATGGTGAAGCTACCTGTGTCAAACTGCAGCTTCAGCCTTCAGGAGACCAATGCCATCATTTAATTCAAAATCAATTCTGTGAACTCGAGGTGGAAATTTATCATATGCAATGTTTTTACTTTAGTTGTTAATAACTGACATCACTACAGACTCCAAACTTGTGTGCTACAATGGACCAAGTGTTGAGCCAGACAATAATCAGTATTATTTGATTATCTACTTAGGAGAATTTTTTTTAAACCAAATGTTTCACAATAGATCTATATGACCTACACGTGTGTTGCTTGAGGTACTTCATTCTAGACTTGGAGCTCTTTAGTTCATTGCTTGTTTACTTATCGTTCATCAGCCCCTATTCTAAGTCAGAACATGAAAACAAATAACAGAAATTGGCCATGTATATTCCTTTGATGTTGTCATCTTTATTAAAGAATATATCATTCTAATCTATAGAAACTCATAAAGAAACCTTAAATGGCAAAGACCAATTATAATTTCTAGGATTTTCTTCATTAGGTCAATCAAGGAGACAATCATATCTGGGACCATATCTGCTTACAAGGAAGTGTAGACCGGCAGTCACCATTGCAATCCAGTTGTGCTCTTTAAGTCAGCATTATCGTATCTACAGTTTACCTCACAAAACTCACTTCTACATATGGATCTGAGTTAGTAGCTAAGATATCAACTGGCCTTTTGTCCTGAATTGAGACAAGAAACACAGTGTAAAATAAAGCTAACAGTCCATTATTTTTCTCCCATAGTTTAGAAGGGGTAGAGATGCATCAAAGCAGAAATGTTCTCAATAGAAGGAAGGTCATAGTTGAACCTTTTAAGGGAGTATATTTGAATGTTTTCAAAAGATAAATTTTGAGTAGGTTTGGAGACTCATCTCTTTAATTCCAGTACTCAAGAGACAACAGAGAGGACGACCTCATATTTGAGGTCAACAGAAGTTTTTTAGAGAGACCTTGTCTCAAAAAATGAAAAAAGTAAGAAAATCAATCAATAAACAAATAACTTAAGTTTATTAACCGTAATCTAACTTAAAATTAGACTAACTGCATGTCCCATGGTTGTTTTTGTGCTATTCTAGGTTTTTGTTATTGTTGTTTCATACATGTACACAATGTGTTTTGATCAAGGGTAAAAAGAGAAAAAATGGTTAGCATGGAGGTTTTTCCTTCAAATTGTCACTTGATAAACACAATGTTTCCATACTCTTGCTTCCCTGATCAGAAAGGCTGGTAGTTAATGGCCTTTTATTGCAAACTTCCTTTAGTACGCGGCTCAGTAATTAGACAAGAGCACGTTCCATATCCCCTCACTCTCCCCCAGTGGCTTTGATCAGAACTTTGCTCAGTGACACACATCTAATAACCAGGAGTGGCAAGTACTGAACCGTTGAGGCCCTGATTTATTCCTTAACTCACATCCTTGACCAAATGGGGGTGTAATTACCCATTACGCCAGTTGCCAATAAACCCTGACCTTGCATTCAGGTTGGCACAAAAACAAATAAAAACACAGTGAAGCAGAAAGCTACCATCCTGGAATAAGGAAAAGGTAAGGGTAGACTCACAGGGATTTGGGCCTGGGAGATTAAACAACATGGTAGCTTAGATACAGCTACATTTATAGTTACATCTCTGTGCTTTGCCATGTCCTTAGTTCTTCTTCTAATGGAACAATTAAAGAGCAAAAGATGGATCTGGAATGATGACAGGTGAGATTCTATCGAGCAACATTCTAAGATATATAATCTGAAACTATGAGCATTCAATTATAGCTCTTGGCACAGACAGACAATTGAGACATGATCATTGTCACTTAGAAATCTAGAGAATATGATGAAAAGGAAACAGCTCTAGCTTAACTCACTTTTCCAACAATGGAACCCCCGAGGCAGCATAAATAGGACAACTGAATTTTCCAAAGCTCACAGTTTTACCTTCCTGGTCTCCAGGTGCAAGTTTTACCAGTCCCTTAGGGGAGCTAATTAAATCACAGATTCTAGTTCCACAGGGCTAAATGGGAATGGAGTTTGGGCATTTCTGGGAGGCCTTCAAGTGTGCCCAGGACTGAGGGTTTCTCAGCCACACAAAGTAGTGAGGGCTAGGTAACTCCACAAACATTGTGGGTCCATTGATTCTCATCTTAATCGGTAACTTTATTTTCTGAATTCCTTGCTGTTGCACCACTAACAGATTTAAAGCTTCTGAAACTATTTACAGTAGGCTGTGAAAAAGATCACTTTATGTCTTTATGTTTAAAAGTAGGACTTACTAAACATTAGTTTAACAAGATGACAGATGCCAACGAGGAGAGGGAACCCCATGAGGCCACAACCCTATGTAAAGAACTATAAGCAACTAAGACATGGTGAGAGCAGGAGAAATAGTTTTCCCAACGGAAGAGCACACCAATCTGTTATCCAATACCAGATTGTCAGCCCTGAAATCAACATACAAGTAACAGATTAAGCTGGCTTTATTTGTATAATTAGAAATATATATATATGTATATATACATATACAAAAAATTGTCATGAATTTCAAAAAAGCAAGAAGGGGTTTGAAGGGAAGAAAGGAAAAAGGAAACCTATGTAATTATATTCTCCTCTCTAAAAATAAAAGACATAATTTTTAAAATAAGATGTCATGAGATAAATATTAAAATTTATCTCATATTTATTATTTATCATATAAATATTTATCTCATAAATATTATATTCCTATTACTATGGATAATTTGGGAGATATAAAATATTATAACTTGCAAAACTAAATTATTCCACCATTTCACATTTCAGAGACAAAAATCAACATATTCATGTTTATTTTTCATGAAAACCAAGAGTGTTTACATCCTTGAACCCAATTCTTTTCTCTTAAAAGATAATTTTTGTACCTAGGCTTCAATGTCCATATTATTTTACATATTTCCTCATTTTCAGTATCACAGAAAAAAAATTTGAAAAAAATCTGTCTTTCTCACAACTTACTTATTACAAGTTTTCATTTTTGACAGTTTTGAGATTTTGGAGGGAGGAATTACTCCAGAGAAAAGGATTTTCTCCAGACAACTTCCAGCATTCTAAATTTCTTTAAACTTCTAAAATTTTCCAGAAACCAAACTAGCCATGTGATTGTTCAGATAGAGAAAAATTTGAAAGATTTACCACCTGTATTGGCCTCAGCACAGCTTTGTTGAAGACACCAGGAAGTCTTCCATGTGATTCCACTGCTTTCATTTTAGTAAAGGCTCCATAGTTACTAGTTTTCTTTGTGTCAATGCTCACCTAGTTTTGCTTTCAGCTAATGGTGCTGTGGTGTTGCACTGTTTTATCAGGGTAAAAGTCCCTTTAAGAAAAGAACAAGGTTAATAACTTACTGATGCTGTGACTCAGAGTTCTTTCACATAATTGAATTTACTGACTCTCATCCTTTCCTCCCAAGCACATATCGTTTTTCCCACCCATCTCCTCCTCCGTGGGGCAGTGGGGTGGTAGTTTCGTCATAAATACAACATCTATGATCTGATCGTTTTTATAGGACCAGCATGGGTTTTCTGTTAGTTTTGTTTTAAGTAATAAATACAATTACAATTATCTTTAAAGGAGAAAGAAGTAGAGTTTACTGACAGTGTAACTGGAATAATTCAAAAGAAAAGTTGTCAGTAGGTGCGAGGATCCAGAATTTGGTGAATGTCATCTGCTTGTCTTTCATCCTTCCACTTCCCATTCAGTCCTTTGCTTGTGCTGGCTCTGCTCAGATGTTTCCCACTGGATGACTGACACAAACTATAAGTGTTCTAGGTTTGCAAGTCCCTTGGGATCTGAGAAAGGCTGTTACAACAACCAACTGCTTATCACAGCTCATTGATCGACATGGCCAAGCTTAAACTCTGGTTCTGTAGCAATCATTATAATTGAGGGATCCACTAGGTCAACCATCCAGGGCCTGGACAGTGTGTCCATCATTAAAGTCATGCAGTGGTGTTGTTACCACCGAAAGCTTGTGAAATTTGAGTGGAAGGTTATAGTATGTGAAGGAAAAACCTTTCAGAGCTGTTATGAAAAGCACACAAAATGCATGTACCAGAAAGGTAAGCTCAGGTATGTTTGTTGGAAGGAGAATGACCACCCATTTTAGTTAGTGTCCCAACAGCATCAGCCTTTGCCTGTGCTGTGCTTCATTTTGAGCATATAGAGATTAATAACTGAAGTAGAAGGTTTCAGAATGGGTTATCTACACGCCTTGATCTTCTAAGTATTACCATAATCTTAGGTAGTCATGAACCTATAAAGCTTTTCTTATTTGGTGACTGGATTTGCCATGGTTTGTGGAATGGAGAGGTGGCTCAGTAGTTAGAGGAGTGACTCCAGCTCTTTCTCAGGACCTGAGTTTTGTTCTTTGTACTTGTGGCAGGTGACTCACAATTACCTGTAACTCCAGTATTTGACTCTTTGGGACGCACACACACACGAGATACATTCCCACAGTCACAGATACAAATAGAAATAAACATATTTTAATACAATAAATTATTTGGGAATAATACACTGTTATTATTAATGATTGAAATTTCTTATTTTGAGCTTGATATAGATTGTATAAATGGTGCCACACATTTTAATGAACTTAGAATCTCCCAAATTTGTCAGAAAGTCATCTTGAAATGACAAAAACAAAAACCAAAAAACACAGCAAACATGTCACCATATGAAGAAGCATTTCCTGGTGTTTCAAA
The DNA here is from genome assembly GCF_030254825.1 of Meriones unguiculatus. Classification (NCBI taxonomy): domain Eukaryota; kingdom Metazoa; phylum Chordata; class Mammalia; order Rodentia; family Muridae; genus Meriones; species Meriones unguiculatus. Next base: position 19,582,982 of record NC_083366.1, read on the forward strand.
CATTAGTGGAAGTTTGGGAAAGACTGTGTAAGAAAAAGGTGTGATAAGAGCCCTCAAGAGAATGTGATTATATTCCTTTGATCGAGGTTTTGCATTTGGAGCAAATAACAGTTATTCTAAACTAATATTCTAAACTACTTGGTTTTGAATTACAAATATTCGTGGACGTGAGCAAATGCAGTAATTATTCCCTTTTTCCTCTGTGTTTTATATTGGGTCAGTGGATATTCAAACAGAACATCCATTTGTGGGCTGAGGAATACGTACCATGCAAGCATAGGACTGGCGTTCAGAACCCCAGAACACATACAGCAGCCAGGAGCCTCACTGGTACCTGTAATCCTTATGGAGCAAAGGGGAGAGAAGAACTTCAGTGCAAGCTGACTGCCTGACCGAATAAGCTCCAGGTTCGGCAGAACCTTGTCTCAGTCCATAAGCTGGAGAGTAGTCATGGCCTCTCACGGGCACATGCACACGCGTGTTCACCCCCCAACCCAGCCATACACATATCACACAAACACACATAAGAAAAATAATGGATTACCTTCAAAATGAGTTCTGTTTTCACTCGCAAGTACATATAGAAATTTATTTTGTTTAGGGAGCATAAAGCATTAAGTATCAGTATAAATGTTATCATAAATCCCAGTTAAAAAGCCAAAACCTAAGATCCCAGTTGTTTTTAAGGTGATATGATTACATACATTAGTGAAGATATCAGTGGTGTATAGTATCACAGCAAAACTAGTGTCTTTATGACTTAATAAATCTGTAACTTTTAATTTTTTATCCTTCTAAATTAAAAGCCATAACATTTTACTAAAGAAATATAGCCCATACTTCTTAAATTTTACAATGGCTGGCATCATATAATCTGTTCTCCCTCATGCTTCAACAGATATAAACTCCTTTGTTACGCCCACATACACACCAGTAAACCCATGATTTTTATTGCTGCTACCACCATCAAAAAAATTAAAATGTTTGATTCTTTCTGCCTTTGACATAAACTGATTGGCCTGCTCTTTGATCACTTCCCCCTGAGGAGGGAGCAGCCTTACCAGGCCACAGAAGAAGACAATGCAGCCATTCCTGATGTGATCTGATAGACTAAGATCAGAAGGAAGGAGAGGAGGACCTCCCCTATCAGTGGACGTGGGGAGGAGCATGCATGCAGAAAGGGGAGGTAGGGTGGGATCGGGAAGGAAGGAGGGAGGGGCTTATGGGGGGATACAAAATGAATAAAGTGTAATTAATAATAATAATAATAATAATAATAATAATAATAAAGTACTTGGAAGAATATGTCACACTAACCCTAAACCTTAAATGCTTGTGTTCTGTGATCAAAAACAAAAGTGTTAGAAACTGAATGCTTGGAAATACTGTAAAACAGACAGCATCTTTTTCTCCTTTTGGCCCAAATTATGTATTACTGATAAGAAAATTAATAAAGTAGGTCATATGTTGAAAATAAGCTATTTAAAAAAAAAGAATTTTCTTATGAATCAATCCAAGAATTCTATACTAGTGTCAAACTCTTGTAAATGGTTCGTCAAACATTTGGTTACATTGTATTCAAAATAGGTTGGAAATATTTAAGCATGATAAAATAATTCACCCTTTGGAAATTTTAACCAACTGAAATTCTTGATGACAATATTATGCAAACAGGAAGGCATGGTTAAGTGTTTAGAGATGAACTACACACATGATGTGCTTTGGGGGAGGAGGCATTTCGTAACTGTTGTTTTAGAACATTTCAACTTGAAGGGCATGTTCCCAACCAATGCTACTTCGGAGCACTAAGTGTATTCTATTTTACGTGAAAATAGAGTTGAAGAATCTGGGATGATTCTGTAGCATCTAATCTGTGTGAGCTATTTGGAAGAATTGTAAATAGAGACGACTTACCAGATCCTTTTGACTTATAAGTATATAATCCTATCATGTATGTGTGTGTCTGTGCACGTGTGAGTGTTTGTGTGTGTGTTCCACATGTGAAAGAAGGTGAGAAAGGAGGAAAAGACAAAGATAATTACCATTGTTTATGAAAGAAACACAGGAGAGATTAACTATGGTTCTCCCTATGCAGTGGAAAAGAGGAGTCCGAGAGGCAGAAGCAATCATGGTTCTTTGGCATTTCACTCTTTGAAACTTTTGTCTTGTGTATGTATTGCTGCTGTAATAGTAAAAATATTTATTAATTCTGAGACATAAACACAATGTGATACTTTGAAAAATTTTGCATCACTATTCTGTACAGATGGTACAGGGGACTTGAGAGATTTTAAAAGTCAAACTAAATCATTGTACTGGTAAAAGTTTATAGTATGTTTATAGTCCAAAGGGAAAAGGTGCCTAGAGAAAAGGGTAGTCCAGGTGTCAAGGATTGTCAAGGCAGAGTCTTCATTGATAATTTATTTTGTGACCATGTCAACAACACATGGAAAACCAAGTTTTCTGCATTAAAGAACGGACACATTAATCTTGGAAATGGGCAATTGGCTATTTTAAGACTGGAGAATAAATGTTACCATCATACATCTCAACACCAATATAATATTAACAAGAAGGATGTGCCAGCTAGACATATTTTTTGAACTTACTTTGGTAGCACAAAATACTTTTGCTGGCAGTGATCATGTACGTAGCTGATAAAGGAAAAAAAAAAAAAAACAAACTATGCTTAGGAGACTACATGCAAGTTTGTGAAGCCTTTATTTCACCTGAAATATCCTGGCTCCAAAGAATCTGCTAGTCTCTGTCTCAGCTTTGACTCATATAACTCAAGTGATGCTGTGTGAATAGGCAGTTTAGGCTGATGAGAAATACAGACATTGATGTGGATGTAGAGAAAGTTATCTTCCTAGATTCTGGTATTTGATGTTAAATAAGCTGAATAGCTAAACAGATAATTAGCAAGCATGCTTCCCACCTGCTACTTCAGCATCAAGACACACTCATCATTTCTTTTAGGACACAAACAGTTTTATATCCACAATGACAGAACTCTCAATAAAGTGCTCAGTCCCAGAAGGAATGTAAAGCTCAACTCATCTAGTCACGCCCTCAAGTCTAAGAAGGTATTGTTTTCCCAGCCCTAAGAGGTATCAGGTCTCACAGTGACAGTATTACAAACCATTTTAGTCAGAAACAGGTGAAGCAGGGAATGTTATAAAAAAGCCATATTGGATGAATTTTGTGAGCCACTGACAACCATGACCCAACCTCAAACTATTTCACAAAACATTTACATTTCTCAAGAGTGAGCTTCATGAGTTCAAAAGGTTTCGATGGAGAAATTTGCTGAGGATGGGTCATGAACTTGGCAGAGTGTGGAGGACTTGACCCCTATGAGTGGGACTGGGTCGACATTCTCTGAGTGAACCCATTTGCTTAGTCACTGTGGGTCTGAAAGGAACAAACAAATCTAAGGCTTAATGATACCTTAGCCCAGTGCAATCACACATATGAAATGAGACATGATCGTATGCAAATGGCTTTAGGCTTTGACATGTCTATACTCAAGAAGAGTATGGCACCCTTTTCCCCTTTGAAATCAAGTTCACACATCTAGTTAAATATGTGCCCTTCTCCATTTCCCGGTTCAGGTGTCTCCACGTGCAACAAAATGCTATCTGCCTGTCCGTTCATCATAACTATCTTCTCAAATAGAGGAAATGGCTGAGTGAGAAAAGAAGTTACTTGCAACATGTGCTACGTCGTCCAAGGAAGACTTTTGTACCACATCTGCTTCTACTGAGCCATGGATGGAGCAGATGAAAGAGAATACAGAAATGTGGTTCTCCTTACTCAACTCTAAAGCAAGTGAACCAAGCACCTTGGTTCTCAAACCCAGCACTACAGAAGCAGAGGTAAAATGAGTTAAAATCCAGCTGGTGTTACAAAGTGGATCTAAGAGCATCCTGAACTTGCATAGTCTGTTTCCATCAAAAACAAACATATGAAAACATGTGATTAACTTTTGAGCCTAAATTTTCCTACTCTGAATCCTTTTTTCCTACAGGTCCCTTTAAGTCCACTATGTTTTGCTTTATGGAGAAGTAATTGTAATTTTAAGCATTTGCACATAGCAATATAGTACAGAAGACTCAAAAATGTGAGTCAGTGTTTTTATGGGTTGAGTACATTAGGGCTAACCCTTTGATTTTCTTCTGCAGAGAAAGTTTTGCAATGAAGCAATGTACAACTCTAAGTTACTCCATGGTACATAAAGCGGTGGCTTCTCAGGCTGTGTGTTGCCCTGGGAGACAACATTTTCTAAGAAGCTTTTGAGTCCATTTTGAGGAAGAAGAAAAACCAGAGCCCCTTAATAGACCCAACTGTGCACCAAGTCAGACACCACCCACTTAGCATAGAATAATAAATGACTTTTCGGGAAAATAGGAAGCCAGTCATACTGTAAATACAAGCATATTAAAAATGCCTCAGGAAATCAGACAAAGAACCTGTTAGGCACACCAGATTTAGGCAACTGGTAGACCCCATAATGTGATGGATAGCTAACATACGATGGCATGGCCCCACCCCAACCATCTGATACCTGATGTTTTCATCAGGGACCAAGGACTCCTCAGCTTGGCTCACCCTCCCTGCCCCACCCCCATTGAGTGATGCAGCTTCCTCACTCTGATGTTTTCTCACCCACCCACTTACCCATCTAAACCTAGACCCGACCTATTGTCTTTTGAACTATCTTCTGCTCTTAACCTGATTCAGCCTTTCACCCTGAATCTGATTTCTACAGCTTTGCTCTCAAAGTGGACTCTAAGAGCTCAACTTGCATCTCCTCCCCAGCTCTGGACTGGTTCGTTATCTTAGCTGCACCCACTCCTTCTCAGTCCAATTCTAAAGATCTTAAACTGTGCTGCAGCTGCCTTAACATGTTCATTCTGTAAGCCACATACATGTGCAGGGATACACACATTTATTCTGTACTGCTATATGATAGGTGATCTGGGGAATAATATTAGTAATTAAGATTAAAATAAAGACTTTGCATGTCCCTAAGCAAAGCTACCAAAGTAGGAGGATTAATTTCACTGAAACCACTGAACCTTGTATATTTGTTGTTATTTAGCTAACTCCAACATAGTGAAAAGACACAGTGTGTTCATGTGTTCCTTGTTAAGAAATATAGAAAATGTGGAGGTTACACACGGGTCCACAAATCACACCACGAGATCGGTTCCATGTGGGAGGTTTATTAGGGGAAGGGGGTTACAGAGAGGGAGAGAGGGAGAGGGAAAGGGACAGAGAGACAGAGCCAGAGAGAGAAAGAGGAAAGGAGAGAGAGCGAGAGGGGGGAGGGCCCCCGTTCTCTTATAGGGTGACCCAGGGACATGCGCAGGTGGCTTTAGGTGTCTTCACAACTGCCTGATAACTGGTTTATCAAGTCCCTTGGGGCTTGCCATAGAAGTGCCTGCTTACTGATCCCAACTTACTGATTCCTCCCTTTTTCTATAATTAAAAATAGGGGGCTTGGGCTGCCTTTTATTAGGTAAGTTAAAGTATATAAATTTAGGCTCATTGGAAGCAGCTCTCGGTTGTCATGCAAGAGGTTGAGAGAGAGGGGAATTATAGCAACAAATGGTCAGGTTGTAAGGTTAAGCATAAGAGAAGTCTCTGCCCTGGAAAATTTAGGGTAGAGGGTTTAGGGTAGAGGGTTGTCAACAGAGAGAGTTGCCAGCCATGCAAGGCAGCGGGGAAGGACTGGGGAACACTTGGAGAACCTGGAGCTGCTTGTCCTGGTCCTTGAAGCACACCACTTCATCCTTTTGTTAACAACAAGTGGATAACGGGCGTAGATTCTCTTCTGGCTACTTCCTGCTGACACTGGGGGTGATGTAGGGAGGTCAAAAGGCTGAAGTGTCGACCAAGTCCAGGAAGAATAGGCTGCTTTGATGCTTTTCCAGGTCTGTGAGAATGCCCATGGCTGGGAAAGAAGGTGCAGGTCCAGCTTTTTGGAAGTCTGTAAGGTCAGAGCCGAACACCTGTATCTTGTTGGAAGTCTGTGAGGTCAGAGCTGAACACCTGTAGCTGCTTTGGTGCTGTTGTGGCTGTAGGAGACATCTGTGTCTGGCAGGACACTGAAACACAGAGAAAATCCTGTAGGTAGGCATTGAAAGGTTTGGATCGATGAGGTTTGTACATGGGAACCTCTGTCTACCTGGACGGGACTTTATTTACCCAATCACTGGCAATATTAAAGAAGGCTATGTTTTTGATCTGTCATTGAGGTGAGGTTTAGTTACAGGAGCATGTAAACTTAGAGGCCCCGGTAAGAAGTTGTTCTCTGGACTACATATATACACACATACACTCACACATGAGCATACACATTCACACACACGCATACTCATACATAAACATCAACATGACGATGGTAATATTTTGACAATAAATACCTCAATTTACAAAATTATTTATGACTTCAACCATAAATAATAGATAGGAGAAATATTAGCTGACATAAGAGCAAGCTGTCCAACTGTAGAGAAAAGAACTAGTCAATAGTCCAGATATTGATTTCAGTGCATGAGAAAACACTCTCTTCTGCCTTGCTCTCCCACCCCTCAAAAGACTGGTAAAACAGATATTAGCTTCCCTTAAAGGCAAAAGGACATTATGGTATCATAAGTATGCATGGAGGAAAAGATGACAGAGGAGAAAAACACACCAAAGAGATCCTCCTCATCTCTGGAGAGGACAGCAATAGGCAGGAAACAAGTATGGGGTCTCTTAGGAGCCCAAAGACCTGAAAGATGGTTTCTAGTTGCCTGCACTTAAAAATTACCTCTAAGAGATTCTAGAATTGTACATGTACAGGGACTTGCTCTCACCCAAGGCCTTGCAGAGTTGGCCACCATGAGATAGCCATGCCTTCTATGCTGTGATTCCAATAGACACCTTGCATTATACAAAAATACTGGAAGTTATACACATCTCAACACAGTAGAGAATGGAACCCAACGTTAAAATAACATGACTAATACAAACGGTAGTTGATCCTCTCAGTCATGCGGTGGATGTCACTGCTTTGAGGCTCTTAGCTGCTCATTCCCCCGCCTGAGACACTCAGCAGAACGTGGAGATGGCTTAAGTTTCTTTTTCTACCCTTTCATCATATGTATTGCGACACTTCTTGGCAGTTTGTGGCTTTCTCCTTTTTGTTTTTCACACACCTAGCTTTTAGGAAATCCACAAATTCACCGATCCATTTGGCAGAGCAGTGAACTGGGTAAAGCGGAACCACAGGCACATGCTGCCTTCTTATTTTGATACAAATTACTAAAGGGCATCTCGGTGATGTGGTGGGATTAGCCCTGTGTGGCAGGGCTGTAGGAATGCTGATCAACTTCAACTTGTTAGAACAATGTCCCAAATCCCAAAGGAGACAATTGGCCTTTTGTGAAGTAATTTGCAAGTATCCTGTTCCACCCTTAAAACTTACTATGCCCTGTTATTATGTGATTAGGAGAGTCAAAGGCATCTGTATTTTTATCTACCTCACATTCTTCTTAGACCCTTACAAAGCAGGCTGTGTATGTGGTTCTGTCAGTAATATTTCCTCAATATGTAGTTTGTCATGAACTCAGTGTCAGAGTGCCATAAAGAAGCTCACCGGTAGCACCTACGGCATAAACCAGCAACACAGAATAAAGCTTGTGTAACACCTGCTAGCATCATTGATGGAAAGTATTAACAGAAAACAGGACTGGGAGACGGTTCACACAAGGATTAGTTAGAATCAATAGCACCTAGGTAAAAGACCGACTGCAGTGGCACAGATCTATAATCCCTATGATGGGAGACAGAGACAGGGGCATCCTTTGCACCCACTAGTCAGTCACTCTAGCCAAGTAGCTAAGCCTTAGCTTCAGGAAAAGATCTAGTCCCAAAAAACTAAGGTTGTAAGAGATTGATGAAAACCACTGATTTTAATTTAGACCTCTGTATGCATAGTTAAGCACAAACCTACTCACAAGTGCACACACATGAACATGTACACGAACACACACCTCACATGCAAATACACTATTGTGCAAATAGCGCATTTCCTTCACTAACACTGAAATGGGCATATATGGCAACATAAGGCTGAACAAGCTGGAGAGAAGCATTATGGAAATCTTTTCAGACTCCCATAGTGCAGATAAAGAGGGCTGTGGTGGTTTGATCTCTTTTGCCTGTGTACCTTGCTGCTGTTATACCCAGTTCGCGAGCCCCCAAAAGATCTACAGGAATTGAGTCCGTTGCAAAACACATGAGGGTCTTTTTATTGCAAATTACAAGCTGCAGCTTGGCCCTATCCACCGCCAAAGCGGTGGGAGCTGAGCACCCGGTCCCCAGGTTAGTTGGGTGATATATAGATTCTGGTCCCTCCCAGCATGCCCAAGGCAGGGGCAATTCCTGCCTGGCAAGCATCTATTGGTCGAGATGCTACATTTTGAATCGATTGGCTATAGGAAGGTTCCCAGACCATTGACCATGACCAGGTGTCCCTCCCTAGGGTGAGGGTCCAGTTTCCTAGTAATCATATCTCTAGTGGGTGGGGAAAGAATGCAGTGAGGTAGCTCTCCCCTCAGGGCATTACTAACTTCTAAACCGCACCTACTTTGGTTTTAACAATTGCTGCTACTTAATCTTTTGGTCTCTCATTGCCAGCCTCTCCAGAATGTGTATCCTCAAAGGTGCATTTCTACGTATTTCAGTCACCTCTGTCAACTGGATGTGACTTCTCAGTTTTCCAAAACTTTGTAGTCCTTCCATATTTGGCTCCTAAGACCCATGTGGTTGAAAAATCAATATTGTTAAAGAGCCCATAGTAATCAAAACATTGAATGTAGTATTTGTCAAATTCTAGTGCCATTTTTTTTTCTTGCAATTAGAAAACACAATCCTAAAACCTCTGTGGAACCACAAATGACTCTAAGTAGTCAAAAGCAAGAACTAAGCCAGAGACATGACATATCCTGATTTTGAACTATTTTGTAAAGCTATAGTACCCAACACAGTGTGGCGATCTTGTAAAAGGCCCAAAGGCGATGGAACAGAATGGAGGCACCAAGTAAACATACATAGGACAAGTGTTGGAAGAACAATGCAATGATTTCTGTTGAAAAGATTAAAGATCCCTCTGGTTAAGTAAGGGTTTCCTTGTTTAATAGGCTTTTGTTTTATCTGTACTTTTATTTCTGATACATAGCAAAGACTCAGGAGATTAAAAAAAAAAAAAGAAATACTAAACCACTCGATCCTTATCAAACTCAAATTCTCTCGCACATATGCAGTGTTCATATGTCTGCATGTGTACAGCTGGGGGTAGGTTTACACTATGAAGCTAGAAAGGAGAACACGAGTAGGGGGAAGAGGAGTTGAGGAATGGAGACAGGCAATAGGATACATGAGGCATGGTAATAGAAAGGAGGCTGTACGGGAGGGTGGAAGGATAGAGGGGACCTGGAAGTAGAAGAGCCTGGAAAGTGAGGAGACTTAACAAAAATCGTGTAGTGAAACCTAACCATATATACTACCTTAGAGACAGAGAAAGGCAGATATATATATAGAGAGAGAGAGAGAAAATGAGAATTAGATTTTGGATTTTCTGGACTTAGAGAGCATAACTGGACCTATCAGTTAAGGGAAAGAAGGCAAGATCACACAAAACAAACCCAGGGGCCCATGTCTACTGAGAGACCAAAAGATAAGCAGCGATTGTTAACACTATGTAGAGTAGGCGCGGTATAGCAGTAAGTTCCCTGAGGGGAGAGCTACCTCGCTGCATTCTTTCCCGCCTTCCCGGTTCCCGGTACGTGACTCGGCTCACAATCTGCCTTCCCGCCTTCCCTGTTCTGGGTATATGACTTAACTATGGCTTTGTTCAAACCACCCAATCAGACCCCTGTAACTATGCTTCTCGCTTCTGTAACTGCGCTTCCTGCTCCCGAGCCCTATAAAAACCCGTCACCCCAAGCGAGAGGTGCGCAAGTCTTCTGAGAGACTTTGTCGCCCCGGGTACCCGTGTACTCAATAAAGCCTCTTGCTGGTTGCATCCAAACAACTGGACTCGTTGATCTTTGGGTACGGGGTCTCCCTGATGGAAGACAACCTTCGGGGGTCTTTCATTACAGATGAAGGCGGCGGTGTGACAGTCATCAGAGACTGGAGATGGAAGGTGAGTATTGATCACCTTTGAGAGGAGTCGTTATCATATATGCTATGCTTTGAGTGTTTGTGTTCAAACCTTAGGTTGAAACTTAACCACCAATACAATATTAAGAGGCAGAGACTTTGCAATATAGTTAAACCCTGAGGACTTCTTCTTGAATGGCATCAAGGCCTTTCTAAGAGATGTGTCACCCAGGGGCCTCCTGCCCTCAAGCCATTTCAGGATTCAGTGTTTGTCTCTAGAGAATGTACAGCAATAAAACACTACCTTGAAGCAATGATCAACTTGCCAATACCTTGAACTTGGTCTTCCCAGGCTCTGCAACTGTAGGACACAAATTCATAATGTCGGTAAATTTACACTAAACTGGTAAAAAGTCCTAAATAGACTTTTTTTTTCTACCTAGAACACATACAAATGACCTACAGGTACATGAAATGTGGTACAAGAGCGATAATCATAAGGAAAGTGCAAATTATAATATGACATCATCTCACACCTGCTAGGATCAAAAGTGAGAGATAAGAAGCATTGGCAAGATTATAGAGAAAAGGCCGCCCTTGCGCGCTGTTGGTGGGAATGTAAATCACTGCGGCCATTTTGGAAAAATGAGATGAGGGTCCCTCAACACATATTAAAATTACTATCTGATCCAGCTGTCCCACGTCTGGGTACATACCCAAAGTAAACAAAGTCAGTTCCTTGGGGAAGTATTTGCATGTCCATGTGCATGGAGCATAGCATTTCTTTTTTATTTTTTATTTATTACAATTTATTCACTTTGTATCCCAGTTGTAGCCCATTACCTAGTCCCCTCCCAATCCTACCTTTCCTCCCTCTTCTCCTCCCATGCCCCTTCCCTAGTCCCCTAATAGGGGAGGTCCTTCTTCCTTTCCATCTCATCCTAGCCTATCAGGTTTGATCAGGACTGGCTGCATTGTCTTCCTCGGTGGCCTGGCAAGGCTCCCCCCCAACCCCTCAGGGAGAGGTGACCAAAGAGCCAGCCACTGAGTTCATGTCAGAGACAGGCCCTGTTCCCCTTGTTAGGGAACCCACTTGGAGATTGAACTGTCATGGAACAGGACACAGAGGGCTTCTGAAAGACTCTACCCAGCAGGTATGGAAGCAGATGCTGAGAGTCATAGCCAAACTGTGGGCAGAGTGCAGGGAATCTTAGGAAAGATGGTGAAGATAGAAAGACCTGGAGGGGACAGGAGCTCCATAAGGAGAGCAACAGAACCAGAAAATTTGGGCCCGGAGGTCTTTTCTGAGACTGATACTCCAACCATGGAGATAATCTAGAACTCCTGCATAGTCCTTCTTTTTGTTACAGATTTTACTTTGTTTTGTTTTTAAGGTGGCGATTCATGTAACCAAGCCTTATCTTCAACTCCTGGTTCCCCTGCCTCCTGCTCTCAAGTTCTAGGATGCTGGCATTACTCTAACTGCTAAGATACATCTACACCTTAAACACAGCTGCCTGATCCTGTTTGTTTCTGTGAAGCAGAGAATGTGTTGATGGCTGCCTGAAGCTGAGGAATGAAGAGACCATGAAGGTGGTGGTCAAAGCGCACACGCTTCAGTTTTAAGAGGAGTGAGTTCTCAAGACCAAATGTGCAGTGGGATGACTCCAGCTAAGAATGCAAAGACAAAGAGAAAGCTCCTCAAATGTGAAAAAGACACTAGACCTTAGCATTCTTACAATGGAAACAAGACTCTGAGGAAATAGAGGCGCTCACTAACTTAACTCCAACAATCCATATATCTATCAGCTCCGCACACTGTACACCTGAAATACGTGCTTTGTGTTATTTTTAGTTTACGCTTCAACAAAGCTGGGAAAAAAGATACAAAACCTGTAAGATTCATAGTGAAGGTTTGAGAATGGATAAGTGATAAAAAAAAAAATTTGGATGCAATTAGAGTAATGCCTTAGGAGAGGCTATTTAAAATATGTATCTTTATCTTTTCATCTGTTAATCAGCCAAAAGTGTTTCTCAATCTCAAGGGATCTATGATTCAGAAACAAATTACACAATAATCTGATAGAGGATCAGTTAATGATTTATGTTTATTTTATAGGGTTTTAGGAAATCTTACTGTGTTTCACCTGTTCCCTTGATTGGTGTTGCAGGTTTAAAGGAATGCTCTTCCCTAGTATCATCATTTCCCCTACAGACTCCTTTTCTTTTTTTTAATTTAATTTTTTAAATTTATTCACTTTACATTCCATTCATAGCCAACTCTTTTGTCTCCTCCCTGTCCCACCCTTCCTCCCTCTTCCTTCCATCACTCTCCCTTTGTCCTCAGAAAGAGGGAGGTCTCCTCCCCTACCAATTGACCCCAGTTTATCAAGTGTCAACAGGACTGCCTGCATCCTCTTCCTCTGTGGCCTTCCTCCCAACAGGGGGTAGTGAACAAAAAGCAGGCAACAGAGTTCATGTCAGAGACAGCCCCTGCTCCCCTTACTAAGGAACCCACATGGAGACTGAGCTGCCTATTGCTTACTTCTGAGCAGGGGCATAGGTCTTCTCCTGCATGGTCCTTAGTTGGTGTATCAGTTTCCACAAGCCCCTTTGGGCCCAGATATTTTGGCTCACCCTTACAAATGCCTTTCTATACCTTAGTCCTATAGACTCAGCAGATACAGGGAGGCTCAAAAACATGCTAGAACCTCTACTCATAACCAAATGCTCACCTTTCCTTCTACTCTTTCATACATCAGTTCATCCCTTCTATTAATTACTTTTCTCACTGCTTGACAAAATGCCCATAAAGAAGCAACTTAAAGAAAGGAATAGTTTATTTTGACTCAAGTTTGTGGGCATAGCTCATCATTGTGGGAAGGCATGGTAGCAGAAGCATGAGGCAGAGCATCACATGAACTCTAAAGTCAGGGAGCAAGAACAGATAAAAAACTAGTGCTTACTCTGGGGCCCCAGGCCAGGGAAGAGGCTACCTTCATTTGGGTCAACTGACCTAATCTAGAATCTCTTTCACAGACAAACCCAGAGATTTGTCTCTGAGATCATCCAAGAGCCTGTCCAGTTGATGATCGGTATTAACCGTTACATCTTCCAATTGTTTATATTCCCCAGCCGGGCACACTCACTCAGCCTTCTGCTCTGCTCACCATAACATGGTGTATCAATTTTGTTTTCCAGATAAACACTATTAGTACTTTAAGAACAGGACAGTCTTTGTTAGTGACAATGCATGATAGAAGTCAAAATGTTTAAAAGTAAACATACAAAGATGAACATTTGACACTCCATCAATGCATATATCTTGTGTCACTATGGGGATTCTTTATGCCCCATGAGATTCACTATTTGGGGCCTGAAGGAAACATTTCATTGTCTTGTATTAGCACCTGCTCTATTCACATTAGCATAATGGCTTTTAATTAGATTGTTCCTGTGATTAGAGTCAGCAAAGGTAGCTTTATCTCTGAGAAAATTGCCTACAAGGTGTCGTTATAAACTGAATGAAAATCCCAACCATTCTATTTTACCAGTAAAGACTCAGGAACTAGATGCTGGGGTGAAAACCTGCTATGTGAGAGAGGCAGTAAAAGCACCCAGCTGACCTTGCTTCTCAGTTCATATCCTGATGGAAAAAGACCAAAAGGCTCACTAGCTCAGCTGACAGCTCAGGAGGAAAAGGCAAAAATACCCAAGGCCAAATGCTTGCTAACTCAAAGCTCAAAAAGCTCCAAAACTCAGAGAGCTAAAGCTGCTTCTACTTCTTCATGATGTCTTAAATACCCATCAACTCAATGCCCTTCCTATTTTTTAGTCCCTACCAGCTGGTTTCTTGCTCCACCTTTTGACCTAGAGTTAACTTTATTAAATCCTGTGTACAGAAACCTCTTAGATTAAAGGCCTGTTCTAGGGATGGCTGAACCACACTGTAATCACCTGTTTACAATAAACAGAAAGTTCTTGGATTAAAGGTGTGTGATAGGGCTCAACCACACCAAACAAGAAACAGGGTTTTACAGTTCACAATTTTGAGGTTCACAATGGGATCAAATATCCTGCAACAACAAGGCAAAAGACAGAGGTTCCAATAGGATAATGTCTGAGGGTACCAGCTCAGATTTTACTATATCATCTTCAAACAAAATTTGCTTCTGTTGATTCCCCATCAGTACTCCTTCTGTCCTATGCTCCTGCTTTCCTGTAGATCCTTCTACCACCAGTAGCCACATTTCTACTTCATGTCACATGTGATCTACTGTGCCCCAGTAACTTTTTTTCTACTTCTGTGGTCTTTGTACTTTCACAGCCTATTCCCATTCTCTTTGTTATATTTATGGTTGTGAGCCTAGCCTTTAACAGCTGAGATATCTCTCCAGCCCACAGAACCTATTTCCATTCTCATACATACTCTTAGGCATACATACTGATAACATGAGCTAAAATCCACATTTCCAATAGAATTTATGACTTTTACTTTCTGAGTCCAAGCTACTTCGCTTATTAGTCTGTCCATTTTTCTTCAAGTTTTATGATGTTTTATAGTTGAAAAAATTCCATTATGTATATATAAACAATTTCACTATCCATCTGTTGACTATCTTCACGTCCTTATTCTTGTGAATAATGTAATTTTTAAAAACACAAAACTACCATATGACCCAGCTGTACAATTCCTGGCACATACCCAAAGTACCTTATGTCCTAATGCAAGAGATTCTTACATGTGTACTTTTATCTCAAAACTTTTACTAGTAGCCAAATGCATGCTCTCCTGAACATTTAGAAAAGGATATAAAGAAATAGATGAATAGGAAATGGTCTTAAATTCTCTCTCTTTGTTGAGTCTTTGTGTGGTTTATATATCAGGGCGAATGTGTTTCA
Organism: Meriones unguiculatus; assembly: GCF_030254825.1. Lineage (NCBI taxonomy): Eukaryota > Metazoa > Chordata > Mammalia > Rodentia > Muridae > Meriones > Meriones unguiculatus. The sequence goes on from NC_083366.1 coordinate 19,598,042, forward strand.
TAAATGAGTTTGGCAATGTTCCTTTTGTCTCTATTTTATGGAATAGTTTGAGGAATATTGGTATTAATTCTTCTTTGAAAGTCTAGTCAAATTCTAAAAGCATCTAGTCCTGGGCTGCTGCTTCTTCTTCTTCTTCTTCTTCTTCTTCTTCTTCTTCTTCTTCTTCTTCTTCTTCTTCTTCTTCTTCTTCTTCTTCTTCTTCTTTTTCTTCTTCTTCTTCTTCTTCTTCTTCTTCTTCTTCTTCTTCTTCTTCTTCTTCTTCTTCTCTGTGCTTCTTTTTTTTCTGCCTCCTCCTCCTCTTCTTCTTCTTTTTTGTTGCAAGACTTTTAATGACTACTTCTATGAGGTCCATTTGAATTGTTTACCTGATCTTGATATAACTTTGGTAAGTGGAATCTATCAAGAAAATCATCCAGCTCATTTAGATTTTCCAATTTTGTGGAGTATAGGCTTTTAAAGTAAGACTTACTGATTCTTTGGACTTACTGATTTTCTTAGTAACTGTGGTTACATCCTTCTTTTCATTTCTGATATTGTTAATTTGAATATTATCTCTCTGTCTTTTAGTTTGTTTTCCTAGGGGCTTGTCTATCTTGTTGGTTTTCTCAAAGAACCAGCTCTTGGTTTTGTTGATTCTTTGTATTGTTTTCTTTGTTTCTATTTTATTGATATCAGCCCTGAGTTTGAATATTTCCTGCCATCTACTTCTCTTGTGTGTGTGTGTTTTGTTTTTTTTTTTTGTTGTTGTTGTTGTTGTTGTTCTAGAGCTTTCAAGTGTGCTGTTAAATTGCTAGTATGGGTTCTCTCCAAGTTCTTTATGAAAGCGTTTAGTGCTATGAACTTCCCTTTTTGCACTACTTTCACTGGGTCCCATAACTTTGGGTATGTTGTGCCTTCATTTTTACTGAATTCTAGAAAGTCTTTGGTTTCTTTCTTTATTTCTTCCCTGACCCACTCCTTGAGTAGAGAGTTGTTCAATTTCCATGAGTGTGTATGCTTTCTGTTGTTGTTGAAGTTCAATTTTAATCTGTAGTGATCGAATAAGTTACAAGGTGTTATTTCAATTTCCTTGTATTTGTGAAGGTTTGTTTTGTGACCGACTATATTTTGGAGAAGGTTCTGTGAGGTAGTGAGAAGAAGGTGTGTGTGTGTGTGTGTGTGTGTGTGTGTGTATGTTTGGGTTCATTGAATTGATAATGTCTCTTAGTTTAATTATTCCTCTATTTAGTTTATGTCACAATGAGAGTGGGGGAGTGGAAGTAGAGTGTCTAAGTCCCCCACTATTAATGTGTGGAGTTCAATATATGACTTAAGCTTTTGCAATGTTTTGTTTATGAATGTGGGTTGGTGCCCTTGCATTTGGGTATATAGCTGTTCAGAACTGAGATATCATCTTGATGGATTTTCCTTTGATGAGTGTAAAGTGTCCTTCCCCATCTCTTTTTATTTCATTTGTTGAAATTAAAATTATTTTTTATTAGTTATTAGAATGCCTATTCAAGTTTGCTTCTTGGGGCTATTTTCTTGGAATACCTTGTCTAACCTTTTGCTTTGAGGTAATGTCTATGTAGCTGAGGTGTGTTTCTTTTGTGAAGCAAAATGATAGATTCTGCTTTTTCAACCATTTTGTTAGCCTGCTTCTTTTTATTTAGGAATTGAGTCCATTGTTATTGCGAGACATCAATGAGCAATGATTGTCAATTGCTGTTGTTTGGATGTCTGTTAATTCCTGTTATTTTGATGTTGGTGATGATTGTGTATCTGTGTGTCTGTGTGTGTGTGTTTGCCTTCTTTTGGTTTTGCTGGTGTAGAGTTACTTATTTTCAATGTTTTCTTGGGTGTAGTTACCCTTCTTGAGTTGGTGTTTTCCTTCTATTATCTTTTGTAGGGCTAGGCTTGTGGATAGATATTATTTAAATTTGGTTTTGTCGTGGAATATCTTGTTTTCTCCCTCTGTGGTGATTGAAAGTTTTGTTGAGTATGGTAGTCTGGGCTGACATCTGTGGTCTTTGGGGTCTGCAAGACATCTGCTCAAGCCTGTCTCATTTTTAAAGTCTTTATTAAGTCAGGTGTAATTCTGAGAGGTCTGCCTTTATATGTTACTTGACCTTCTTCTGTTCCAGCTTTTAATATTCTTCCTTTGTTCTGTAAATTTTGTGCTTTGATTGCTATGTGTTAGGAGGATTATTTTTTTTCTGGTCCAATCTGTTTGGTGCTTTGTAAACTTCTTGTATGTTTATAGGCATAGCTTTCTTTAGAGTGGGGATTTTTTTTCCTCTTTAAAGGCCTCTATCATCTTTATAAGAGTGAATTGTGCTTTGGCTGTGTTATGATATCCAAGGCTTGTTGTAGTAGTATATCTGGGGGCTCTGGTGGTGTCATATTGCCCTGTTGTGTGTGTGTGTGTGTGTTTATTGATTATGTTCTTATGCTGGACTTTAGTCTTCTGGTTGTTTCTGGTGTTGGGTGGAAGTTCCTGGTGCCAGCAGCAGGAAGGCAGGCAGAGCTGTGGACCTGACAGTGTAGCTCAGTGGAAAGCAGGCTGCTCACCTTTACTGTCTGTGTTCCAGGTATACCAGGCAGGAAGGAGACTGGCAGGGAGGAGTCTAACCTGGATATTCCTGGGGACCAGCTGCCTCCTTGGGAAGGCAGGAAGAAAAATGGACTGGATAATGCAGATCAGCAGACAAAGTGTAGCTCAGTGCTGTTGGCTGTGGCCCCAGGTGGACCCTGCAGACAGGGTATTGGCAGGGAGTGGTCTATCTTGGGTGTTCCTTGGGCCCAGCAGGCCTCCTTGGGAAGGCAGGCTGAGTCAGGGGCCAAAGATAGAACTCAGAGGACAGCATACAGGTCCTCCAATTTTATTCTTTATATCAATGGACAATCAGTTTTTGCCCAGTACATGCACAGAGACCAGAACCATCTCTATCTCATTTCTAAACCATCCCCACATTCATTCCAGGGGATATTTCAATAAAAGAGCAATCATATCCCTTTGTACAAATACCAACAATATGTATCAGAGAAATCACCTCACATATGTAGATTGCTGCTGCTCCACAAGTCCAACCACTGCATCAAACATCCAGAATGCTCTACACAGCCAACAACCATCAGGACAAAAGAAAAAAAATACTATTTTACACAGTCTTATGTGCTGTCCAATGACATAACAACATATGGGCCAAGCATATGGCTCAATAGGTAAGAAAGCACTTGCTGCAAACCTGTTTGAGCCCCAGAACCATGTGGTAGATGGAAAAATCTGACTACTATTGTTCTTGTAGGACCCAAAAACAGTGGGAATGGGAAAGAGGATGTCTCTGATTCTTTTGCCTGAGCTTGGGACCCTTGTTTTTCTACTGGCTTGCCTTGTCCAGGCTTGATATGAAGGCCTGCTTTTATTTTTATCTTTATTTTTATTTTATTGTTTTGGAAATAGAGGTGAGTGGATCTTATGAGAGTGGGGGTGGGTGAGGGACTGGAAAGAGTGTGGGAAATCCTTGTCAGGATATAATTTATGATAGAAGAGTGAAAGTTAAAAAAAAACATGACTCCTGAAAGTTGTCCTCTGACATCCATATTTGTGCTATAGTATATCCATGTACACAAACCACACGCACGCACGCACACACACACACACACACACACACACATACACACATAATTTTAAAACTTAATTGTTCAAACAATTATGATAATTTGGTTCAATGCTTTCTTTTTACATATGGTGAATACATTGCTTATTTATTTAATAAAATGTTCTTTTATTTTATGTTTCAGATTGAACACCGATACAAGAAGCATAAAAAGGAATATTAGTCAGTACCTACTTGTAAGTCATAGCCTCACACTTCGTTTAGTACTATAGAATTCACTAACTGAACAGATACTAACTTCTACCTGTATTAAAATTGAATATTATTACTCTTTCTAAGACTATGATGGTATTTAGGACATACTTCCTAATTTAAGAAATATACCACCTCATATAAGAATCAATAAACATATAATTCATATAAGGAGATGGGGGAGACAGGAGGAACGGGCTGAAGGAAGAAGAAAGGAAAAAGAAGGGAAGCATAGGAAAAGGAAGAGGGAGGAAAGAAAGAAGAAAGGAGAAAGGGGAAATAAGGAAGGTGTGTGGATGAAAGGAGGGAGGAAAAAAGGAAGAACAGATAAAATATGTGCAAATAAACAAAACAAACGGTGTAGATGTGCTCTGATGTCTTTAAGGAAATTCATGAAGTTACAAAGGATGACATGGTCAGTCCCACAGAACAAAAAGCATTCAAGGAATTTTAACTTAGCCTCGTAAGTAATGGTAAGTCTCAGATCTGGAGAGCATGATCTGCCTTCGCCTTTGTTCCTGAGAAAATAAATACCATGGACTGGATGTCATGCCGAGTTCAAGTGACATTTTTCTACCCTGTAAAAAAATTATAGCAGCTATTAGAAAGATTTTTTTTCCTAAGCTTTATTTGTAGTTGTAAACTAAAAGATGCTTATAAAAATGGCCACTAAAATGTGAATTTTATGAATGTTTACAGTGACCAAAGCCAAAGGATTAACAAGCCTAAGACGAAGGTGTTATAGACAGAATGGGAAATTAATTCGGTGTTTTAAATGTATGGAAAAACCTTTCGTATTTACGAAATACAAGGAACTAACAAAGACTGCTTTTTACTATGTCTTACAATGGAAATAAAAAGTTATGAAGTGTATTACAAAACATGAGAGCCAAAACATTACTTAGTGACTTTTACTGATGCATAGCTCAGCAGAGCTGTATGGCAGTTGCCTGGGGTCTTGTGTGCTGCAGGGTTCCTCCATTTCCATTTCTCACACCTTGGGTGTGATCCTTGGGTGATACTTGAGTGAGGAACTACCCTTCCTGTTTCACACTACTATCATTTTAAATCTATTTCAACATCAGGAAGCCTCTGTGTATACTAGCCCCATAATGATATACTCCCCAATGAATATGAAGAGTGATTTTCCTGCCTTCTGATCATGCACAGTGATTATACAGAGTCCTTTTCATAGAGAGAGTCACTGGCAAAGCAGTCATGGTGGTGTTACCATGTAAGACTCATCTAGTCTCTAATATATCATTCAGAACATGCAAACAACCAACACCTCAAGCTCAATTCCTTATGTTCAAAATGGAGAGGAAAAATGGTGGTCAGTTCTGATTGTCATGGTTGGATTTTCCTAAATATTTATTCTCGATAAGATGCTCCATATTCTTAAGACAATAATTGCAGTAAAAGAATGTGTCTTCTGGCTCTACATCCTGAGGACTTGAGATCAGAAACATAGTAAGTATTGTAACATATTTGACACTAAGGTAAGAAATTCAAATATATCTCAAGATTATTTCATTTGCTCTTTAGGACAATTCTTCCACATCCTGATTTTCTTTTGAGGAAGAAAAGAGATATGAATCATTAAGTGACTTATCAAAGATACAACAGATAAATGACAAAGAAAATATGAGCATATAGACACATCTACTTATAAACAGGTTTATAAAACAGGTTTTTGGACAATTAGGTAAATTCTGCCTCACTAAGTAATGTTGGGTTTTAGTGTCAGTATTCTGTTTCTCACAGGATGAACATTATTATTGGGAAAAGAGATGATTATAATCCTGAAGCCCCTCCAAGTAGAATTAAAATCACCATATAACGGCTAAGTGATTGAAAGCACTATAACCCATAATCACATACTTTCTCTACAAGTGACTCCCAGTAACACTATGTGGCATAATTCTGTGTAACTTTATCTGAAACTATCCCATAGGTGAAGGAGAATGACAATGTCTAGAGTCCCTGCTGTTTTAAGACAGTCCTTAAAACAGGGTTCACAAATACAAAAGTCCATCTCAAAAATGTATCAGATTAGCCTGCCCCAATTTTCTCCCACTTGATCTGAGATAGACCTCTTCAAGAAACTCTCCTTACCACAAAATTCTCAGAATTTGCTTACCTGAGGTGATTTATTTTTATTGAGGATATTTCTCCTACAAGATGAGAGCCTTTTATCAATAAAAATATTCTTATATGGAGGAGAGAGGGGAGGGAAGAAAGAAGAGAGGTAGCTACAGAGAGACACAGAGAGACAGGAGATAGAGAAAGACAGAAACAGAAAACCAGAGAATAAGTTTAACTTACACTCTTCACACAGGGGCAAAATTTGTCCCTGACTTAATATACCTTTTATTTTCAGTAAGTTATTTTCTTTGAGAAGAAGGAAGGAAGGAAGGAAGGAAGGAAGGAAGGAAAGAAAGAAAGAAAGAAAGAAAGAAAGAAAGAAAGAAAGAAAGAAAGAGAAATGAGGGTGCCCAGGTATGTCTAAGGACTGACAGTACCTTAATACTGACCTGGAAGATTCAATGGTATTTTGGATTTTCTCATAGATGCCTACCAACTCCTACATGTCTTAGCAATTTTTGAAGTCTCTTTGTCCTATGAAACCTGGATACAAGTATCACGAGTTTTCCCCTGGAAAAATCCCTAGGAACCATTAGAGGATAATGCTACCATGCTTTTTCTTCTTTGAATTTTTTTATGCATGCTCTAAACTTAAATATAAAAATAGCAGAATTCTCCTATGAATCTTTATTAAGATTTATCTTTAGGTGCTATTGTAAGATTTTGGTTATGAGAATTCTGTTCTCCGTAATTTGCATTTATTTTTAAAGTTTCTTACCAATCAAACACCAGTTGCCGTGTTTGGGAGACAGAGGTAAGAGCTGTAGCTCTTCCACCAGTGTTCAAGAGGAGGCTGCAAGAACCTTGCAAAGAAAAAGAAAAAAAAAAAAAAAACGAATCTTGCAAAGTTCGAGAAAATGAAAGACACAATAAAAAGGGCTGAAAATACAGTGGCCTGATATCTATGTTCTCGGAAACAGAGTAAACTTATCACTTATTATCTAGGTCAAGAAATGCTGTTGGTGCTCCTCTCCTCTCCTCTCCTCTCCTCTCCTCTCCTCTCCTCTCCTCTCCTCTCCTCTCCTCTCCTCTCCTCTCCTCTCCTCTCCTCTCCTCACTATTTTTCCTTTAGTAACCTAATCAATAAAAATCTAAAAATATTCACATGAAACTATATGAGATAATAACTTAGAAGAGGCAGTACTTATCTTTGACCAATTTATATAGATTTTCTCAGTAACTGAAAAAAAATTATCAGCTAATAATGCATTTGTTGGTGAAGAGGGAAAGAAGAAAGAAAGAAAGAAAGAAAGAAAGAAAGAAATAGAAAGAAAGAAAGAAATTACTCGCTTCGTCTCCATAATGAGAAGTCTTGTTTCAAAGGAATTTCATTTTCCTTTGTTCCCTTTTTCATATTCAAATGCTGGAGCCAGGATTGGCACCTTGGATTTTATTTTTCAGGTGCCTGCATTTTAAAAGATTTTGTTTGTGTTAAGGCTTAGGCCAGTGTAATTGGTATGTTTTAAGAAAAACATTACCTTTGAGTGACCTTTTGGATTTGAAGGTGAAACTTCAGTCACAGGGAAAACAAAGATCCCACAGGTTGTCCTGTGCCAAATCTCCAACCTACATGACAATGGTATCTCACCCTTTGAATTTCTTCCTACAAGCAATAAAAACTAAGTGGACCACAGCTAGGATGCAGACCATTGGGATGGATCCTGATGTTTCAGGAAAAAAAATATGGCTTGGCCACAGATAAACACAATGAATCAAAATTAATACACTGAGGGCATTTTATAGAAGTGGCAGAACTTTGGGGGACCTGACAGGAGGCAGGTTCCCATCTTCTGCTCCTCCAGGTCCTTAAATTGTTATTGTAAGCCAAGCACCTTGCCTCCAAGAGGCAAGAATAAAATCTTACTGGTTATCATATATCAGACCCACAAAGGACATCATCTGTTAATGATCATTTATTCCCAGCTACTTGAAGAATAATACTCAGTAATTATAACAAATGTAAGTCAAATAGTAATAGCATACTTTACATAGTCCAGTAATTATAAGTTATGCCCATGAATTCAGGACAAGGGTCTTTTATGCTTGGTATTAAATCTGTTCTGCAATTTATTTGTGATGCCATTGCTGGGGCTGAAGAAAGAAAGCTTGCCTAGAAAGGAGACTCACCCTCCTTTCACATTTCCAATAAGTCATTTGAAGAAAACTGCTCTTTGCATGCTTTGGGAAACACAATTACCACCAGAGACATCGTAAACAAACATTCATTGTGCACACAGCTGCTTCTTTATAGCATAATACAAAATGTATTGTTAAATTTAGACCATTTAAAAGGAATAAGTGCTCAGATTCCTGCATTCATTTAAAGTTTAATTGAAAAAAAATCAAGCCTGAGTCGTAATATTTTATTATATAGAACCTCCTGCCAGGGGGAAAATCATTTAGGATTCCTCAGTCTTGCAAAATCTGGACCAACATTTCTCCATTTTTTGTTCTGATATTTGGTGGGTGCTAGAAGTAGTAGTTAGCTACTTAAACAGACATATATTAAATAAAAGTTTTGTAATAGCATGGGATGAAATAAAACCCTTATCAAATAAACCAGTAAATAAACCACACAGAGCAATCAGGGGGTATAGGTTCTCTGAGGAACAGCTGGTATTCCCCGAGAATTTCTGAGGGCCCAAGAAGTTGTATTAACTCTGACAGTAATAAATCCATTAATGATGTTGGTATGAGGTGGTGGCACATGCTTTTAATCCCAGGCAGAGGCATAAGGATTAAAAGTTTGGGGCCTGCCAGGTCTACACGGTGAGTTCCAGGACAGCCAAGACTACATGGAAAACCCTGTGTCAAAAACAAAAAGAAGGAAGAGGAGGAGAAGGAGGAAGCAGACACAGATGCAGAGACACAGAAGAAGCAGGGATGTAGCCTGCATTTGCTACTATGTGTGTTGTTCTTTCTTCCACCCTTCCTTTTAACCCCCTAACACTCAGGTATGAGAGAAGAAAGAGTAGAGAGGAAAGGAAAGAGATTGCCAAATAAAGTTAGGGGTTACAAAAGGGGTGATAGTATCATTAGACTACTTCCTGCTGTTTAGGGGTGTTGAGTTCCTTGGGCAAGCTTGATCTTCACAGTCAGGATATCTAATTTCTTCTTCCTGCTATTTCTTCTTTGTGCACAACTACTCAACAAACTCTGACCAAGAACAACCAATAACTTCTCCCACCTCTCAGGGCCCTCGAATTGATTTACACTCTGAAAAGTCCCCAGAATTCCAAACATCATGCAGAAACTATCTGCTGGTGGGAAAATCACACCTTTGCTAGAGCACAAGGCAAATTATAGCCAGCTTTTGTAAAGAGTCCTTATCCTTATGCCTGGGATTAAAATGAAAACATGTTCCTATAATATTTCTGTGTTTCTTAAAGAAATCAAAATCCCAAAATTGTCACTATACACGGGCATGCTTCTAATCTAAAATGAAAATACCTACACACAAATTAAAAATTCAAAGGAGAAAAACTTCTTTCAAAGAAATCAAAATGATTCCTCGTGGCTCCTCAATCTCTACAGACATTTCCACCAGCTTCTCTACCTCCAGTTGTGTTTCTCTTGAAAGATTATCTTATTTTAATGTTCACATGTGGTAAATAGCAAATGATCCCTCTAGTTTAGTGTGAACACCACCTTCTTCAGGAATCCCCTCGTGGTCTTCGCTCCCCTCATCTCCAGCCTTCCATGACTCATCCATCACTTTCTTAAAACCTTTTCTTTTCTTTAAGCCTTAGGTATAAGAGTGTTCTGTAGATATATGCACTAGGCCTGGGCTATACACTTCTGTATTTATATATATATATTTTTGATTGTGGTTTTCTGTAGTTGTCTCCTATTGCAAAGAAATGAAATCTTTCCTTGATGAGGGATAAAGGCTACAATTATTTGTGAGTATAAGGTCAAATGATTATAAACTGGTATTAAGAATTATGCTGCTGTAGTAAATAAGTAGCTGTAGATTCTTCCTGCTATTTCTTCTTTAGCCATATCTTCACACACTGAGTATTTAGCTAGGTCTCCAGTACCAGGTATGGTATTCTGTTGAGTAGGTCTTAAATCAAATTAGAGAGCAGCTATTAAAACCCAAGGTATGTGCTTCTCTACCCCATTCAAAGAACTACAGGCACCTGAGGAAAGCCAGGAATGGAGAGGTGATCCTCCCAAGGGAAGAACATGCCAATTAGTTGTCTAGTGCTGAACAGTCAGCCCTGAAAGCTTACACACACATAGCATTGTATGTACTGAATAGGTTATGTTTACAAATGTATATGTATATACAGATATGCATGATGTAACTAGGAGAGAGAGAGCAAAATCTGAAGGAGAGGTAAATGGGGTGTACGGGAGGGCTTGAGGGAGGAACAGTAATGGAGAAATATTGTAATTAAATTATAATCTCAAAAGAACCTTTACCTTTTCACGACTGGAATTCATATCACATTTCACTGCCTCTCTTTTTTGTCTGCACAGATCCTGTCTCAGAGAGGGAAGTCAGGAGTCAATGTTCTTACTTATCACCACACACTGAGCGCTCACCACAGTGGCTGACAGGCAGAGGAGCCCAGTACCGATTTGTTTTGTTGGTGAGTCTAGATCTAGCCATTCTTCCTCTCTGAGATAAGCTTTGGGGGTAGAGGTGGGAGGATGAGCTTGCTGGCACAGGACAAGAGCTAGCACCCTGAGCTTCTTCACTCTTTTAGCAGGTCCAGCTCATCTCTTCTGCTTTCTCTGTCCATTAGCTACTTAATTTAATCTACAAGAACTTCCCAGACACTTTACTCCATGTTAGTGTTTATTACAGAATTCTATGAAGTACATTTCCTCATTTTATTTTTATTTATATTTATTTTGAGACAGTCTCACTACACTGCACGAGCTGGCCTGGAACTTGCTAAACAGACTAGACTGGCCACAAACTCAGAATTCTGCCTGCCTCTGCCTCCTGAGTGTTGAGATTAAGGTTATACACCACCATGCCCAGTTTACTCAAGGACAGGTGGATTGAGAAAGCAAGTTGTAGGCTAATTAAAGGCAGCATTGTTAGATTCAGTCTCAAAACAAACAAATTCAGACCCTAAATATTTGGGATTATCTAAACTAACCCCATCTAATCTGGATCTTTAGAGATCACACAGGCTATGTATTCATCTTGAGACTGACCTAAGGCTTCATGAGGCTGCATTTCTGCAACTATTCTTTACAGCTCCGTGAGTAACTAAATTAGGTCTCAGGGGTTAAAACGTTGCAGGTGGGTAGGAGAGGCAGGTAATTGTTTTAGGTTAAAAATAAAGAGGAGTGAACACAGTTGAGCAATTGCCATTGGTGTATGGTGGACATCTTTCAGGTGTATGCCCAGGAGTGCGATAGCTGGGTCTTGAGGTGGAAGAAACTATTCCCAATATTTTTTGAGAAAGCGCCATATTGATTTCCAGAAAGGTTGTACATGTTTGCACTCCCACCAACAGTGGAGGAGTGTTCTCCTTTCTCTATATCCTCTTCAGCCTGTTTGTCACTTGAGTTTTTTACCTTAGCCATTCTGTCTGGTATCAGATGGCATCTCAGAGTCATTTTTATTTGCATTTCTCTGATGGCTAAGGACTATGAGCATTTCTTTAAGTGCTTCTCTGCCATTTGAGATTCCTCTGTTGTGAATTCTCCCTTTAGCTCTGTACCCCATTTTTTAATTGCAATATTTGATTTGTTGGTGTTTAATTTCTTAATTTCTTAGTATATAGTATATTTTAGATATTAGCATTCTGTCTAATGTAAGGTTGGTGAAGATCTTTTCCTAATCTTGTAGGCTGCCGTTTTGTTCTATTGCCAGTGTCCTTTAACTTACAGAAGCTTCTCAATTGCATAAGGTCCCATTTATTAATTCTTTGTCACAGAGCCTGTGCTATTGGTGTTCTGTTCAGGAAGTTGTCTCCTATGCCAACGAGTTCCAGACTTTTCCCCACTTTGTCTTCTAATTGGTTTAGAGTCTCTGGTTGTATGTCAAGGTCTTTGATCTACTTGGACTTGAGTTTTGTGCAGGATGGTAAATTTTTCTAGTGGCTTTATTTGTAATAGCCATAAACTGGAAACAACCTAGATGCCTCTCAACCTAAGAATGGTAGAAATTATGGTACATTTATACAATGGAATACTACTCAGCTATTAAAAACAAAGAAATCATGAAATTTGCAGGCAAATGGTTGGACCTAGAAAAGAGCATCCTAAGTGAGGTAACCCAGACCCAGAAAGGTGCACATGGTATATACTCACTTATAAGTGGATATTAGAGCTATAGTACAAGAAAACCATACTACAATCCACCGACCCAAAGAAGTTAAGTAACAAGGCGGGACCAAGGAAAGGTACCGGAACGTCACTCGAAAGGGAAAATAGAACAGACAGCAGAAGTGGTTGAAGCGAGGGAACTGGGCAGGAGATGGAATGCGAAGGGAAACAAAGGTGGCGACCAGATGTGTGGAGAATAGGGGTGGGAGCTGAGAGGGAAAACTCGGGGGAGACAACTCTTTTGACAAGCTGGAGGCCTGTGGCAGGGCAGGCTCCTGAGAGGACAGGGGTTTGACTCTAGCTGAGTCTCTTAACAGCGGGGACATGAAGACTGAAGTGACCACCTCCTATCCAGGCAGGACTAGTGGAGGGAGGGGAACAACAACTCACAGGCAAAACCTGTGATCCAAAAACTACCCTGCCTACAAGAAGTGCAGGGATAGAGGGAACAAAGATTGAAGGAAAGTCCAGGCGATAATTGCCCCAACCTAAGACCCACCTCATGATAGAGAGCCAGCCCCTGACACTAATAATGATGCTCTGCTATACTTTCAGACAGGAACCTAACTTGACTGTCCTCTGGGAAGGTCCAGCCAGCAGAGGACTGGACTGATGCTGGGACTTGCAGACAAGCATGGGGCAGAGTTCTGGGGATTCTGTGGAAGTGTTGGGGGAAAGATGGAAGAACATGAAGGGGACAGGAACCTCACAAGAAGACTAGCAGAGACAACTAACCCAGTCCCATGAGGGCTTTCAGAGACTGAGACATCGACTAAGGAGCATGCTTGGTCTGGACATAGGCCTCCCTGCATACCTGTAGCCGATAGGTGGCTTGGTCTTCATATGGAGTGTCTCGAAAATGAAGGGGGGGCACTGTTTCTAACATGGACTCTATTGACTGCTTTTGGATCACTGGCAGGGCTGCCTTGCCTAGCCTCAGGGGATGAAGATATGCTCAGTCCGGATGTGACTTGATGTACTGAGGAAGGTTGATATGGGGGGAAGGGCTCCCTTTTCTGGGGAAAGGGAGAAGAGGTAAGGGAGAGACTGGGAGGAGTGGGGGGGAGGGACACCCTTAGTATGTAAAGTAAATTAAAAAAAAAAGAGGAGTGGCCATAGCAGAATGCATGGCAGCGTTAGGAAGAAATGGTGTAATTATACTCTCAAAAGACAGAAAGCTAATTTTTTTGTTCTAAGACTTTCTGACAGTAGAGTAATGGATTCTAAGGTGAAGACTCAGCCCATTAGATTTAGGCACCTCTCGCCAGTCTGGGAGCAGCCCACCTCTTCGTCCTTGCCTCAGCATTCAATCCCAAACACTACACATCATTTAAAAACGCCACTGGCTCCTTTCCCAGTGGCAGTTTCGTGAATGACTTTACTTCAGCAGAATGTGATAAAACAAATGTGAATGGACCATTCTCTGAAGGTTGATTAGATAAATATCATAGCTGAATTGTAGCTTAAGAGGCACTTCAAACCAGCAATGATTCTTTTAAAGTAATGTGTTAATAGCAATACTCTTTGGAAGAGTCAAAGATATGTTGTTTGTTTTTTTTTAATTCATCTAAAAACAAAAACAAAATGAGCAGAAAAATCCTAAAGAGTAAAGATGGAGCTCGCTCTCCAGAGTAACCAGAGACTCACAGAACTACCTGTGAGTAAGATAATTTAGGCAGGAATGTGCTTACTATGGTAGCATAAGAACCAGGGTTCAATCCCCAGAACCCACATTTAAAAAGCTGAAGGTAGTGGTATATACTTGCAATCCCAGAGCTGGAGATGTGAAGACAGGAAGATTCCTGGGGTTCAGTGACTCCTTCCTAGACTAATCCTGGAGCCATGAGCCAGTGGGAGGACCTGGCTTACCAGACAAGGTAGATAGCTCTTGAGGGAGGACAAACAGAGTCGACCTCTGCTCTATACACACCCGTGTTCATACGCATGCACCCAAATACACACACACAAACACACAGACAAATTTTTTTTGAAGATCCCTTGTGATCACTTTGCTTGGGTTCTATGGAAAAACTATATCTTTCCTACATGCCAACTAATGGAAAAGATGGAACACAATCTAACTATCCCCAAACCAAACAGCATAGAACAGCTGTGAATTATCATTGGCAGTTTCCGTGAGTTAGCTGTCCAGGTACAGAGTCTCTGGGTTCTCTGCTGAGGATTTTATAAGACCATGATAAAGGGTGACAGTCATGGTTTGGTGATCACCAGACACAGCTAGAATTAGATACAATTTTGACTTCCCTTGGGTTGCTGGTAAGTTTTATTCATCTGTAATTACAGGAGAGATTTAAGCTTGCTTTTCAATACCAGCCCAAGATAGGGTCTTATATGATCAATGCAAGTGTAAGTGATAACTGTTGCCTTTACTTTACTCTATAGACTAAAAGCAAGTTAGTTTTGAACTCTCTGCCCCCCCCCCCCAAAGGTAATCAGATGACTACAAAAACACCAGAAACAAGGACCTGGAAATTGTCGCAGAATTTGCTCACCATGACCAATTCATACTGTGAATTTTCAACATTTTTCTTTGATTATTGAAAAAGAACAGATTTTCTCTCATGTGTTTGCTGGCTCTTGCTTCCTGTTTCCTTTCCTTACTCCATCCTCCTAACCCCATATCCTCCCTGCTTCCTAGTTCTGGTTAGGATTCTCCTAAGGAGATATTATAATTGGCCTAAATAAAGTCAGAGATTAATTGGTGAACCGTTTACTGATGACAACAACACCAAGCTCTCAAGTCAAGCAGAAATACAAGTAGAGGACAAGCGGGTCTCCCAGGAAGTAGAAAATTCAATTTCCCAGTCCTTGGTCTGTCTCCACAATCAAGTTTCTGCTGTCTTAATAAACTGGAACCATTATGTGCTTGTGACTATTCTCCTAGCCTTCAAGTTCTGGTTATTATTCAGTCAGACTGAGGAGAGATAAAGAGGCCATCCTCTACACACAAACACAAACTGACTAATTCATCCATCTTTGATCTCAGTTTATGGGGATAAACTTGTGAGATATAGTGGTTGGAATGTGGTTGAGTTGTACAGAACCTGACTTATCTGTGTGCCCAAACAAACAAATAAACTAACATAATGACATAATTATTCTGTAGCAAAGTACAGTACCTCTGAGGGAAGCCTTGTGATGATTTCTCCACGTTTGAAATACTTTATAATAGAAATGTATCTATTAACGTTCTTCTTCATAATCTATCAATATTTTTTTTCTGTGCCACTGGAAATGGGGAATTACAAACACTGCTTGTTTCCCAGACCTTTCCTCAGGCATAAGATGAGAAAATAAAATGAAAATTGAATACCACCCCTTAGAAATAATGCCTTTATGTATTTCAAAATAATTGTATAAAAGCAGTATCATACTGTTGACCTTTAAATGATTTATAGTCACTAATATTTCTATTTAGAAATCTAAATCTAATAAAACCTTTTTTAAAAAAACTGTAATATTTCCAGATTTTTATTTAACACTTGAAAAACAATGAAAGGAGTAATGCACAAGATGCCTGCAGAAGCACCCTCTAAATAAAGGCAGATGGGTAGGTAAGAAAACTCAAAACTGGTTAGAAGAACGGATTTTTCTTGTACACCATGTTAAACCAGAAAGAAAACTTCCAAATAAAGACAGAATCATGAATTATCCAAAGAGACAGCTAAGACATCTTTATGGAAAGAGAAAATTGATGGGTCCAGCCTCAGAGTATGAAGGTGGGGTTAAAGGGCACAAGCTTGCCTCCTATCAACTAATCCTTAAAGACAAGAACAGTGACGTTCCTAAATAATTTCACTTTTCAGAATATTTCATGTTATATGCATTTTTATAGCAAGGGTGAAGAGTGAGGCCAACACTTTATTGGAGTGCCTAATCTGTCAGACAAAAGCTAGACTTCCTGGAACCAAAATCCCAAATATTAGCAGGAATGACCCAACCTCTCAAGTTTCCAACTTGACACTGCCCTGTAGTTGACATTGTGTTCTAGATGAAATCTGAAAAAACAAACAATAGTAAAATATGTTAACTTTGGGGGAAATGGGCCCTTTCTTCTTGAGGCATATGGCTAAAATCTTTGTAATGACTAGAGATCATATTTTTGTAGAGCTACAAGATATTTTAAAAACAAACAATAATTAAGGTGAATAAAACAATGCTTTGATTTGTATGATTTGAAAATCCAGGTTTTATAGACTTTGTTTAAGACAACAGTTCTCAACCTGTACTCTCAACCCCTTTCGGGGTCGAATGACCCTTGCACATATACACGCCACATCCAAAAGGATGCACTAGTATTTTTCTTGATCATTGAAACACTTATTTACATCTGTTAAATAATTTGGAAATATCCCTTGCAGAGCAAATTTTGAATTTAATGAATCTAATAAACATGTGCAAACACTACTTGAAAAGATAAAATGGATTCCAGGCCAGCAAAATTAGATAGTGAATGGATTATACATACTAATGAGCCTGCAAGATGAACACAATGGCAAGCTCTTACTCAGCTCTTGAGTGGAAAGAATGGCAATAGCCAATACCCATTTAAACAAGCTGAGGATTTAAGTCAAGCAATGGTGTGCTTTGACTTCAGTAAAGACCCTATTAGTGAAAGATCACTTCATCAACTCCAAACTGTAAGCAACGAGAACATCTTGATGTCAATTGGGACTGCAGCCCCATTGGTACAGGCTTGCCTAACACACACAAAACCACAGGTATTATTTTTTCCAGCACTACGTACAACTGGACATGGTGGTATATACCCGTAGTCACAGGAAAATAGGAGGGAGAAGCAGGCAGATCAGTGGCTCAACAACAGGGACTGGAGATATGTTTCCTGGGTAAGAGCATTTGCTGTTCCTGCAAAGGATCCAAGTTCAGCTCCCAGCACCCACATAACTTGTTTCATAACCACCTATAACTCCGGCTCCAGGGATTTCTGATGCCCTCCTCTGCCTTGCTTGGCACAAGTGTAGCATAAAGACACAGGAAGATATATATGCACACAAATATTTTTTTTCACAGAAATAAACTTTATAAAGATTCAGTAACATGCCAATGTCACGTGTACTCCTCCAGTGAAGGCGTTGTATCAGAAAATGCCATTCATCCGGTCACTCAACAAGGTTGAGTTGTTCTGGCTGCTCACAAAAATGCCAGAATTATGAAAGACAATGTCAAGAGGATGCTGAGCTAGCCATACAGCACCCACACTTATTAAGATTTCACTCTAGTGGAAATGATAACAGATAATTGAATAGTCACAACTAGAAGCTAATTACAGATAAGGATAATTTCTATGAAGGAAATTGTTGGGAGATTATAAAAACACAAAGAAATGGGCTCAGGGCAATTTTGAAGCGAACCCTAAGATCACACTTGGAGGTGTGGAAGAGAGAAATAAGCACTCACATGTTCTAGAATGATCTCTATTTGTATTATCTTTGTGCTTGTGTATGAGTGAGTGGTTATGATGTGTGTGCATGTGTGTTTGAGGGGTGTGGATGCCATAGTGTGTTTGTGTGTGTGTGTGTGTGTGTACATGAGAAGACAATCTTGAGTATTGGTCCTCACCTTTAGCCTTTGATACAAGGTGTGTTCTTTATTATTTGCTGCTGCAAATGACAGTCCTGCTGGCCCACAAGCTTCCAAAGTTTCTCCCGTTTCTGTTACCCGTCTCACAATAGGATCTCTGAGATCACAGTTACACATCACCATGCTCTATTTTATGTGGGCTCTGAGGATTAGAACCCAGGTCCCTATACTTGCACAGAGAGCCTTTTTCTTACTAAAAAAAAAAAACCTTCCTTCTCTTTTTGGACAGACCTTTCACTGTTGTCCGGTGTCTCATCATGCATTCTCACCACTCACTTCTGTGCTCTTCCCATAACACATCCTTGATACTGGGGTACAACCAGCCTGCCTGGAAGGGGCTGCATCCCCACGTGCTTTCTCCATAGAAGTTTGTATCTTTGCATCACAAAACTGGCATAGTAAATGAGTGCTTTGTACATGAGTCAAAAATATCAGCAATCTACCCCAAATGTAACAGTATCAGAGCTTTTAATTCCATTTGTAGACTTTTATTTGTTCACTTATTTGTATTTATTTATTGTTTATGCTCGTGTTTGCCCATGAGTGTGGCACATGTGAATGGCTTAATGATGTGGGAGGTAATGTGTGTGTAACAGAGAGAGAGAGAAACATGCAGAGGCCAGAGGATGATTTCAGGTATCATACATTACCATCCCCCACATTGTTCACTTGAGACAGAGTATCTCACTGTACCTAAAAGTGGAAGCCAGCAAGCCCCTGTGATCCTTTTGTCTCTCCCCCTCTCCCCCCCCCCCCCAGCTCTCTATCTGGCCCTAGGGTTAAAGGCACCTGCTCAAACAAAAATGGATGCCAGAGACTAAAACTGAGGTTCTCACGAATTCAACTACTCTTAACTGCTGACACTGTAGCCAGGGCTGTGTGGAATTTTGAAACCGAAATAATTCTCTATAAACTCAGAGGGAGTGCAGCTCATTGAGATTCAAAACAAAACCGCAGTTCTTGACAGGCTGGCGTCTAACGTATGGCAACCTACATCTCAAACACGTTTTAAAAATGTGATGTAATTCTGACAAGTCAGACTTTGCAACTTGGCAGACGCAAAGTTTTTGAAATGTATTTCTGTGTGTGTTGGGTGTAAACTGTTATTGTACTGGAAAACTTCTTGAAAGAGATTTTTATAAGTCTCATCCGTCTCTTTCAAGTGGATGTTAAAAATAATTTCTTGGCACTCCTTCTCCCTGTGTGAGGGAAGGATTAGCTTAATCCTGGGGAAATATCTTAGCACTTCACTATGCCCAGTTTTAAACAACTAAACTTTATTATGCACAATACTAAAATAAATGCCGTGTTCTGAGTGAGTCCAAAATTATCCACTTGCCAGGTTTGTCTTCACAGACCATGAAGACTAAAACCCTCTTCTCAATAGAAGACAACTGTTTGCTATGCAACCAATACTTAAAGTGTCTTAATATTAGACTTATGCCTATTTTCTCTTGTTTATGTTAACTTTAAAATGTTAACACAACATTCTAAAATGAAACATTTTTCATATACGTACTATCATACAGTGCAGTGAGTCAAGAGACATAATAATCTTCAGTAAGGTGTGTAACTTATGGGACATTTTTATCTTCCCCTGGAACCTACTCTTACTTTTGGATGTAGAACACACTAGTGTATATTACTCCTGTTCTCTGTTCCATCAACAAGATCTCCAAGATCTCAGTGATGAGGGTTTTTTTTTTTAATCCCCATAGTCTGTGTTAGTTCAAGGCTACACTAACTAAGCAGAACATAGCAGGCTGTCTCATCAAATATTTCCAGCTTCTTATTTTTTCCAAATATGTGTGTTTCCTGATGCATTTTCACTTTCATCTTAGAATATGGCTGAGCACAAGAGAACATGACATTGCGCAAGAGTCCACCTTTGCCCCTGCACTCTGGACTCCCTTTCACTAAAGCATTTCTATTTTAAACTTGGAAGAAAAATAGTGTTTGTTTGTCAGCAACTTCCAAAATAGCTGTTTAAGCCACACAAATGTGTGTATTTAACAGTCCTAGGCTCCGGGATCTCCCAGTGACAGTGGAAATGGAGGAGATGGAAGCCCACTGGTAAGTAACTGCCTTTACCATCATCTGCTGTTCCCCGAGTTTACTGCTCAGGAACTGCCCCATGCCTCTACCCCATGCCAAAGGAAGCTGGGAACCCTGGGTGGGAGTTTATCTGTTAGTGCAGCCACTCCTTTTGTACTGTACCCTTTCACATAAAGCACACCCATCCGTCTCTGAAAGGAATGTTTGCTGTACACTGTACCCAGCTCAAATGTTTAGGAAATGCTTTCCTGAGTTCATCGACTCCACCGGGCTCAGCATACGCAATATAGTGAAGGACAGAGTGACTGCAGCCGGCACTCCCAGTCAGAAAGGAAGAAATGCAGAAGACACGGCACAAATAAGGTTCAGGGACAGTCCAAGTGTGCAGTGTGAGTCAGCCCAACTTTAGGTGTTGAAAAGTGCCTCATTGGGGTCCGCTTGGTCTTCCCAAGCTCTACCTACTTTCTGGTACTGTCTTCATTCCTTTTGTCTAGCCTGGCCACAGATGCAATGAGCATAGAATTTGGTTTCTCTGAGGACAGCTGAAATGTCATCAAATGTTTGTCACACACTGTTTCTTGGAATGCTTATTTTTTCCCAAATTCCTATATTTCTGATCTCAAGTCTGAAAGTGTTTGGAGTCCAGATCAGAGTGATGAACAATGACTCTCTAGCTATACTTGCAAAAAAGTTTAATTCTTGGAACAGTACTGGGACTAAAGCATTGACATGTTGACCATTTTCAAAATACAGAATGTGAAAAAATGCTGTTTTGAGAAATATTTTTCTTGGAATACCTTAAAATATGACACTTATTTAATCTACTACAGAGGTAATTCTCAAAACAATAAAAAATAAATAAAACCTGGAAACTGGACTCGTACTAAAAGCTGCAAGGTTTCTATATTTGTGTGTGTGTGTTTTCTTTTAATTTATGCTCACATTAGGCTTCATCTTTTGTGGGGAGCTTAGAGTCTCATGGACCCATGCTGGCCTCAAACTCAACAAGAAGCCAAGGAAAGCCTTGAACTCCTGATATCTCTGCCTCTTCATCCAGAAGTGATGGGTTAACTGCCTCTGCCACCATGCAAGGCATACTTTTGAGTTGCTGGCGATGGAACCCAGGGTTGTGGGGGAGGGGGTTCTCTAACAGTCAGCTGCCTTCCTAATCCACGTTAACCTTCTTGGTGATTTGTTTGTAGGCCAATCATTGAGATGCTGTATGTCAGATAGGCACCTATGTCTCCAGTTGGCACGCGTCATGAGATGCTGATTATCACTTATTTGCCAAAGGTGTAAAAAGCCATCAGACCTTGCCTCTTACAACTAAGACTTAGTAATTCCGGGTTTCCTGGTTATGTAAAGCATGATGTCATCTTTTCGCTGTGTACTTGTTTGTCCCTGTGACCTCACGGCCGCAAACGCAGTTGACTGTGGCCTCGATGTACTTGTTCTGCTCCTCACTGTGAGTTCTACATAGCTCACGCTGGAGGACTGGCATATTCGGGTCAGATACACGAGGCATGGCCAAGGCTTTTACTTGTGGCTAATTCTACATGTCACATTGCTAACTTTTCTGAGGATAAGTTTGTTTCAGAAATGAACTGCATAAAAGAAACCTTGGAATCACAGATTTAAACCCTGTCTCGCCAACACTCGTTAGAGGATTCTGTTGTAACTCTGAATTTTCAATGCAACCTCCACTGGCTTTATTTTAAAATTTTCCACGCTCCTCCTAACTCCCCTTAAAACTCCTTTTCCTTTCTCTTTTGTATTCAGTTAATTACGACTATATCAGAGTATTTACAAATAAAATCTGTCTCCATCTGGCTATAAACATTTCTGCATAAATGGCAACAGGACCAGCATTCAGGGAGGTAAATGAGGCAGTGACCTGAGGTGTGTAATCTAAGAGAGTGCAAAAATGCTGGGTAGCACCAGCTTTGGAAATACTTAAATATGTAAATGCTAAACTTAAAGCGATAGTAAGAAGTCCATGATGAATATGACTTGTTGCTTTAAAATGGGTACTAGAAAAAGGGCTTAGGGGGAGAAAAGGGAGGGTGGGTAGGTCTGGGAAGAGACGGGGAAGGAGGGGTTGCAACAGGATACAAAATGAATAAATAAATATATAAATAAGTTTGTAAAGAATGTGCTGCTTGCTTTACAGGCCTAAGTTACTGTGTCACCAGACTGCCGTTATCTAGCCTCCTCTGGATTCCAGCGATGGCCTCTGCATGGCTAACAAGTAGGGCAGCTTCCACGAGATTGGTGACACAGAGTTTTCTACACAGTCATGCTTTTAATTTAGAGCTGAGTTACTGTTTCTACTTCATTGGCAATGTGAGATATTTTGATAAGTGTGTATGCGTGGGGGGTGCACAGTTTTCTTTTTCCCTCAAGTTTCAATCTGACCAGGTCAGGCACTGAGTGACAGCCACCCTAGTTAGGGATACCAGTCACCCAGTTTGCCATCTCTCTAACTTCAGTTTCTCTGGTTTCAAAATTATGCAGGTCTTTCCTCTCCCCCTTCTTTCATAAGATTCCCTGCACTCTGCTCAAAGTTTGGCTATGAGTCTCAGCCTCTGCTTTGATACCCTGCTGGGTAGAGTCTTTCAGAGGCCCTCCGTGGTAGGATCCTGTCCTGTCCTGTTTTCTTTCTCTTCCGATGTCTGTTTCATTTGTCTTTCTGAATGAGGATTGAGCATCTTACCCAGGATCCTTCTTCTTGCTTAGCTTCTTTAGGTGTACAGAGTTTAGTATGTTTATCCCATATCATATGTATAATATCTATTTATGAGTGAGTATGTACCATGTGTGTCTTTCTGCTTCTGGGATACCTCACTCAGGATGATCTTTTCTAGATCCCACCATTTGCCTGCAAATTTCATGATTTCCTTGTTAATTGCTGAGTAGTATTCCATTGTGTAAATGTACCACAATTTCTGTATCCATTCCTCAGTTGAGGGACATCTGGGTTGCTTCCAGATTCTGACTATTATGAGTAAAGCTGCTACGAACATGGCTGAGCAAATGTCCTTGTTGTGTACTTGAGCATATTTTGTGTATATGCCTACGAGTAGTTATCTGTAACCCCTTCACAAATGCAGCACATGGCAGCTCAGTCTCCAAGGGAGTTCCCTAGGAAGGGGAACAGGGGCTGTCTCTGACATGACTCAGTGGCTTTGATCACCTTCCCCTGAAGGGGTTGGGGCAGCTTTACCATAGAGAAAGACAATGTAGATGGTCCTGATGAAACCTGATAGGCTAGGGTGAAAGGGAAGGGGAAGAGGACCTCCCCTATCAGTGGAGGGGGGGGAGGACATGGGAGGAGAAGTCAGAGGGAGGGCAGGATTAGAAGGGAATGAGGGAGGGTGCTACAACTGGGATACAAAGTGAACAAATTGTAATAATTAAAAAAATAAATTAAAAAAAAAACAAAATTGTTCAAGCTTTTCTCTTTTGCATTTGGTGGAACCTAGGACAGGCTCAAAGCTATTCACAGCTGAAGCCACATCTACAGTGGGTGGAGAGGTGATTGGATTTTATTTCTATTTTCCCACATTCTGTTGAAGTTCACTGCTGCATGGCACAGTGGAGGGGCTATCTGCGGCTTTTCTGAGCCAGGCTGTCTTGGTTGCAAAGTACCCATTGTCTTACTAGTTATGCTTAACAAAAGTGCTCTTCAAGGGGCTGGCTCTAAGTTGGCAACACTGTCAAACGGATGACCAACATGACCCAGCAAAATTTGAATTTTATTAAATTCAATCAAATCACCATCTATCCGATTAGACAAAATAGCAAAGAATTTTGTTATCAATTTGTTTCTTGGGTATAGTCATAATCAATTATTCTCTTTGGACTTCATGGAAAAACCACGTGCCCTTCTATAGTATGAGCTGCTTTTTTAACTTATTTCTTTGGATTTTCACTGTGAAATTCTATGATTGTGCTTTTTAGTTTTTTGGTTTTTTGTTTTTGAAGCATTTTACTTTTCTGTTTTTTATATTTGGCATTTAAAAAACCCATAGATGAAAAGTGATTACATACTCAATTCTTCATTAATTTTTACCAGTTCGTTTTGCATGTGTCTAAATAAGTAAAGGAGCCTATACAAATATGTATCACTTCCAAACTATTCAAGGTAAAAACATAATCATTCAGAATGTATTGCATATCTTGCCCATGCAGTTAGGTGTGTATTTATAAAATTACTTTGTATTAACATATATCATCAGGACTGGCTCCTGTTTTCTTAAGCAGAACAAGCCTTCATTCCACTGTCACCATTATCTTATTCTCAATGAGAAGGTTGTAAATGACTGAATAATGATAGTAATTGGCCTAGGTCTATATATCGAATCTCAGTGGACACAGAGTAAATTGCACAGCATTTGCTGAAACAAGTCACTGACTGTTCCCTTTCTAACCCATAAAGACTGTAATTCAATTAGGCTTATTGCCTGTTATTCAATATGATACTACTGTAAAATTGGTCTTTGTACAATACAAAGTTCTGGGCGAGAGAGCCAGCCTTTCTTTTAAAAGTCTATGATCCTTCCAGGATAGGAGTGGGATACTATTACATTTAAATTTTCCCTACTGTTTGCTTTATCACTAGGGTCTGATAAAGGACAAAAAGTCAAAATGAGTCTCTTTCTAGGGTAGGTGAAGTGATTGGAGAGAAAGCACAGTAGAAATCGGTTACAGATTTCCTTGTATTTCCATAATATAAAAATTACAGAAACACTGGTGGTGTTGGGTAAAAAAATATGCGAAGGCGTGCTAATATTTGTATTAATCATAATGATTATCTTTTGAAAATACACTGCAAATAACCTTCATCTCTTTTGATGTTATCTATTTAAAATGATCATAAAATCACACTTTCAATCTCAGGTTTTTATTACTAAAAAAGATACTTCACAGGCTGAACCTATCCAAAGGAATGTGTTTACAGTTTACCTCATCTAAGCCCAAAACATAAGTACATGTGCCATTTGTTTTTATATATAACGAGCAATATTACAGGTTTAAGAAATTTTCATGCAACTCTAAAAAAAACAAAACAACTATGCTCTAAAATGACTGGAGTCATAGGATCACCTACAACTAAACTGCTTTGTCTCCCAGCAGCAGTTCTGTGAGAAGAAAACAAGTCCATGTCAATTAATGCATGTGACATAGATGGCAGAGACTTGGATAGTACAAGGGGAAGGAGACCTCACTTTCTATGTTGCTCTGTAAGGAACAGCACTGAAAATATGACTGTCATCAAATTCCACTTCAGTTTCAGAGCTCACAGTGGTGTCGGTGCTTTTCAGGTAACACAGTGGCCACAATAAATAACCCATAAAGCATATAGTTACACGGGGGCCTATGCCTACCATACCTGTACTAAACCAGGGACATAGAGAGTTTAGCCTCGTTCCCTTGTCAGCTGAAGTTCTGGGAATGTCACTCATACTTTCTCAGTGAGATTTTTCACTATATGGGCCACCGATGGCCAAGCACACTCATTTCTATGTGTGCCCCCTAAGTCATTTCTGTAATCTTGGGAAGCAGCAGAGAAGACCTGTGCATAGTGCCCTCTGGAAGCCGTTTAAGGAATATTTCATCAACTCCTGCTTTGACAACATTGGGGTCAACTTCATTACTCCATATCAGTACAAGACCTAGCTCTGAAGACATGAGCTGATACAATATATTTGGAATATTAAGGATTGGATTTTACAAGCCATAGCTTCCTTTCCTGAACTGCTTTAGAATATGTCCAAATATCTCCTTGTCACCACTTTCCCTGAGCAATGGAAGGGTTTTGATATCTATATTATTTGGGTTTCCTCGACATTGTATCCTGTTGACCTAGCTCCAGGTCACTAATTCTGAAATTACCATGAAGTCATATGGGATGGAATTTACACAGAACAAAAGGACCCCATTGTAACTCTCCCTTAACATTTCTGCTTTGTATACAAGCATATTTTAGTTTTATTATCAAGGCAGAAAATCAGTCAAACTCACATGGCAGAGTTTCTTGACACTTCAGACCGCATCTTAAAAGTGATAAATTCAATTAGTTTGTTGAACTTAAGGGATGTCAATCAATCTGCTGTGTTTCTTTTTCTTTAGCACAGTAAATAAACCAATGACTTCTCTTTTCCACCTTCTATCACTGTTTCCCCACACCTCACTGATAAAAACTGGCAAAAGCATCAGCTTTAGAAGAGTGCGGGATTGGACTGTTCATCTGTCACTCATCAGCTATATTCTGTGAGACGCATTTCCCTTCTGTTTGGCAAACTATTTATGAATATTCAATAAGATAGACATTATCAGTCACAATTGCAATACTTATCTTTTTAAATTATGCCACTTATAGGTTGCTTGCTGGGAACAAACATGAAAAAAAAATCTGGCTGTAGGTGGTTTGAAAGAGACTGTTAAAGAAGCACAAGGAAAAAGATTTGACAAGGAAGAAGCACAAGAAAGAAGATATAAACCTTTGAGTCCAGCAGTTTCCAAACATAATGTTATGGCTTAAATATTTTTGTAACATGCAAAAAGAGAGTGAAGTACAAATTAAAGTATGAATAAAATGTAAATATGAAAAAGCTTGCTATTGTCAAATAAGTTTAAGTCATACGTGAGTGTATAGCTCTCTTAGAACCATTTATGGCATTGCTTATCTGATGAAAGACATCCTCAAAAACAATATTTCCAGTGTTCTCTACTCCTGATAAAAACTGAGATACAAAATCAGACCAACCGTCTAAAACTAATACGTGCCTTTGAAATATGTCATTTACCTTAATAACTCATGCATAGTTTATATGCCAGCCTGAGAGACAATTGTTTTCATCTTAAAGATGTTTTTTAGCCAAATCTTTAAGTAAATTGAAAGTAAATGGAACTCCAGCAAGCCCTTCCTTGAGTTTTGAAAGCTTTTGGCAGGCTTTCCTCTCCTTCCTGAGGGAATGCAGACTCACAACAAGATGAAGGCAGATCCCCTGATATTGCTGCAAGGCAAATGATAGAAGTGTTCATGGAAAAACATGTCTTTGAGTTTGCCAGCAAGTTACATGCAGGCATATGCATTGTTAGACTAGATAGAGAGTTATAAATCTCTCCTGGGTGGCTTAGATAAACTTTTCGGTTTATCTACTCATTGGACAGGAGTTAGGAAGAGGGATGATATATTCATAAGATAAACACCTTCAAAAGGACATTGACTCAACATCTTGCTATGGAAGGTCAGCATGGCTCTTTGGATAGAAGCTCTGTACATCCTTGGACCATTCACACAGTGGATCCAGAAGCTTTCTGCCTGAAGTGGTTAACATTGGTACTGCTTCTGGCTATGCTGGAACAATGGCTTCCTAAAAAGAAAAGAGGTTGTTCTTCTGTTAAACTAATGAGAAACATGTTCATTTTTTTGACAGGTGACAGATTTAGGAGTCCAAAAGTTCCAATCAAAACTCATGATTAATTATTTTATAACTTATGTTGTCCCATCATGTACATCTGGCAGTCAAGCATTTCTTCCAAGCATTTTCACTCCTCCCTTCCCTGGGTTGAGGGAAGCCTACTCCTCGCCGCCAGGCTTGTCTAGTTCATCCTGCTTATCCTTCACGGGAGCAGTATTTATCTTCCCATCACTAGGTGATCCCTCTCACCTGTCTGGGATCAGTACATTGGGAAATCCAGTCTGCCTGCCACGATAAATAAAAATATTTCTGAAATGTTATTTCCTCCTGGAAAGAAAGATAGACCGTTTCCCAGTCCCTGGCCCACTTTCTGCCTGCTCTCTGTCTATCAAAATAATAAGAATAATCATTGAACTTTGCTTTTATTTTTTTTTTCAAAATTGGACGTTTGATTTTCAAAACAAATCTCATGAGCAGATCTTTTCACTAGAAAGATCAGCTTCTGCTTTAACACTGCACGGAGACTTTCTCCTTGAAAATGCTCAGTTTTAGAAAACACCTCTGGAATTTCCCAAAATGCTATCCGTCTTCAAAATTACACATGATGGGAAACACAAAACATCATGCAATGCCTATCTGTGTGTGATGCTAAGGGATTGAACCGAGGGCTTTAGACCTATAGGCAAGCAGTTTGCTACTGAGCTACAGCCAGGGCCCGTGATCATGTGATCAAGGCCTGTGATTCTTCTATTTGGAATGAGATGCTTTGATGCATGTGTTTTATTCACAAACAGAGACTTTGAGTGAAAATGGTCTTTGCAGAGAAAACAATTGGCTGAAAGTCATCCTGGAGAGTAAATGGCTCAATAGGTTCACCTCTGACAAGATATGGCAGTAACCATGCTTTTGACTGTAATTCGTAGAAGAGCTGACTTTATTACAGAAATCAATAAGGAAAATGTTTCACTGGTGAATACCACGGAGAGGGCAATTCCAGAATTGACTAACCCAAGCAGACTGCTTTTTATTTGCTTGCCTCAGTGTGCTCATCTTTACCCTAGCATTTACCCTTTTAGGTTTAGACAGATTTTTGCAGCAATGGGTATCATTTCATTTGCAGAAAAAATGGAGTTACTACAGTCACCTGTACAAGTGATTCTCGTTCTTGAATACACATCCCAGCAGTCTGAATGGCTCTTTAAAGCTCAAACTTGCTGAATCTTACCCCCTCCTTCCCCCCCCCCCGTTTTACAGGTTGGTAATTGAAGTTTAAGATTTTGCAACAATTGACATCATGAGATACTGATGCTGCTGGCCGGCATACCACATGAACAATCACTACGCTGGATCCACTGATGCTGACCTGCTGGAACTATGAGGAAGGCCCCTTTCTTCCCTGACTTACATGGCAGTGCGAAAACCTGAATCAGTTTTTGTTAACAAAGAAAGGAAGAGAGTAGAGTTGTCAGTATTTGTCCAGCTTTGGAGCAGGAAAAAGGAGGCAAATGTTTCTAGGACATATTGATAAAAGGCAAATTCCTGATGAGACTTAACAAGCTATGGGCAGATGGCAATAGTGGCGATCTCCCTCTTTCAGTGGACTAGGGGAAGGGGATGAGGATAAGAGGGAGGGAGGGTGGGACTGGAAGAAGTTTAGGGAGGGTCTTCAATCAGGGTATATAATGAATAAATTGTGAAGAAAGAAAATTTTAAATTTAAATTTAAAAAAGGCAAATTTAAATTTAAAAAAGGGTAGAATTAAGATTGGAGTTTAGAAAATTACAAGCAGGAAAAGATTCTTTTTAAAAAAAAATTAAGTTGATTATTTTTTTAAAACTTGCAAAAATAACACAGAGAAATTAATCAAATAAAAAGTCTACATATTTTACTAAACTTCTATACAATTAGAACAACCATTGGAATGAAAGCTGGGTTGCTTCACATTGTAGTTTATCCTTTGGCTATTAGATATATTTTTATGAACTTACTCACCTCAAAAATTAAAATATTAGAACTGCAAAAAAAAAGATTAACTTTACATTCTCTTTCATAAATGAGGACCATCCCTACAGTCAGTCCTTCCTCTTCTCTTATATTCAGCTTTTCTGTTCTCTTTTCTATATGTTATGCTGTATACACATGTACATTTGTTTGCAAATATACATATAAAGCTTTAACAATAATTGGTGCAATCTTTTCTAAGGTGTCCACTCTTGCTATGAGGCTTAAATGTGCCATAGGCTACTTGGTTAAATAGCATACCACCTCGGGAACTGTGAGAACAGTGCCTCTGTGATATGAGTGGTGGCATTTTTTGTGATCCAGTCCTCTGTGAGACCATCCCAGACCCTCCACTTGAAACACCCTGACTATTGTTGTTTTAGTCCAAAAGGGTTCAGAGATTCTCCCTGCTGTCTGGTCCCCAGCCTGTCACAGAAGTCTGCTGTTTTCTCCTTTGCCACTGTGCACTTGGTCTGGGGAAAGAAACAGACACAAAGTCTGTTCTCAGAAGCTGCACATCTCAAATCTTATTCTCCCAGTGTTTTCTTCCCTTCTACCATTTCTTGGAAGGTTTAACTGGTATAAAAGGAAAAAACCCAGTTTCTACCACTGAATGCCTAGATCTATGTTAACAATTAAAGATATGGTATTCTGATTTTTTCCTGCATGTTTGTGCAGCAAATTTTCCTACAAACAAGAGTGTAAAGAGAGTATCAGCAACCAGAATTCAATCATTTGTTTATTAAAATATACTATAATGGTAAACTGCAACCTATCACCCTTCTCCTGATCCTCAACCAAACATGTTTTGAAGAATGCCATACCATTTTGTTCAGGAGGGCAAAAAGGATGCAATTACCTGACCAGTGAGGCACTAATAGTGAGAAAGGCATATCCTCGTCTTCACTGTCAGTTTTTACTGGTTTTAGAATCATCATGGCTATACACGTTTGGGTGTGTCTGTGATCTGCTTCTGGAAGGGCTTGTTAAAGGAGGGAA
This sequence comes from Meriones unguiculatus, assembly GCF_030254825.1. NCBI lineage: Eukaryota > Metazoa > Chordata > Mammalia > Rodentia > Muridae > Meriones > Meriones unguiculatus. Next base: position 19,628,436 of record NC_083366.1, read on the forward strand.
GAGTCGCCTTAAATGTGGGTGGTGCCATCACACGGGCCGGAACTGCATAAAATGGAGAGCATGAACTGAGTGCCACCATCCATCTCTCCCTCTGCTTCCTAACAGAAGATGCAGTATGACCAGCTCCCTCATTCTCCTGCCACAAGAATTTGTTTACAGTTCTGGATTGTACACTCAGACTGAGAGCCACAAGGCTCCCTTCTTTTCTTCAGTTTCATTTGTCTGATATTTTGTTACAGCAACAAGAAAAGTAACTAACACAAAAGGAAAAGGAGACTCTCTCTCTCTCTCTCTCTCTCTAATGACATTCGTATGAAATTATCACCATTTTTTACTCTAACACATGATTTTGTATGTTGTTTTGCTTTCCTGGATTTCACTTAGTTGAAGAAGGTTCCTGAAGAAAGAGGTGAGTTTAGCTGCTCTTAGCTTTAGCTGTGGTGCAAATTCTAACAAAAGGCACCACACTTGCATTTGGGCAGGCAGGTAAGACACTGATAAATTCTGATGCAATTAAACCAGAGAATTTGCTTGTACACTTTGAATATACTTCACTTTTAGATTATTCTCTCCTTGAATAACAAACCCAATAATTTCAGCATACTAAGAACATTCAGTTTGTTACATAAGGATTTTAGAAACATCTTGATTGAGCAATGTATGTGGGTATAAACCTGTCATTGCATCACCCAGGATCTGAGTCAGGAGGATCATGAGTTTGAGGCCAACCTACGATACATGGTTGGATCTTGTCTCAGAAAGTCACTGTGATCCTAAGTAGGACTATCTTAACTAGACAATTACAAGATAAGCAAATTGCAATGGATATATTCACATACAAGACATAATGTTTAAAACATAATGCCAAAATCTTAATATAAATTATTAGTATTATTACAGCCCAATGCCATCAATATTCATGTTTCTGAGAAGTTCAAGAATTCAGTCTTTCTGGTGCAAATGACAATTCAGTTTATTAATATTGCTATTCTGAATTATTCTTGTTGAAAACAATGTAGTATGAAATATACTACATTTAGAACTTCTTCATGCTAGTTGTATGATTTTAATGATATTTTCTATAAATATTTTTGGAAGATCCATTTTTATGATTCCATATTTACACAATACTGTGAAATTTTTTACCTTATCTCTAAATTATACTTCCAGATATATCCTTTTCAATTACCATAGAAAAATGTTCACACACACACACACACACACACACACTCCTAAGGCTCAAAAGTTAGTTAAAGCAGAGAAAATGATTTTCAAAGTTTACATAAATTAACTCTAATAGGTTATCAAGTTTTTATAATTCTATACGTTTCTATGAATTCTTCCTAAGAATGGCTCTTCTCACATGACTTAAATAACTCTTTTATAGAAGGCAAAACTCCGACCCAGTAAAGTTTTACGGGTACCAAGATTTGGCTGTCCAGTAAATCCTGACACTTCATTGAGAGCTTGTGACAATTGGAGCAAGCAAAGCCTCTGACCATGAAGCACAGGTGTGAGGTGCTTAGGTAAGCTCTATGTATGTCAATGCTCAATGAGTTCAGTTTTCTCTTTCCACAATGAGGGCCTAAGGATCAAACTCAAAGCGTCAGTCTTGGTGGAAAGCACTCTTAATAGATTAGCCATCTCATTTACCCCAATATTTCATCCTCTGTCCCAGAATACCTTTCAATTTACTCCATAACGTAGGTTGATCTGTAACCCGTGACAATCTTCCTGCCCCAGCTTCCAATGTACTAGGACTGCTGGGGTAAGCCACCATGCCCAGCTCCAGCTGTTTCTTTTTTAGCATTTGTGTTGTTGTTGCGATGTGGTTTGGAAATCTAAGTATTGCCAAATCTATCAACACACTCTACTATGTCCTTATTCATAAAAAGCAATTAACTGAAAGTTGTCTTCTATACGTTAATAGAAGAAAAATCTATGACACTAATGTACAAGTTTTTCTCCGAAACCATCAAGATGCCCATTATGTCACAATTGTTTCCAAAGCAAATTTTGTTTCTTACAAATCTTCTTTTGATTCTGCTATGTAACAACTTTGACAGTCATGTATATTGTCCTTCTTGGGTTATTCTTTATACCATTTATATCATTTATTCTTTATATCCTGTGGTTGAAATAGTCTCAGTTGCCTAAAACATAGGAACAGCGCATCAAGGCTTCAGAATCTGTGACTGGGACGTTCATGGTCTGCAGTACTGTGAGTATCTTTCAGGGGTCTCATCATCTCTGTAAGAGGATGGCAGCCTATGAAAGGGCTTGGAAGCTCCGCTGCTGTAAATGCATGCAATGCACATATGTAGGGAGAAAGGGGTTGATAAAGTGAGAACACATTTTCTTTATTTTTAACTTAATTTTATTTTTTTTATAATTTCTTCAATTAATATCTCAATTGTAGCCCCTCCCTCAATCTTCCGTACTATCACCCTCCACTAGTTCACAGAAATGGGGAGACCTGCTCCCCTACCATCTGACCATACCCTACCAAGTCTCATCAGGACTACTTGCATCCTCTTCCTCTGTGGCCTGGCAAGGCTGTCCCGCCAGGGGGATGTGATCAAAAGTCCAGCAACAGAGTCTGTAACAGATGCAGCCCCTGCTCCCCTTACTAGGGAATCCCCATGGAGACTGAGCTGCTTATGGGCTACATCTGAGCAGGGGTTCTGGGTTCTCTCCATGCATGATTCTTAGTTGGTGCATCAGTCACTTTAGTTCCCCTGGGACCAGATTTGTTGGCTTTTTTCGGTCTTCTTATGGAGCTCCTGTCCCCTCAGGGTCCTTCTCTATCCCCAGTATTCCATAAGGCTTCCTGTGCTCTGCCCAAAGTTTGGCTCCAAGTCTCAACATCTGCTTTGATCCCCTTGTGAGTGGAGTATTTTAAAGGACATCTCTGCTAGGTTTCTGTCCTGTTCCCTTTCTTCAACCATTTCGTTGTCTATTCTGTTTGCCTTTCTGAATGAGAATTGGGGTCCTCCTTGATATTTAGCTTCTTTACCTCTATGGATTTTAGTATGGTTAACCTATATTATATGGATAGTATCTGCTTATAACTGAATATATAACATGTGTGTCTTTCTGGGTTTTTGTTACCTCATTCATGATGATCTTTTTAGTTCCTTTCATTTACCTGCAAATTTCATGATCTTCTAGGTTTTTATAACTGTGTAGTATTCCATTATGTAAATGTACCACAATTTTTTATCCCTTCTTTGGTTGAAGATCATCTGGGTTGTTCCCAGATTCTGGCTATTAAAAATAAAGCGAGATCTGGTGCTTCTTCTGGCGTGCAGGTGAACATGCAGACAGAATACTGTATAAGTAATAAATAAATAAATCTTTAAAAAAAAATAAAGCTTGCAAATTTCATGATTTCCTCCTTTTTGATTGCTGAGTAGTATTCCATTGTATAAAAATACCACAATTTCTGTACCCATTCCACCGTTGATGGACATCTGGGTTGTTTCCAGGTTCTGGCTATTACAAATAGAGCTGCTATAAACATGGTTGAGCAAGTGTCCTTTTTGTGTACTTGAACAAACTTTGGGTATATACCTAGCAGTGGTATAGCTGGGTCTGGAGGAAGCACTATTCCTATTTGTCTTAGAAAGCGCCAGATAGCTTTCCAGAGTGGTTGTACCAGTTTACATTCCCACCAGCAGTGGAGGAGGGTTCCCCTTTCTCCACAACCTCTCCAGCATGTGTTATCACTTGAGTTTTTCATCTTGGCCATTCTGATGGGTGTAAGGTGATATCTCAGGGTCGTTTTGATTTGCAATTCCCTGATGGCTAATAAGAATGAGCATTTCTTTAAGTGTTTTTCTGCCATTCGATATTCCTCTGTCGAGAATTCTCTGTTTAGCTCTGTTCCCCATTTTTTAATTGGATTACTTGGATTGCTGCTTTTCAGCTTCTTTAGTTCTTTGTATATACTGCATATTAGTCCTCTGTCAGATAAAGGGTTAGTGAAGATTCTTTCCCAATCTGTAGGCAGTCGTTTTGTTTTGATGATGGTATCCTTTGCTTTACAGAAACTTTTCAGTTTCATGAGGTCCCATTTATTGATTGTTGCTCTTAGAGCCTGTGCTGTTGGTGTTCTGTTCAGGAAGTTGTCTCCTGTGCCAATGAGTTCTAGGCTGTTCCCCACTTTTTTTCCAATTGATTTAGGGTATCTGGTTTTATGTTGAGGTCCTTGATCCACTTTGACTTTAGTTTTGTGCAGGGTGATAAATATGGATCTATTTTCATTTTTCTGCATGTAGACATCCAGTTGGTCCAGCACCATTTGTTGAAGATGCTGTCTTTTTTTCCATTGAATGGAATTCGCTTCTTTGTCGAATATCGAGTATTCATAGGTGTGTGGATTTATTTCTAGGTCTTCTATGCGGTTCCATTGATCCTCCTTTCTGTTTCTATGCCAATACCATGTAGTTTTTATTACTGTTGACCTGTAGTACAGCTTGAGATCAGGAATGGAGATACCTCCAGATGATCTGTTGTCGTACAGGATCATTTTGGAGATTCTGGGTTTTTTGTTTCTCCATATGAAGCTGAGAATCTTTTTTTCAAGGTCTGTAAAGAATTGAGTTGGTATTTTGATGGGAATTGCATTGAATCTGTAGATTGCTTTTGGCAGTATGGCCATTTTCACAATGTTAATCCTACCAATCCATGAACACGGGAGATCTTTCCATCTTCTGATATCTTCTTCGATTTCTTTCTTCAGAGACTTGAAGTTTTTCTCAAACAGGTCTTTCACTTGCTTGGTTAGAGTCACACCAAGGTACTTTATGTGATTAGTGGCTATTGTGAAGGGTGTTGTTTCCCTAATTTCTTTCTCAGCCTTTTTGTCTTTGGTATATAGGGGGGCTTCTGATTTTTTTTGAGTTAATTTTGTATCCTGCCACTTTGCTGAAGGTGTTTATCAGCTGAAGGAGTTCTCTGGTTGAATTTTTGGGGTCGCTCATGTATACTATCATATCATCTGCAAATAGTGACACTTTGACCTCTTCCTTTCCAATTTGTATCCCCTTGATCTCCTTTAGTTGTCTTATTGCTCTGGCTAGGACTTCAAGTACTATGTTGAAGAGATATGGGGACAATGGACAGCCTTGTCTTGTCCCTGATTTCAGTGGGATTGATTTAAGTTTCTCTCCATTGAGTTTGATGTTAGCTATAGGCTTTCTACATATTGCCTTTACTATGTTTAGGTATGTGCCTTGTATCCCTGATCTCTCCAAGACTTTAAACATGAATGGGTGTTGGACTTTGTCAAATTCTTTTTCGGCATCTAAGGAGATGATCATGTGGTTTTTCTCCTTCAGTTTGTTTATGTAGTGGATTACATTCATGGATTTCCATATGTTGAACCACAGAGGGCCTCTGAAAGACTCTACTGATAGAGGTATCAAAGCAGATGCTGAGACTCATAACCAAACTTTGGGCAGAGTGCATGAAATTTTATGAAAGAAGGGGGAGATAGAAAGACCTGAAGAAGACTGGAGCTCCAAAAGGAGACCAACAGAGAAGGAAATTTGCAGGCAAATGGTGGGATCTAGAAAAGATCATTCTGAATGAAATATCCCAGAAGGAGAAAGACAAACATGGGATATACTCACTTATATAGACCTATAAGATATGATAAACATAATGAAATCTATACACCTAAAAAAGATAATCAATTGAGAGGACATGGGGTAAGATGATCAATCCTCATTTAGAAAGACAGATGGGATGTGCATTGAACGTATGACAGGAGTCTACTGAGCGCATCTGAAAGACTCTAACTAGCAGTGTTTTCAAAGCAAAGACTCATGACCAAACCTTTGGCAGAGTACAGGGAATCATAAGAAAGAAGGGGAGTTAGTCTGATGGGGAAAGGATAGGAGCTCCACAAGGACCAAATATATCTGGGCACAGGGTCTTTTCTGAGACTGACATTCAACCAAGGACCATGTATGGATATAACCTAGAACCTCCACTCAGATGTAGCCTGTGGTAGCTCAGTAACCAATTGGTTTCCCAAAGTGAGGGGAACAGGGACTATTTCTAACAGGAACTCAATGACTGGCTCTTTGGCCTCCCCACCCCCGAAAAGAGGAGCAGTCCTGTTAGGCCACAGAGGAGGGCTTTGCAGCCAGTCCTGAAGATACCTGATAAAACAGGATCAGATGAATGGGGAGGAGGTCCCCCCTATCAGTGGACTTGGAAAGGGGCACGGTGGAGATGAGGGAGGGAGGGAGGGACTGGGAGGAAATGAGGGATCGGGACACGGCTGGGATACAGAGTTAATAAAATGTAACTGATAAAAAAAATAAAAAAATAATAATAAAATTAAAAAAAAATAAAGCTGCAAAAAAAATTAATAAAGCTGCTATGAACATAGCTGAGTAAATGTCCTTGTTGTATGGTGGGGCATTTTTTTGGGTATGTGCCCAGGAGTGGTACAGCTGGATCTTGAGGTAGAATTATTCCCAATTATCTGAAAAAGCATCAGATTGATTTTCAAGGGAGGTTATACAATTTTGCAGTCCCCTAACAATAGAGGAGTGTTTCCATTTTCTCCACATTCTCTCAGGCATGTGCTGTCACTTGAGTTTTTATCTTAACCATTCTGATGGATGTAAGATGGAATCTTTCATAAAATCTCAGAATCATTTAATTTTGCATTTCCCTGATGACTAAGAATGTTGAACATTTCATTCAGTGTTTCTCCACCATTCAATATTCCTCTGCAGAGAATTATCTGTTTAGCTTGTACCCCATTTTTTAATTGGATTACTTGTTTTGTTGGTGTTTAATTTCTTCAGTTCTTCATATATTCTGGATATTAGTCCTCTGTCAGATATAGGATTGGTAGAAATCTTTTCCCAGTCTGTAGACTGTCGTTTTATTCTGTTGACAGTGTCTTTTGCTTTACAGAAGCTTTTCAGTTCATGGAGTCCCATTTATCAACTGCTGATCTTAGAGCCTGAGCTCTTTGGTGTTTTATTCAGAAAGTTCTCTCCTTGTCAATGAGTTCAAGGCTCTTTCCCAGTTTTTTCTAAAAAAAATTTTTTTACTTATTATTTGTATCCCGGCTGTGGCCTCCTACCTTGTCTTCTCCCAATCCCACTCTCTCTCCCTCTTCTCCTCTTATGGCCCTTCCCTAGTCCACTGATAGGGAAGGGCATCCTCCACTTCTATCTGACCTTAGTATATCAGGTTTCATCAGGACTGGCTGCATTGTCTTCCTCTGTGGCTTGGCAAGGCTGCTCCTCCCTCACGGGAGGGTTATCAGAGAGCCTGCCACTGAGTTCAAGCCAGAGACAGATCCTGTTCCCCTTACTAGGAAACCCACTTGGAGACTGTGTCTATGTGGTACATGTGAGCAGGAATTTTGGGTTCTCTGCATTTTTGGTTCTTAGTTGGGGTATCAATCTCTGCAGGGCCTGCAGGGTCTGAAGGACCCACAAGTCCCAGATTCTTGTCGTTTTGTTTATTTGTTTGTTTGGTTGGTTTGGTTTGGTTTCCTTCTCTGTTGGTCTCCTTTTGGAGCTCCAGTCTTCTTCAGGTCTTTCTATCTCCCCCTTCTTTCATAAAATTTCATGCACTCTGCCCAAAGTTTGGTTATGAGTCTCAGCATCTGCTTTGATACCTCTATCAGTAGAGTCTTTCAGAGGCCCTCTGTGGTAGGCTCCTGTCCTGTTCCCTGTCTTTAGCTGCTTCCAATATCTATTGCATTTGCCCTTCTGAATGAAGACTGAGCATCTTTCCTACGATCTTCCTTATTATTTAGATTCTTTAGGACTATAGATTTTAGTATGTTTATCTTATATTATATGTCTAATATCTACTTATAAGTGAGTATATACCATCTATGTCTTTCTGCTTCTGGGATACCTCACTGAAGATAATCTTTTCTAGTTCCTCCCATTGGCCTGCAAATTTCATGATTTCCTTGTTTTTAATAACTAAGTAGTACTCACCTATGTAAATGTACCACAATTTCTGTATCCATTCCTCAGTTGAGAGACATCTAGGTTGTTTCCAGATTCTGGCTATTGCGAATAGAGCTGCTATGAACATGGTTGAGCAAATGTCCTTGCTGTATAGATAAGCATCTTTTGGATATATGCCTAGGAGTGATATAGGTGGATCTTGAGGTATACCATTCTTAATTTTCTGAGAAAGTGCCAGATTGATTTCCAAAGTGGTTGTACAAGTTTACATTCCCATCGACAATGGAGGAGGGTTCTATTTTATCCACATCCTCTCCAGCATATGTTGTCACTTGAGTTTTTGATCTTAGCCATTCTGATGGGTGTAAGGTGAAGTCTCAGGGTCATTTTGATTTGCATTCCCATCTGGTGAGATTTTAGTAATCCATTCCCATGAAGGTAATAAACATTGCGTGGGTAAGCTAAAGTAATTTATACAATGATAAATTAATTTTAAATTGTTCTTCTTTCTCCTCATTTACAGAGCACTGTTCTCGTTTTTAAAATTAGATTTATGGTAATTTTTACAGAGTGACTCAGTACCCTTAAACCCTTCAGTAAGAAGCTTTAAGTGTTTCTTTGCCATTCAATATTCTTTTATTGAGAATTCTCTGTTTAGTTCTGTACCCCATGTTTTAATTGGATTACTTGGTTTGTTGATGTTTAACTTCTTAAGTTCTCTATATATTCTGGATATTAACCCTCTGTCAGATATAGGACTGTTAAAGATTGTTCCTCAATCTATAGGCTGTCGTTTTGTTCTGATGACTGTGACCTTTGCTTTACAGAAGCTTTTCATTTTCTGAGGGCCCATTTATTGATTGTTGATCTTAGAGCATGTGTTGTTGGTGTTCTGCTCAGGAAGTTGTCTCCTGTGCCGATGAGTTCCAGGCTCTTCCCCACTTTTTCTTCTAATAGGTGTAGAGTGTCTGGTTTTATGTTGAGGTCTTTGATCCACTTGGATTTGTTTTGTGCCGGGTGATAAATATGTATCTATTTTCATTTTTCTACATGTAGACATCCAGTTAGACCAGCATCATTTGTTGAGAATGCTATATTTTTTTCCATTGTGTTATTTTGGCTTCTTTGTCAAAAACAAAGTGTTCGTAGGTGTGTGGGTTTATTTTAGGTCTTCTACTTTTTTGTTTGTTTGTTTGTTTTAAAAATAATCTTTGTATGTTTATTTGAAATACACACTAAACCTTAATTTACTTTGTTAGTCTATTCATTACATGATGGTACTAATGTTTCTTTTTATCTAAATTTTTATTTTTTATATTAATTACAGTTTATTCACTTTGTATCCCAGCTGTACCCCCTCCCTCATTCCCTCCCAATCCCCACCCAACATCTCTCACCTCCTCCTTGCTCCTCTCTAAGTCCACTGATAAGGGAGGTCCTCCTCCACTTCCATCTGACCCTAGTTTGTCAGGTTTCCTCAGGACTGGCTGCATTGTCTTCAGGTCAATTCCATTGATCCAACATTCTGTTTTCATGCCAGTACCATGAAGTTTTTATTACTGTTGCTCTATTGTACAGCTTGAGATCAGGGATAGAGATACCTTCAGAAAATCTTTTATTGTACAGGATTGTTTTAGCTATTCTGGGATTTTTGTTTTTCCATATGAATTTATGAATTGGCTGGATACAAAATTAACTCAAAGAAATCGGTAGTCCTCCTGTATAGAAAAGTCAAATGGACCAAGAATGAAATTAGGGAAACAATACCCTTCATCTTAGCCACAAAAAAACATAAAGTGTCTTGGTGTAACTCTCACCAAGCAAGTGAAAAACTTAGGTTAAAAAAACTCCAAGTCTCTGAAGAAAGAAGATATCAGAAGATGGAAAGATCTCCCATGCTCATGGCTACATAGTAAAAATGGTGATACTGTCAAAAGCAATCTACAGACAGACTCAAGGCAATTCCCATCAAAATGCCATCACAATTCTTACAGACCTTGAAAGAGAACACATTTTCAACCAAATAGTCCCTGTACTTGCTGATGCTTCCACATTAGAGTCAAGTTCTCCTCACTAATAAATAGCCAAGATCTTCTTCACTAATCCCTCCAAGGCCAGGACAGTGCCAGGATCTGTTAAACCTCTTCTTGTGTGATAGATTCCAAAGAAGGACTCTATCATATGTCAGAAGCATTTTGCAGACTCATTGGAACATTCTCTTCTTCTAAATCAACCTGAAGTCCTAAACTCTGTTTCCATTCCATTTCTAGGCAAGCCTGTGCTTGAGCTGGCTTCCTCCTCTTCAGGGGATATATGATTTTTCTCTTCCTGGAGCCTGTAACTGATGTATGGCTTGCCCCTGGGGCACGATAATTTGCTCATTGTGGGTTAGTTGCCTTCAGCGGGTGGGTCTCACCCGGGTCACATCCTCTCAGGGATATCCATGGCTAGCACAGGTTGAGAACTCCCACTGGAATGTGCATACACTGCCCTGGCTTGCCTGATTCTGAGCTGCTATTTCTTTCCAGGGTTAGTTTGCTCTCAACAACTAATCTGTCACATTTTTAGATTTTCTTCTATCCTTTGTGATTTTCCAAGCTGCCCATCAGATGTGTTATACTAGAAGAAAGAAAAATATGCCTTAATTTTTTTTGACTCCTAAAAATACTCCAGCAGAGTTTGACATGGTAATTCCAGCCTCAATCTTATATTAATTAAAAAAACCAAGAACTTAAATATTTGTGTATAATGAGAATGTCCTAAGAATGTGCTACATATGACATAGAGAGCATCTACTTAAAACAGGAAATTTGGGATACAGAAGTATAATATTTTGATATCCAAAATCTATTGTCTAGTTTAATATTATATTTTGTATTCAGACAAAGTTGTATTATAAAGAATCTTGTAATATCCTGACACATATTGGCCTTGATAAAAATTCTATCTGAACCAGTAAGGTAAAAAACTGATATTAGTAGCAATGCATTTCCTCACATTAAATTAATAATTTTAACAGGTAAAGTATGGCATATAGGACTGTACACGGAGACCTTCCAATGGCTTTGGGAGATGTCTGAACTGCCTCATACAGGAAGGGCACAGTTGCATACATATGCACCCTGGGACTTGCACATACTTTATGACATCCTCAACAGGGAGTCTATCTGATCCAAATTTAATATCTAATATTCTAGGTTAACCTGTGTGTACAACCTGTGTGTACTGGGAATAACATGATAGCTTAAGTGACAGAAGATCACACTGTTTTCTCTTATCATCTCTACATGATTGTTTATGGCAGTGGTTCTTGGCCTTTCTAGTGCTATGACCCTTTAATACAGTTCTTCATACTGTGGTGACCCCCAACCATAGAATTATTTTTATCACTACTTCTGTGACAAAAAACAAACAAACAAACAAAAACCCTGTGATTTTTCTACTGCTATGAATCGTAATGTAAGTATCTGTGTCTTCTGATGGTTTTAGGTGACCTCTGTGTCATTAGATACCCCTCAAAGGACCCATGACCCATAGGTGATCTTCCTATTAACCTCCCTGCCTACACTCATCTTTCTGTGGTTCCTTATCACAGGGAATCCACTATTCAACTGAACCTCATGTTCTGTGTTTCTTTTCTTGTGTGTGTGTGTGTGTGTGTGAGTGTGTATGTGTTTTCTACTTATATACATTAATTTAAATTTACTTCAGACTTCAGAATTGTTAATCCTTCTTTACTATTAGGATTTCTTTTTTATTAATAAAGTTAATTTACTTTATATCCAGATCTCAGCTTCTCTACCCTCCTCTCCTTCCAGACCCATGCCCGTCCACACACTCTCTCCTTCTCAGAAAAAGGAAGACCTCCCATCGCTATCAAGCAGACTTGGCATATCAAGTTGACTAGGTGCAACTTCTATTGAGACTAGACTAGTGACCCCAGTAAGGGAAAGGAATCCAAAGGTAGGCAATGTAGTCAGAGACAGCCCCAATGCCACTTTAGAAGACCCAACTGTGCAACTGGTATATATGTGCAGGGAGCCTTGGTCAGTCCCATACATGTTCGTGGGTTGATCGTTTAGTGTCTGTTAGACCATATGGGACCCAGTTAGTTGATTTGGTGGTGTCCTTGACCCCTCTGCCTCCTACAACACATGCTTCCAGTCTTCCTCAGAATTTTCCAAGCTCAGCCTAATGTTTGTCTGTGGCTCTTTGCATCTGTTCCCATCAGTTCTTGGGTACATCTGGAAGAGGGCTTGTTAAACTCTCTTATTTCCACTGATTATTATATTAATTTTGTCAATATTTTATTTAGCTTGGCAATAATACACTATCTCTTTCTTCTGCTAACTTAGGGCTTGTATTCTTCATGTTTTTCTAGTTTCCTGAGGTACAAACTTAAATTACTGATTTTACATCTTTTGTCTTCCATGTAAGTCATTCCTGGAATAAATTTCTCTTTTATTACTGCTTTTACTAAGGCATAATGTGTTACATTTTCTATTTTCATCCAGATGGTTTCTCATTTTAAGTCTTCTGTCCCACATTGATTTTCTATTTGACTGCTCTGTCAATTAGTGAAAGGCAATGCTCAAGTTACCTGCAATAGTATTGCCAACTATCTCTTCCTTTAATTTCTCTACTTTGTCAATAAGTACATTCAAGTACAGTTTGAGTCAAATCACTTGGGTAGAGTCACAATAGGACTATTTATCATACTGAATTTATGTTCCAAGCTGCTTATATGAGTTATTTCCGTACTAAAAACAATTTGAAGTAGGGTGAATTCGAGTGCACATTAACCCTAATATTTTTGTATTGGGCACAAAACTTTCAAATATACAGAGGGAAAAATTCACATTTGACAATCATCTTTATCTAAGACTGGTCTCTGGTGAACCTCAGCATGATTTATTTGTCGACTTCGGATTTGATAGTGCCCCATCTACTTTTCACAAGCTCAGTAAAGGTTTCAAAAATATTCCTAATAAAAAGCACTTAGCATTAAGGATGTTTAATAATCATATGTAGTCTATGCCAGATCTCAGCATCTTTTGCATATTAGCATCCTGTGTCTGCTAATAGACTTGAGACTTGGCCACGTTAGTATATCGGCATAGACAAACAAACAAACAAAAAACAGAACACAAGAGGCTTTAGTAAGTCTTCCATCTCACAGAGGTATCAAATAAAAAGGCTGGATTTGAGTACAGCCTTCTGTCTTGAAAGGACATATTTTTATCCACTGTGCTAATAATTTTAAATTTAGATTATGTATATTCCAGTAATAAAGTAATAAGTAGCAAATGATAGTAGATTTTAGATTTTATAAACATTCTTCATAGCATACCAGGCAGAAAGGTATAATATAATGTTTGTTTATATACATTTCTTTTAATTTGACACTAAGACATATTTATTTCTATAAAACTGGGAAAAATGTGCCTTGTTTTAAGAGTTGTTTTAAATTACTGGAGGTGTTTGTATCCTTGGTGTTTAAAAGCAGGCAAGAACTATTTAAAGGTATAGACATATTATCTCATTTAATTCTCATAGTTACCTTGGAATGTAGGAATCTCTATTTCAAACCATAGATATCAACTAGCCTTGGCATATCAAGTTGCAGTAAGACTAGGTACATCTTCTATTTAGGCTAGACAAGGGGGCCCAATGAGGAGACAGGGTTTCAAAGGCAGGCAATGTCGTCAGAGGCAGGCCTTGCTCCTGCTTTAGGAGAGCCACATGAAGACCCAGCTACATATCTGTTACATATGTGCAGGGAGCCTGTGTCCATCTCATTCATGCTTTCTGGTTGGTGGTTCAGTTCCTATGAGCCCCTATGGGCCCAGGTTAATTGATGTCATAGGTTTTCTTGTTGTGTCCTTGACCCTGCTGGGCTTCTTCAATCCTTCCTCCCCCTTTTCCACTAGGATTCACCAGGTTCCACTTAATGTCTGGCTGTGGGTCTCTGCATCTGTTTCCAGAGAGGTGAAGCCTCTCTAATGACAGTTATACTAGGCTCCTGTCTGCAAGTACATTAGAATATCATTAACAGTGTCAGAGATGGGTACCCTCTCATGGCATGTGTTTCAAGCTGGGCCAGTCATTGGTTGGACCCTTTCCTCAAATTCTGCCCTCTCTTTTACCCCTAAACATCTAGTAGGCAGGACAAATTGTGGGTCTAAGATTTTGTGGCTGGGTTGGTGTTCCAAAACTCCCATTCCATGTCTTGCCTGGTTACAGGAAAGCGCCAGTTCAGGCTCCATTGCTAGGAGTCTCCCATTGCTAGGACTCTTTATTTTTTAATTTTTTTTTTATTTATTTTCATGAATTACAGTTCATTAACTTTACATCCCTCCATAGCTCTCTCCCTCCTCCCCTCCCAATCCCACCCTCCCTCTCCTTCTCCATCCATGCCCCTTCCCAAGCCTACCAACAAGAGAAGTCTTCCTCTCCTTCCCTGTGATCCCAGTCTATCAGGTCTCATTAGGAGTGCCTGCATTGTCTTCCTCTGTGGCCTGGTAAGGCTGCTCCTCCCTCAGGATGAGTTGATCAAAGAGCAGGCCAATCAGTTCATGTCCAGAGACAGTCCCTGTTCCCATTACTATGGAACCCACTTGGATACTGAACTACCATGGGCTACATCTGTGCAGGGGTTCTAAGTTATCTCCATGAATGGTCCTTGGTTGGAGTATCAGTCTCAGAAAAGACCCTGTGCCCAGAGTTTGGTTCTATTGCTCTCCTTGTGGAGCTCCTGTCCTCTCCACATCTTACTATCTCCCCCTTCCTTCTTTCATAAAATTCCCTGCACTCTGCCTAAAGTTTGGCTATGAGTCTCAGTATCTGCTTGATACACTGCAGGGTAGAGCCTTTCAGAGTTCCTCTGTGGTAGGCTCCTGTCCTGTTCCCTATTTTCTCCTTCTTCTGATGTCCATCCTCTTTGCCTTTCTGAATGGAGATTGAGCATCTTAGTCAGAGTTGTCCTTCTTGATTAGTTTTTTTAGGTGCACAGATTACTATAATAAATATCTAATATCCACTTATGAGTGTGTATATACCATGTGTGTTTTTCTGCTTCTGGGAGTCTTAACTAAGGTCACCTTCTTAGTTCCTGGGAGTTTCCATTGTCCTAGGTTTCTAGCTTGTCACAGAGATTCCCCTCTCTCCAACCAATCTCATTGTCTCTTCCAATATTCTCTCCCTCTTTCTTCCCCACACTGCATCCCTCCTGTTTTCATCTCTGCCCCTCCCCCATCCAGTCCCTTCCTTCCAACTACCCCAAATGCCTAATATATTCCCCCTTCTCGGCATGATTCAAGCATCCCCCTTATGGTCCCCTTTGTTACTTAGCTTCTTTCAGTCTGTGATTTTCAGCATGGTTATCCTGTACTGTATGACTAATGAGCACTTGTAAGCGAGTACGTACCATGTTTGTCTTTCTAGGTGTGGGTTACCTTATTCAGGATGACCTTTTCTAGCTCCATCTATTTACATGCATGTTTCATTATGTCATTGTTCTTAATGGCTGAGTAATACTCCACTGTGTAGATGTACCACCTTTTCTTTATCCATGCTTTGCTTGAGGGACATCTAGGTTGTTTAAAGTTTCTGACTATTAGGAATAAAGCTGCTGTGAACATAGTTGAGCAAATGTCCTTGTGGTACAGTGGAGCATCTTTTGGGTATACATCCAGGAGTGGGAAAGCTGGGTCCTGAGACAGAACTATTTCCAATTCTCTTAGAAGCTGCCGCCTGGTTTCCACAGTAGTGATACAAGTTTGCACTCCTATCAGCAATGGAGGAATGTTCCCTTTGCTCCACATCTTAAAAGCATCTGTTGTCACTTGAGTTTTTGATCTTAGCCATTTCTGACCAGTGTAAGACGAAATATCAGTCATTTTGATTTTCATTTTCCTGATAACTAAGGAAGTTGAACATTTCTTTAAGTGCTTCTCAGTCGTTAGAGTTTCCTTTTTTGAGAATTCTGTTTAGCTCTGTACCCCATGTTTTGGGTTATTTGGTTTGTTGGTGTCTAGGTTCTTGAGTTATTTATATACTTTGGATATCAACACTTTCTCAGATGTGGAGGTGGTGAGAATTTTTTTCCGTTATGTAGGCTGCTGTTTTGTCGTTTTGATGGTGTCCCTTTGCCTTACAGAGCTTTTCAGTTTCATGAGGTCCCATTTATTTTTTGTTTTTTTTTTTAATTTTTTATTAATTACACTTTATTCATTTTGTGTCTCCCCATAAGCCCCTCCCTCCTCCCCTCCCGATCCCACCCTCCCTCCCCTTTCTGCATTCATGCCACTCCCCAAGTCCACTGATAGGGGAGGTTCTCCTCTCCTTTCTGATCTTAGTCTATCAGTTCACATCAAAAGTGGCTGCATTGTCCTCTACTGTGGCCTGGTAAGGCTGCTCCCCCCTCAGGGGGAGGTGATCAAAGAGCAGGCCAATCAGATAATGTCAGAGGCAGTCCCTCTTCCCATTACTATGTAACCTACTTGGACACTGAACTGCCATGGGCTACATCTGTGCAGGGGTTCTAGGTTATCTCCATGAATATTCCTTGGTTGGAGTATGAGTCTCTGGGAAGTTCCCTGTGTTCAAATTTTCTTGTTCTGTTGCTCTCCTTGTGGAGACCCTGTCCTCTCCAGCTCTTACTATTTCCCACTTCTTACAGAAAATTCCATTCACTCTGCCCAACAGTTGCCCATCAGGCTCAGCTTCTGCTTTGATAGTCTGTAGGGCAGAGGCTTTCAGAGGCCCTCTGTGGTAGGTTCCTAGTTTGTTTCCTGTTTTCTTCTTCTGGCTTTAAGAAGCCCTCTGTAGAAGGTTCCTCCCATTCATTAATTGTTGATCTTTGTGCCTCAGCTCTTGGTGTTCTGTTCAGGAAGCTGTCTCTTGTGCCAGTGGGTTCAAGGCTATTCCTCATTTTCTCTTCTAATAAATTTAGTGTATCTGGTTTTATTTTGAAGTCGATGATGCACTTTGACTTGAGTTTTGTGCCCAGTGATAGATATGGAATTATTTGCATTCTTCTATATGCAGACATCCAGTTAAACCAGCAATATCTGTTGAGGAATTGTATAGTTGTGGCTTCTTTGTCAAAATCAAGTGTCCATAGGCATGCAGATTTATTTCTGGGTCTTTGATTCCACTACATTGAGCAATCTGTCTGTTTTTTGCCAGTTCCATGTGATTTTTATTACTATTGCTCGCTAGGACTGAGTGAAATAAGGGATGGTGGTACCTCCAGAATTTCTTTTATTGTACAGGATTGCTTTAACAATACTTCTTTTTTGTTGTTGTTGTTTGTTTGTTTTTCCATATGAAATTGAATAGTGTTTTTAAAGCTCTTCAAAGAATTGTGTTGGAATTTTGATGGAAATTGCATTGACTCTGTGGATTGCTTTTGGTAGGATGGCCATTTTTACTATGTTAATCCTACCAGCGTTGGAGATCTCTTCTTCTTATGATATGTTCTTCAGTTTCTTTCATCAGAGATTTGAAGTTATTATCATACAGGTCTTTCACTTGCTTGGGTAAAGTTAAACCAATATATTTTATATTATTTGTGGCTATTGGTAAGTGTGTTGTTTCCTTGATTTTTTTTTGTCAGCCCATTTATCATTTGTATACAGAAAGGCTAACTTCTTTGAATTAATTTTGTATCCAGCCACTTTGATGATGGTGTTTATCAGCTGTAGGAGTCCCCTGGTAGAATTTTGGGAATTACTATACTATCATATAATCTGCAAATAATGATACTTTGACTATTTTTCAATCTGTGTTTCTTTGATCTCTTTTATTTGTTTCATTGCTCTAGCTAGAAATTCAACTATAATTCTTTATTTATTGCTTTCTTGACCCAGCATTCATAGAGTAGGGACTTGTTCAGTTTTCATGAGTTTGTAGGCTTTCGGTTGTTTCTGTTGGTGAAGTCTAGCTTTTTTTATTACTACAATTTATTCACTTTGTATCTCAGCTGTATCCCTCCATCATCCCCTTCTAGTCCCATCCTCCCTTTCTTCTTCTCCCATGCTCCTCCTTCAGTCCACTGATAGGGGAGATCCTCCTCCTCTTCCATCTAACCCTAGCCTATCAGATCTCATCAGGACTGTCTGCACTGTCTTCCTCTGGGGTCTGGTACAGCTGCACTCCTCCCGGGGGGGGGGGGGAATGATCAAAGAGCCAGCCACTGAGTTTATGCCAGAGACAGTCCTGCTCCCCTTATTAGGGAAGTCTAGCTTAATCTATGATCATCTGATGAGATAAGGAGGTTATTTCAATTTTCTCCTATTTGTTGAAACTTGTTTTGTGACCAAGTATGTGGACAATTTAAAAGAAACTACTGTGAGGTTCTAAAAAGAAAGTATATTCTTTTGTATTTGGGTGAAACTTTCTGTAGATATCTGTTAATTCCATCTGAGTCATGATGTCTGTTAGTTTCATTATTTCTCTGTTTAGTTTCTGTTTGGAAGACCTGTCCATTTATGAGATCAG
Source organism: Meriones unguiculatus (assembly GCF_030254825.1). Taxonomy (NCBI): domain Eukaryota; kingdom Metazoa; phylum Chordata; class Mammalia; order Rodentia; family Muridae; genus Meriones; species Meriones unguiculatus. Next base: position 19,646,897 of record NC_083366.1, read on the forward strand.
GTGTTAACTGATCTATATTAAACCCACTATTAATGTGTGGGTTTCAATGTGTGATTTAAGCTTTAATAATTTGATACCTTTTCTTTTACAAATGTGGGTGCCCTTGTATTGAGGCAGAGATGTTCAGAACTAAGATGTCATCTTGGTGCCTTTTTCCTTTGATGAGTATGAAGTGTCCTTCCTCTTTTTATTAATTTTTTGAAATTCTACTTTGTTAACTATTAGAATGTGTGCTTAAGTTTTCACATCAATTCTGATAGTCTGTGTCTTGTTATTGGGTAACTGAGTCCGTTGATATTGAGAGATATTACAGACTAATGATTGTTAATTTCCATTATTTTGATGGCGGTGGTGTGTGTGTGTGTGTGTGTGTGTGTGTGAGTGTTTGTACACCCACATGCACACACGCATGTGTCCCTTCTTTTTGTTTTGCTGTTGTGAAATTACTTGTTTCCTGTGTTTTCTTGGGTGCAGTTAACCTACTTGGATTAAAAATTTTCTTCCTGTCTTCTGAAGGACTGGACTTGTGGGTAGATATTGTTTAAATTTGATTTTTTAATGTAATATCTTTCTTTATCCCTTTATGGTGATTGAGCTAGGTATAGTAGCTTCTCTTCCCATTATTCTTAGGTTTGTCTTTTCATGGGGTCCCAAATTTCCTGGATGTTTGATACTATTTCTTTTTTAATTAAGAAAAATTCTTAAGACAAAACAAATAAATAAACACGCACCCAAATGCAAACATTCATTGGGTTTTATAAGAAAGAAAACTGCACTCTTGTGTCAACTAAAAACCAAAACCATTTTAGAATAGCCACTGCATATGGATACATTGGCAAGGATACATTGACACCTAAAAATTCATTGTGTGTTTTCAGTTGTGTTGGTGATGATTGTATCTGCAGTTCCTGTTCTCTTACCTAAGATTTCCATCTCCAGGATTCCTTCAGTTGATGTTTTCTTTATTGCTTCTATTTTCATGTTCATGTTTTGAACAGTCTTACTCGTTTGTTTTTTTTTTCTCCTGCTTGATTGTATTTTCCTGTATTTCTTTAAGAAATTTATTAATTTCCTCTTTAAAGGTCTTTATTATATTCATAAGATAGGATTTAAGGTGATTTTTCTTATGCTTTAGCTGCATTAGGATAACTAGGGTTTGTTGTAGCAGAGTAGCTGGGCTCTGGTGGTGCCATCCTGTCCTGGCTCTTACTGATTGTTTTCACACTGGCTTTTAGCCATCTGTGTTTTGTGGTTATTATAGGCTTATATGCTGATTTCTGAGTTTATCTTTGGTGGATGGTTGGGTTTTGGATATCCCCCCCCCCCCCGTTGGTTTCTATTTTCTCTCTGACTTCTGGCCTGAGTGGCTGGGGGTTCTGGTGACTGGTGAGTTTTCGGTCTTCTCTGGAATCTTTTTTTTCAATGCAGTTTATTCAGGAACATTGAACAATCCTCGGACCCCGGGGAAAGCCAGCCCACAGCTTAAATAGCCTCTGGGTAGCCAACCCAGGCGTGCCACGGGGGCAATGCAGATAGGTCCACATACATGGAAGCAAGCCAGATCCTCGGCCTTAGCCAAATGTGGAATTGTTCGTGACAGAGAGCACTCACCATCGGGAAGGTGGAAGGCGGAAACCAGCTCCATCTTTAAGGCATAGCATTCCGCAGCTCTCTACAGTTCCCCCTTTTTGTTTTAGACGCATCAGGCAAGAGTAGAGGTCTGATCTCTGATATTAGAAATAAATTGGGACTTTGTACAGATGTTCATTTAGGTGTCATCCACCCAAAGAGCATCAGACCCGTCCGATACCTTTTTCTCAGAGGCGGGGCCTGGGGCATCAACCCGCATGCAATCAGACATGCTCTTCTCTGGGTCCAAAGCGGCTGACCCTGAGTGCAGTGCTTAGCCTCGCATCCTGAGCGTATCATTTTAGCTTTTTATGGTATCCAACCATGCTTGGGGAGAATGTCCTGCTTCAATGGCTGTAAAGGCCTGAATGATCATGGCTGCATCACACTGTTGTGAGACTCTAATCTTGCATATATACCACAGGCAAACCAAGGAGACCAACACCAGAAGGCCTGCTAACACTCCCATGCCCGCCCATTCCTTCAGATGATTCATGGCTGCAGCAATCCATGTTGATAATCCTGTGGCTAGTCCTGCGTCCACTCCAGTAGAATTTACTGTGACAATGACCACTCTCAGCTGCTCCATCGTAGTATCGAATTCTCCAGTCCAATTACCTAAAATATAGCTCGACAATTGTTTAGACAGATTTGCAGCACAGGAAAAATTCTCATGTTGTATGCTAGTGACACAAAGTCCAGCATACTTCCATTGACAGCCAAGTTGAGCGATTTGCCATAGGGTATCAATTTGCTGTGGCTTCTGGGGTTTGAGCCTTGCCTCTGGGGGTCCCCAGTACCCTTGTGTCCTGGGATCTCTGGTGCCAGAGTGCCTCTGGGAAAGCAGGTAGGGTTGTGGGCTGGAAAATGGAGTCCAGGGGTGGGTTGCAGTTTAAGGTTGTTGGGTGTGTTTTAAGAGGATTTGGGTGGCAAGGGCTTGCAGCAGCAGTGTCTTATCCGGTTGTTCCCGGTGCCAGCAGGCCTCTGGGAATGCACGCAGAGTTGCAGGCCAGAAAATGGAGCACAGGGAATGGCATGTAGTTTGCCACTGTTGAGTGTATTTTAGGGTTTCTTAGTACGCAGAGGATTGTTGGGGAGGGGGTGCTCTTACCTGGTTGTCCCTGATGCTGGCACTAAGACACAGTTTGGGGCCAGAAATTGGGGTGCAGGAAACAGTGCAGTTTATCATTGTTAGTCTCGTTTTAAGAGGTTTTTTTTTTCTGTGTTTCTTTAAAGCGAACTTGAAGTTACTGCCAGTAGTTGTTGGACAGAATCATTGAAAGGGAATGAAAGTGAAAAACAATGCACAAGTGTGAACATTTCACTATTTAAATTGGGGGAAATTTGTAAATGATAACTGACTACAAATATAGTAATTCTTGCAGGACATCATTTTTAATAAGAACAGACTAAGGAGTGTGCAAAAGAATCAAACATTTAATACTCATAGGCTAAAGTAACTCCATATATATGCCAAAATCATCAGATTAATAAATTTCTAAGCTTTATTAGTATATATCCAGACATGATAAGTTGAATACTCTAATATCCCTAATTTCTCTTTACAAATAATAAATAGGCGTAATATGGTGACTGTTTCATGGTTGAACACATGTCAAAATGAACTTATTGTTGATCCTTAAATATATACATCAATTGTATCTTAATCATATTTCAGAAAATAAAAATTGGTCATAAAGGTCTACAAGCAGGGAGTAAAATGGAATCAAGTACTCAGCTGCAAATAAGCCCTTTTTTTTCCTCAAGTTAAAAGGAATGACTATCCGGAGCATCTGGCTGGAGAGGAAATGCGTAGAATACAGGAAATAATTCAGGAACAGGAGTGAGGAAGAGGGCTTCGCCCATAAAATCCAAGACTTATTGAGATGGATCTGAGAACGTCCAGGACACAGCAGTACCAATGAGAATTGTGTATTACCTGCATCATCAAGTGGCGATCACAGTTTTGACATACCTATTCCAAACTTGTGTTTTGAGAGACACAGAGCAGCTGTACTTGAAAGACACCTACAGATCCTCATCTATTTGTGGACTTGTCTTACAGTGCTCTGCAATGCTTTTGGAGTTCAGGCTGTAAATCAATGTCATGGGAGACTAGCCTGGGATAAAAAGAGCCCTAACTTATAAAGGAGCAAGACAAAGCAACAGTAGCAACAACACCTGCCTACTAACAATGCATTTAGTGTGTGGAAGGGACATGACTGAGTGAGAGAGGCTGACTGTGGCAACCCGTGTCGAAGATGATTCCCAGTGATCTTTTCTCTCTCCTCTTCATATCCTTGTATATCATTTTTTCATAAAGTCTGAGGAATAATTTATGTATACAATAAAATATGTCACGAAGGATGGTATGTTTCTGTAATCAGTAATCAGTATTACTGATTTGTTGTCTCTTACCTCCAAAATAGCTTCATCTGTTTTTTAGAAATGAATATGAGTCCCTCAAGTACTTTTATCTGCCACCTTTCACTGTGGTGCCCTCTAGGCTAGTGACCCCAGAGAAACAGCACAGGAGGAGAACTTCTCCTCTTCAGGCCCACGGGGTTCCTTCAGGGCTCCTGAAGCATGCCTGCCTTATCTAGCACACAGCTACTGTAAATGGGCAGCTTCGCCACCATCCAATTTCACCCCAGGTTCATTCTAGAGCTTCATCCACCTCGAAGGAACAAACAGATTGTCTCCAGTAGGACACCATCATGGAATATTAGATAAATTTCTAAGAAATCCAAGAAAGTCTGTTTCCAACAAGTTCCACATTTCAGGAAGCAATCTGCAACGCTCAGACATGACCACACCTCCACTGAAGACCCACTCAGCACCGTGAAGGTCATGGTCAGTCTTCATTCCTTCCAGTTCTATGTTCTTTCAAGTTCCTTTTACTCATTGCTCCTTAATTCATCCCCTCGTTGTGGTTAACAATTCTCCATTCTGAAATTCTTATTCAAGTAGCCATGTAATTCCTCTGATCTGAAACAGTTCAACAGTCAGCTATTTCTGGATTCACTTACAAAGGACACCTCAGTTTCTGATTTGTCATATTCTCTCTGGCAATTAGCTTGGAGTAATGCTGGCAACCATGACCAGAGCAGCAACTAGAATCATCCATGAGCCACTAAGGTTTCTGGCCAACAACCATGGAAGACACCTTCTGTGAGCCAGTCAAGCCTTGGAGTGCAAAAGCAGCTGACCTGCATCTTGACTGCAACTACTTAAGAAACTCTAGTCCAGAGCACACGCAAGCTGCTCACAGAACCTTGGCTCATAAACTGAGAAAACTCAAGCTTAGTTTCTGTTGTTATTTCTTGGTTTTTAATTTTTTATTACATTTTAATATGCATGAATGAGGATACTTGTTTTGTTTTTGGTTTTGTTGGTTTTGTTGATGTTGTTTTTCAAGACAGGGTTTCTCTGTGTAGCTCATGCTGTGCTGGAACTGACTGTGTAAACCAGAGATCTGCCTGTCTCTGCCTCCTGAGTGCTGGGATTCAAGGTGTGCACCAACTCTGCCTAGCACATTTGTTTTTTTTTTTAATTAAATTTTTATTTTTTATATATTAATTACAGTTTATTCATTTTGTATCCCATCTGCATCCTCATCCCTCATTCTCTCCCCATCCCACCCTCCCTCCCTCATCTCCTCCCATGCACCTCCCCAAATACACTGAAAGGGGAGGTACTGTTCCCCTTCTATCTGATCCTAGCCTATCAGGTCTGATCAGGAGTGGTTGCCTTGTGCTCCTCTGCGGCCTGGCAAGGCTGTTCCCTTCTCAGGGGGAGGTGATCAAAGAGACAGCCACTGTGTTTACATCAGAGATAGTCCCTGTTCCCTTTGTAGGGAACCCACTGAGATACTCCCATGGGCTATATCTGAGAAGGGGTTCTAGGTTATCTCCAACAATGGTTCTTGGTTGGAGTATCAGTCTAAGAAAAGAACCCTGTGCCCAGATCTTTTTGATTCTGTTGCTCTCCTTGTGAAGCTCCTGTGTTCTCCAGGTCTTACTATCTTCTCATTCTTTCCTAAGATTCTCTGCACTCTGTCCAAAGTTTGGTTTTGAGCCTCCGCATCTCCTTTGGTACACTGCTGGGTAGAATCTTTTCGAGGCGCTCATCCTTCTTCCTGTTCTCTCCTTCCTCCAGTGTCCATCCCTTTTGCCTTTCTGAATGATGATTGATCATCTTACTCAGGGTCTTCTTTCTTCCTTAGATTCTTTAGGTGTACAGATTTTATTATGTTTATCCTATATTATATGTCTAATATCGACTTGTAAGTGAGTATATAACATATGTGTCTTTCTGATTCTGTGATACCTCACTCGGGATGGTCTTTTCCAGATCCCACCATTTGCCAGCAAATTTCATGATTTCTTTATTTTTATTTGCTGAGTAGTATTCCATTGTGTAAATTACCATATTTTTTTTATCCATTCCTCAGTTAAGGGGCATCTGGGTTGTTCCAGGAACATTGCCAAACTCATTTTATGAAGCCACAGTTCCCTTGATACCTAAACCACAAAAAGACCCAAGAAAAAAAAGAGAACTTCAGACCTATCTGTCTTATGAACATTGATGCAAAAATACTCAGTAAAATACTTGCAAACCGAATACAAGAACATATAAAAACTATCATCCTTTCAGAGGCCTTCTGTGGGAAGCTCCTAACTTGTTTCCTGTTTTCTTGTTCTTCTGATGTCCATCCTCTTTGCCTTTCTGGATGGGGATTGAGTATTTTATCCAGAGTCCTCCCTCTTGATTAGTTTCTTTAGGTGTACAGATTTCAGTAGGTTTATCCTATATTATATATCTCTATGAGTAAGTATATACCATGTGTGTCTTTCTGATTTTGGGATAGCTCACTCAGGATGATCCTTTCCAGGTCCCATCATTTACCTGCAAATGTCATGATTTCTTTGCTTTTCATTGCTGAGTAATATTACATTGTGTAGATGTACCGCATTTTCTGTATCCATTCTTCAGTTGAGGGGCACCTGGGTTGTTTCCAGCTTCTGGCTATTACAAATAAAGCTGCTACAGAAATGGTTGAGCAAATGTCCTCATTGTGTACGTGAGCCTCTTTTGGATATATGCCTAGGAGTGGTATGGCCAGATCTTGAGGAAGCACTTTTCCTAACTGTCTGAGAAAGTACCAGATTGATTTCCAGAGTGATTTACATTTCTACCAGTAGTGGAGGAGGGTTCCCCTTTCTCGACAACCTCTCCAGCACGTGTTATCAGACTATCAAAGCAGATGTTGAGACTTATGGCCAACTCTTGGGCAGAGTGCATGGAATCTTATGAAAGAAGTGGGAAATGTAAGATCTGGAGAGGACAGGAGCTCTACAATTGTGGAGAGTAACAGAATCAAAAAATCTGATCACAGGGGTCTTTTCTGAGACTCATACTCCAACTAATACCATGCATGGAGATAACCTAGAACTCCTGCCCAGATGTAGCCCATGGCATTTCAGTGTCCAAGTGGGTTCCATAGTAATGAGAACAGGGAATGCCTCTGACATGAACTGATTGGCCTGCTCTTTGATCACCTCACCCTGAAGGGGGAGCAGCCTTACCAGGCCACAGAAGATGATAATGCAGCCACTCCTGATGAGATCTGATAGACTATGGTCAGAAGGAAGGAGAGGAAGACCTCCCCTATCATCGGACTTGGGGAGGGGCATTCATGGAGAAGGGAGAGGACAGGTGGGATTGGGAGGGGAGGAGAGAGGAGTTTATGGAGAGATACAAAGTGAATAAAGCATAATTAATAAAAATTAAAATTAAAAAAATTCATCCACCATGACCAAGTAGGCTTCATCCCAGGCATGCAGGGGTGGTTCAATATATGGAAATCCATCAATATAATCCACCATATAAACAAACTTAAAAAGAAAAACCACATGGTCATCTCCTTAGATGCTGAAAAAGCATTTGACAAAATCCAACACCCATTCATGTATTCATGTTGAAAGTCTTAGAGAGATCAGGGATACAAGGCACATACCTAAACATAGTAAAGACAATATAGAGCAAGTCTATAGCCAACAACAAACTAAATGGAGAGTAAGTTAAATCAATTCCACTAAAATCAGGGACAATGCAAGGCTGTCCATTCTCTCCATATCTCTTCAACGTAGTACTTGAAGTCCTAGCTAGAGCAATAAGACAACTAGAGGAGATCAAGGGGATACAAATTGGAAAGGAAGAATTCAAAGTACCACTATTTGCAAATAATATGATAGTATACATAAGCAACCCCAAAAATTCAACCAGAGAACTTCTTCAGCTGATAAACACCTTCATCAAAGTGACTGAATACAAAATTAACTAAAAAAAAAAAAATCAGAAGGCCTCCTATATACCAAAGACAAAAAGGCCAAGAAAAAAATTAGGGAAACAACAATTTTCACAGTAGCCACTAATAACACAGAGTACCTTGGGGTAACTCTAACCAAACCAGTGAAAGACATGGTCAAAAAACCTTCAAGTCTCTGAAGAAAGAAATTGAACAAGATGGAAAGATCTCCTGTGCTCATGGATCGGTAAGATTAACATAGTGAAAATGGCCATCCCGCCAAAAGCAATCTAGAGATTCAAAGCAATTTCCATCAAAATACCAATACAATTCTTCATAAACCTTGAAAGAACAATTCTCAACTTCATGAAAAAAAAAATATAATCACCAAAACGATACTATGGATCTCCATCACTGATCTCAAGCTGTATTACAGAGAAATAGTAATAAAAACTGCATGGTAGTGGCATAGAAATAGAATGGTGGATTAATGGAGTTGAATAGAAGACCAGAAATAAACCCACACACCTATAGATATTTGATTTTTTACAAAGAAACCAAAACCATACAATGGAAAAAAGACAGCGTCTTCAACAAATGGTGCTGGTCTAACTGGATGTCTACATGTAGAAAAATGAAAATAGATCCATACTTATCACGCTGCACAAAACTCAAGTCCAAGTGGATCAAAGACCTCAACATAAAACCAGATACCCTAAATCAATTGGAAAAAAAGTGGGGAACAGCCTAGAACTCATTGGCACAGGAGACAACTTCCTGAACAGAACACCAACAGCACAGGCTCTAAGAGCAACAATCAATAAATGGGACCTCATGAAACTGAAAAGCTTCTATAAAGCAAAGGATACTGTCATCAGAACAAAATGACAGCCTACAGACTGGGAAAGGATCTTATCAATCTTATATCTGACAGAGGTCTAATATCCAGAATATATAAAGAGCTAAAGAAGTTAGAAAGCAACAAATCAAGTAATCCAAAACCCAGATGCCCCTCAGTTGAAGAATGGATAAATTGTGGTATATTTTCACAGTGGAATACTAATCAGCAATTAAAAGCAAGGAAATCATGAAAGTTGCAGGCAAATGGTGGGAACTACAAAAGATAAACCTGAGTGAGGTATTCCAGAAACAGAAAGACACACATATTTTCTACTCACTCATAAGTGGATATTAGATATATAATATAGGATAAACATACTAAAATCTGTACACCTAAAGAAACTAATCAAGAAGAACTCTGACTAAGATGCTCAATCCACATTCATAAAGACAAAGAGGATGGACGTCAGAAGAGGGAGAAAACGGAACAGAATAGGAGCCTGCCACAGAGGGCCTTTGAAAGACTCTACCCTGCAGGGTATCAAAGCAGATGCTGAGACTTATAGCCAAACTTTGGGCAGAGCTCAGGGAATCTTATGTAAGAAGTAGGAAATAATTCCCTGTACTCTGCCAAAGGTTTGGTCATGAGTCTTTGCTTTGAAAACACTGCTAGTTAGAGTCTTTCAGATGCGCTCAGTAGACTCCTGTCATACGTTCAATGCACATCCCATCTGTCTTTCTAAACGAGGATTTATCATCTTACCCCATGTCCGCTCAATTGATTATCTTTTTTAGGTGTATAGATTTCATTATGTTTATCATATCGGAAAGGATAGGAGCTCCACAAGGACCATATATATCTGGGCACAGGGTCTTTTCTGAGACTGACATTCAACCAAGGACCATGAATGGATATAACCTAGAACCTCCACTCAGATGTAGCCTGTGGTAGCTCAGTAACCAATTGGTTTCCCAAAGTGAGGGGAACAGGGACTATTTCTAACAGGAACTCAATGACTGGCTCTTTGGTCTCCCCACCCCCGAAGGGAGGAGCAGTCCTGTTAGGCCACAGAGGAGGGCTTTGCAGCCAGTCTTGAAGATACCTGATAAAACAGGATCAGATGAATGGGGAGGAGGTCCCCCCTATCAGTGGACTTGGAAAGGGGCACGGTGGAGATGAGGGAGGGAGGGAGGGACTGGGAGGGAATGAGGGATCGGGACATGGCTGGGATACAGAGTTAATAAAATGTAATTGATAAAAAAAAAATAAAAAAAGAAGTAGGAAATAATAAGACCTGGAAAGGACAGGAGCTCCACAAGGAGAGCAACAGAACCAAAAAAATCTGGGCACATGTGTCTTTTCTGAGACTGATACTCCAGCCAAGTACTATGCATAGAGATAATCTAGAACCCCTGCACAGATGTAGCCCATGGCAGTTCAGTCTCTAAGTGGGTTCCATAGTAATAGGAACAGGGATAGTCTCTGACATGAACTAATTGGCCTGCTAGTTGATCACCTTGCCCTGAGGGGGGAGCTGCCTTACCAGGCCACAGAGGAAGACAGTGCAGCCACTCCTGATGAGACCTGATAGACTAGAATGAGAAGGAAGGAGAGGAGGACCTCCCCTATCAGTAGATTGGGGGAGGGGCATGTGTTGAGAAGAGAGAGGGAGGGTGGAATTGGGAAGGGAGGAGGTTGGGAGTTATATGTGGGATAAAAAGTGAATAAACTGTAATTAGTAAAAGTATAAATAAAAAAAGAAAAAAAATGGAGTACATACCTAAACAGAGAATTCTCTGTAGAGGAATATAGAATGACAAAGAAACATTTAAAGAAATGCTCAACATCCTTAGTCATCAGGGAAATGCAAATCAAAACAACCCTGAGATTTTACCTTATACCTATCAAAAACTCAAGTGACAACACATGCTGGAGAGGTTGTGGAGAAAAGGTCACCCTCTTCCACTGCTGTTGGGAATGTAAACTTGTACAACCACTTTGGAAATCAGTCTAGCGCTTTCTCAGACAATTAGGAATAGCACTTCCCCAATATCCAGCTATACTACTTCTAGGCATATATCCAGAATATGCTCAGTTGCACATTTGGTTTTAAAGCCAATGTTTTTCAGGTTTTAAAGATTTATTATGGAGTAATAGATATCCTGGAAACATGGCTTAAAGTTTGTTTTCAGAATGAATCAAATTATTTTTAAATTCAGTAGAATGGGCCTTCTTTGTGATGTAGAATTCTGCTCACCCAATGAACTTAATTAGCTCACCTGAGACTCAAGCAACAATTGTAACAGGATGCAACAATCACAGATTCTGACATGCAATTGTCAAGGTGTCATCAGGCAAAAGCAACTGTACCCCACTATGTTTCTGTCTCAAAACATAACTATTGCCACCTATTTCTTCAGCCATGGGTAATTACTATAAAAAATTAGTAAGAACATACAGTAGGCATGGTATTTTGATTAGAATTGAGATGATAAAGCTACATGAATCTATATATAGAATGAAAAAACTCATGTTAGTTTGTATACGGATAATATCATCTGATGTATATGTACCCTATAAACTCACCTTTCAAACACACTAAGCGAGATTGCCACCATACATAAACTGCTTATTTCATTGTAACCCCACTTTGTTATAGGCTTTCCTGGAGGAAAAATTATGTTCCTCTCATTCATAATTATAGCCTCATACCAACAATCACATCTGACCAAAAAAATGCTCAGAATAAAAGAGATTTTAAATAAATAAGAGTTTTGGGGTGTACAATATTCTTGAAGAATTTTTCGTCTCTACAATCCTTGGTTGTGTCAAACTGAGTTTAAGATATATCTTCTTTTTTGAGAATACGTAATACAATACCTTTCTTTAATAGTGTATGCCAATGAATGTGTATTTTCTAATCTTTTCTGATATAGAATAACACTACATCTTTTAAGGAAAATATAGCTCTTTCCACAATAAGTTATCTTTTAAGAAGCTTGCTGTGTGAAGGCTACTTAAGTTTGTTGCATTTTAGCAAATGGATTTGGATGTTCTGAACAATATAATTTTATTAGAACAACTGACATTATAGGATAGTACCTTTTCTGGCTGGCAATGTCTCTCCTTTGCACTGGCTGTGATAGTGTGATGGTGGCAAATAATGTCACCTCTTTTTATCACATGGAATTTAGTTCAAGGTCAAGGATGTCAGGTTCCATATTTACAACGAAATTATGGTGTCTTCATTAAAAGGCAAATCCTTCATTTCAGAAACGTGAATGGTTCTTAAAATAGAAGAAGGGGTGGCTAAATGTGGATGCCAAATAAAGCCTGATTCAGGAACTCTCCCTGGAACCATTCCCAAAACATTTTCATTTGATTATGGATTGAATATATTTTTCATTCATTTTAAAGTCTTGCTTCCCTGTATGTTGTTCTGAGATAGGCAAACTAACATTTGGTAGGCAAACTGGCCTCAAAAAGTCATGCCACTCCGCTTAATTGATCCTTTTCTGTTGACTTATTGGAAGAGTGGATGGCCCTATTCTTGCGTAGAGTTGTCAAGGTCACATATGTTCATGCTAACTGCACATACTGCTGCTCTGCCTCCCAGAAAATAAAGATGACTGATTTCCAGAGGCGAACCATAATCCTCACAGGTTTCCAAGGTGAGGGAGTGCCACACACAGAGTTATCTGCTGTGAGTTGGTAACACTTCCCATTGTTTTTATATTTTGCTACTGTTTGTATTATTTTTGTCCTGTCTGTCCTGTTTCAAAAAGTGATAATAACGCTTTGTCACAAGAGTCCTCCTACCCATCCCCCATCCTGCCCTTCTCTGGACCCACAGTCCCACGTGCTCTAGAATTCAGGGCATGCCTACTAACCCCCCAGTGTCAGCACATCTCTCCATGGGATTTGGGTAACAGTTACATAAAGCAGTACTTGTCAAAGTATTCCATAAGCTGCAATGTGTTCTTAAGCTCCAGGGGATAATTATTCTAGCTGAACCCACTTGACTGCCCTTTACCTACAATTGAATCTCTGTGTGTGAAAATCCTCTCCTTAACCTGATGTAACTCATGGGCCTTCCAAGACCAACTAAGATTCACCTTTCTTCTGAAATCCTCCTTGACCTCTGTCAGCTTGCTCTGCCAACTCTGAACATCCAACTGTGAACTTCTATAATTTCCTAACTGTTTTTACCCATTTCAAAAGCGCCATTTAGTCTTTCATCACTGAATATTGTTACCTGTTGGGTTTACCACCTCCACATTGCCATAGGATCCGGTAGGGTGAAAGTCATGCCCGATCATCATTGATCACTGTGCACAACTCACAAGTCCGCATGAGGAATACAAGCACAATGCGTTTCACTTTACATGTGTCTTTGTTTGTTTGTTTGTTTAACTTCTTGGCTTCTCCTTTTACACTGTAATTGTACTGTTATGTATGCATGTTTGTGTGTGCAAATGTGTGCGTGTTTGCAATATATATATGTATATGTGTGTCCATGTGTGTCAGCACATTCATGTGAACACAGGCACATACGTAGTACCATGCACATGTGGGGGTCAAAGGACAACGTTGGGTGTTAGTGTTCTCCTCCTACCTTGTTTGAAAGAGGGTGCCTTTGTATTTTTCTGCTGCATAGGCCAGGCTAGCTGGCCCGTGAGATTCCACGATTTCCCCCTCCCACCACCTTGCAGGAGCACTGAGATTACTGACCTTCACAGTAAGTATCTGGCTTTTATTCAGGCTCCAAGAATTTGAACTTGGAGTCTCTCTTTGCGTCCTCACCAATCCATCTCACTCATCCTGTAACGTATATCCGTTCTCCTCTCCCTCTCAGTGTCTTAGCATGAAATGCTTCATTTGTAAACATTTAAAAAAATGACTGCAACAATTTAAAACATTAATGTAAACATCATCTTAAAATGTTTAGATTCAATATGGAGCAATGAGGGAGGAAGGGGACACCTGCCTAGCCAGCTAGATCAGCCAAACCAAGGAGATCAATTGAGTGACAGCTTTCACAGCCAGCTCCACCCCCACAGCCTCCATTTGGAACTGTACATTTTAAGTTTAAATTTTAACTTTCAGTTTTAGACTGTTGGTGTTCAATGTGAATATCTCTACTTGGCAAATTTAAAAAAATAAAATTTCCATATTACTGATTTACTAAACTATTTTTTTTAAGATTATTCTAAACACAGCTTAAATGACAAGGCCTGGTCCAAACTGGGAGCAAATTCTGTTGAAATAATTCCTTATGATTGTATGCAATTCCCTGTTAGGAAAGAATTTGAGGATAATTCTCAGGCAAAATGTTTAGGTTGACAGAGAAAGGTATGTAACTTTTTCAACCTTATATTTAGTGTCATATAGGACTCCAATTAAAAAAATAAATGAAAGACAACATAGGTTACTGAAATTTGGCAATATTTCCTAGGCCTTAATTTTTTCACTAACTTAAAAATTACCTGAAAATAAGTCTACATACAGTAACATCATTAAAAATGAAAACTCCAAGCCAGGCATGGTGGCACATGCCTATAATCGCAGCAGTCAGGGAGGCAAAGGAAGAAGGGTCTCTGTGAGTTCAAGGCCAACCTGGTCTACAATAAATAAATAAACAAATAAATACCCCAAGGCTGGAGAGATGACTCGGTGAGAACACGTACTGCCCAAGTATGAGGGTCTGAGTGTGAATCTTCAGCATCATGGAATAAGCCCAGCATGGCTGTTCATACCTCTAACCCCAGCACCAGGTAAGGGAATCCCAACAGCAGACTCAAAGACTCGGTGGCCAGGCAACTTAGTGCAAGCAGGGAGCTTTTTGAATGAATGGGAGATCCTGTCTCAAGTTAACATGGCGCAGAACTAGAGCAGAAGACAACATCTGTTCTCCCCCAGCCTCTACATGTGGGCTTATGGAATTGTATAACTAAACGCACACATGGACACACACCCACATAAGCAATTTCACCATATTACCTTCAAAGAATCTATTTTATAGTAAAGGAAAAAAGTCTCAATTTTTCTAAACACCTAATCATAAACATAGCCATTCAAGAACTGAACAGAGGAAGAGAGCTTACATATGAAAACGTTACAGTGAAATCTACTACTTTGTTTACTACTTTAAAAATTAAACAAGTTTTAAAGATAATTTAATTGTTATGGTGTAGTTCATCTTCTTAGAATAATATCTTTTCCTCAATAAAATGTTTTGCAAAGCGTACACTTTCATGATATTTTTCTATTTGCTCCATTCAAAATATCTATTAAATGTAAGCTGGAATACAATACCTTGCCCAAGTTAGCACCATCAGGGCAAAGTTCACTAATGCTTCACAAAACTTCATGTAATTAAACACACCACCACGCCTTTGCCTTCACTATAATGCTCATAATGTCTCGCAGACATTTTTTAATGAGTTTGCACTTTGCTGTATACCTCATATATTTTCCTCTCCTTCAAGGCACGGGGGATGAAATTGTGATCAACATTATTAAATTGGATCACAATTATGACTTTAATCAAAACAAACCCAGCCTCATGCTATAGGTGTGGAAATCCGTTTGCTCTGCTCTCCTATTGCAGCCCGATTTTGTAATCAGTGCTCTCAGCCAAATGCAGGGTGTAAATTATATGGAAAAATGAGAAGGCATGTTCCATCTCATGCCGTTGCCAGGTATGCTTCATATTTAGATATAAACAAAAGAGAAAGTCAAATTTCACAACAGTTGACTCACATCTGCCTCTGTGAACACTTGTTTACTTGTAATTTCTCTTGATTTTACTAAAGGTGTCCTCTGGTTTGGGGTCTTTCTTTACATCTAAATACTACACCTCCAACATTTTATACAGCTTTGCTGCATTCATTACCAAGCAGTCGTTCAACAGAAACCTTTTCCATAGATTAAGTTTTTATCAAGTGCTCATCATGCCCAGAGTAAAGAGTGACCTGGAAGCAGAGAGAACACAAACAAGCTGTGATCGGAAATGCTGCTAAACTCATTCATCTCACATCCAGGTCCAGATTTCCTAATCGTAATTCACAACTGTGAAGTGTTGGCTCTTGAGCCCCAGAACTAAATACTGGATACCCTCGTTGCCCCACAGAGACCTTGCTCTTAGCACTGTGTCCAGGGGGTGTCTAAGAAGCAATCAGCAGCAAACCAAATATTCCTCTCCTCTATGACAAGCAGGACTAGAAAACCTCAAGGTAACCTAACTATGACATATAACTAAATGAAAAGATTTCTTGACAATTCAGCAGATTGTTTTTAGAGTCTCCATTAAAGCGCTAGAACATCCCAGGAAGAGTTTCAATGAAAACAATGGAGGTATGAAGGAAATATGACAGGCCGAGGACACTAGCCATCATAATTTTGCTGCCTTTGTTTTGTACACTAGCCTACTTTCTACAGTTTTGAAAGAGGAGCCTCATGTGATTAAGAGAGAGAATATCCATAAAATAAGTTCAGCGTTTTCATTCAGCGCCGCTAACTGACCCTCTGAGCACCACTATGGAAACACCCAAAGGTGCTACTGTCAAAGACTAGAATTTTTATGTCAAATTTTCCATTTCATTCTCTAGCTCTTTTCTAGTCTAGAAAATACATCTATTAATATACAATCGCTTAAATTGCCTTCTTAGTTTAATAATAATCACAAATTAATGGTGTGTAGTCACATGTCCATTTTCTTGGGGGAAAACAGCCATATGCTTCAATAACTAAAACTTCTATTTCCACAAACTAATTAAAAGGCCTTGTGGCACAGTAATCAGAAAAACAGGTGTTTCATTTAGTTTCTCTCCCTTCAAGGTTGAATAACTGCAATTCAGACTTCCCTGAAATTCCTTTAAAGTCAAAGAAAAGTCACCCAGCCCTACTTGGACTATCAGATGACAATATCCTTCTGTTCCACCCTAGAATTTTGATGGCATATAAATCATAGAGAGCATACTGTTTTTACAGGACAATATGCTAAATTATGAGTGTTAATTTTCACAGCAGATTTTTTTAGCTCCTCAAAAGAAAAAAAGATTTCAAGTATGTTTTATTTTCTCCTTGGTAAACTGAGACTATGAGTATATATATGATATATATATGACTGTAAGTATATATGAGTATATATATTGACTCTTTGAAGATATATGTCTCTCTATAGAAGATATGTTCCATTCTTAACCCAAAAATAACTATCTTATCAAAACCACATCTCTAAGACCTGATCTTCTGAGTTCAGAGTGCATTGCACTCCTTATAATGCACACAGTAACTTTTAGAAGGCTTCGGCCTTATTTCTGCCGTTAATTATTTAGACTCTGACATATTGCAATAAAACATTTCATCAAGCACTCCAGTCCAGGGGACGATAGGCATCAACACTGTATTGGTAATGCAAAATAAGTGGATCGGGGTTGAAAATAATGAGTTTGGTGGATTACATCTGTCACTGTGAATTATTATTGTTGAACATAATAGGGCAGAGCACTACAAAAATAAAGCTTGTCTTCTCCAGTTAGAGGTGAGACAACTACCTCTAATGAGATACAGAATTCAAGTGTGAGTTATTAATTATGTACACAAAAGGTTTATCGACTTGCCCAATCTTACATTTTTGTATGTATATAACGACAGAACAAAAAGTCCCCGTTGCTAAACCTGGTGATAGTTCACAACAGTCTCTTGCCAGAAACTAGAGAAGACATTCCGTTTAGCTATATTCGACCATACAAGGAAAAAAAAAATATTTGAAGATGTGACGAGGCACCAGCCCCAGCAGGCCCTGCTTTGGCTCTGCCCTTTCTACCAGCTTGCTCTATGATACGCATTTCACTTGTAAGAACAAAGCCTTTACCAAATCAGCTTAAATTCAACATTAGCTTCCATATAGTCTTCATGTTGTATGTAATGGCTTTTTTAATTGGCTGAATTTGGTGTCTCATTCATTCTATAGTTAGAAAGCTCGAGGGGGCTTCCATGAAGAAGAATCAGAGTTACCTAATCAGTAAAGGCCTCATTAGGGAAAAAAGTCAATCCCTGTTATTCAGGAGAATACTCGAGGCAATGATTTCACCAGTCTTTGTTACCTCCTCAGAGCAGGGGGCGGGCATCAACCACCCTGCCTGAAAATAAATTCTTTCGAAAAATTGTGATTGGAAAACTTTTCTAACTACTTTACACACTAAAGTGTGTGTACCTGTTCTTCACCATGACTTTGCTGAGCATATAATATTCTGTAACAAACTCTCATTATTTGATGTGCATATTTTTTGCTGTGCAGTTAAATTATTTCTGGTATTTTAAAATTTATTTGTATGCATCCACATGCATGTGGGTCCCCCAGGAGGTCCTCTTAGAGCTGGAGTTGTAGGCAGTTGTGATCTCTCAGTGTGAGAGCTGGGAGCCAAACGTGGGTTCTTCACAAGAGTGGTATGGAGCCATTAACGGCTGAGGTGTCCCTTCAGACCACCCCCTCTTTAATAATATTTGTCGTTTCAGGGTTGTTAACTCTAAAATATGAATCCTGCGTGTGCCTCTTTGTGCATATATCTGAGTATTTTGCTAGCCTTCTACTTTCAGACCAGCATATAATGTTTGCAAATTTGAACAAGAAAATATAATTGGTAACATTTCCCTGATATAAAGAGTTCCTGATACTGTGTTTCTGAGACCGTTTGGCTCCATGAACCCACACAGATGGATGTTTGGCAGCAGTAATTGAAAAGAGTGTGGTCCTGTTGAAAGAAACTAAGCAGCAAAGCTTAGGAGGAGACTGAAGAGTCTTTGAGGACCTTATGTACAAATCACAAATAACCGGCTCTAGGAGACCTACCAGAACGGGGGAGAAAATGTTTGTCTGTATTCTTTAAAATAAGAAATAATTACGGAGCTGGCAGGATGGCTCAGTGGATTAAGACACTTGGAGCCAACACTGAACTGCCTGAGCTCAGTCTTCAGAACACACGTGGCAGAAACACAGTGCCAGCTACTGAAAGTTACCCTCATCTGCGAACACGTACCATGCTGCACAGGCACGCGAATGCGCACACACACACACACACACACACACACACACACACACGCCTGAATACCCACACACACGCCTGAATACCCAACATGTGTATATTATAATATATAAGCAAAATACATGTGTTTAAAAATTAAAGAGTAATCATGGAGAAAGAAAACCAAGGCAACAAGAAATACATGTTTCTTAACAGAAAACCTAAGATAGTGAGGCTTACGTTGCTGCCATAGATTCTGAGAATGGAGTTTTTGTCTCCCACTTCTCATGGAAGAGCAACTATGAAGTAAAGGAGTCTGAGGGAAGCTCAATGTCATCCCTTTAGAACAACTCGAGAACTCAAGCATGGAGAAATGTTGCTGGTGAGTGACACAGAGAGAGACTATTGACAAGTGTGAAAAGCTTCCTGGAAGGGGTTTGGACGCTGAGGCTCTCAGGGGCAGCAGAGCCAATCATAGCTTCAACCTTGCCTGTTTTGCAGGGTAATGTTAATATGTGGGGCATTTCTTTTCCTATCATGGAGAAGTATATAGTTTTTGTACAGCATTTAAATATTGTAAATGGTCACTATAAAGAAATAACCTCATTGGTATTCATGGCTTCTATTTCTTCTAGATTGTGATCTTGGATAAATATACATGTACATCAATACTGCTTATTTTAGACTATTTATAAATACATAACCATGTTTTCTAATTGGTAGCATGCCTTACTAAAGACACTGCTGGGCAATGGTGATATTGTACTGTGGAGACAAATGAGAGAAAAACAACAGCTAAAAACAAATTATTAGCCAATTAAAGTATATTTTTATATAGACATCATTTTATTTATTTTTTTTACAAAATAAACCTTCCTATTACAAAAAAGTAATAAGAAAATATTGAGCAGAAATATTATTCTAATCTTAAAATATAATAAGTCCCCAGAAGAAAAACAAAACCAATTCTTCATGTCACTCAATAATGTGGCTACAAGTCTCTTGTTAGAACTAATTCCACTATGCAGTATATTCCTAAAGGGCAAAGGAAAATTAAAGTTCTTGTAGATAGAAGCAAGCCATAGAGTCAGAGTCTTCTTGGACTAACCTTGACTTAATTTGGTTCAAGAAAGAAAATGTTTTTTTTCTGGCTCAGGGGCCCTGCAGAGACCCATACTCCAACTAAGGACCATGCATGGAGAGGACCTAGACTCCAGTCAGAGGAAGCCCATAGGCTGCTCAGATTCCAAGTGGGTTCCCTAGTAAAGGGTACAGGGGCTGTCTCTGACATGAACTCAGTGGCTCTATTTTTTATCACCTCCCCCTTGGGGGGTATAGCCTTGCCAGGCCACAGAGGCAGACAATGCAGCCAGTACTGATGAGACCTGATAGGCTAGGGTCAAATAGAAGGGAAGGACGTTCTGTTCAGGAAGTTGTCTCCTGTGCCAATGAGTTCTAGGCTGTTCCCCACTTTTTTTTCCAATTGATTTAGGGTATCTGGTTTTATGTTGAGGTCCTTGATCCACTTTGACTTTAGTTTTGTGCAGGGTGATAAATATGGATCTATTTTCATTTTTCTGCATGTAGACGTCCAGTTGGTCCAGCACCATTTGTTGAAGATGCTGTCTTTTTTCCATTGAATGGAATTGGCTTCTTTGTCGAATATCGAGTATTCATAGGTGTGTGGATTTATTTCTGGGTCTTCTATGCGGTTCCATTGATCCTCCTTTCTGTTTCTATGCCAGTACCATGCAGTTTTTATTACTGTTGCCCTGTAGTACAGCTTGAGATCAGGAATGGAGATACCTCCAGATGATCTGTTGTTGTACAGGATCGTTTTGGAGATTCTGGGTTTTTTGTTTCTCCATATGAAGCTGAGAATCTTTTGTTCAAGGTCTGTAAAGAATTGAGTTGGTATTTTGATGGGAATTGCATTGCATCTGTAGATTGCTTTTGGCAGTATGGCCATTTTCACAATATATATAGGATATGATAAACATAATGAAATCTCTACACCTAAAAAAGATAATCAATTGAGCGGACATGGGGTAAGATGATCAATCCTCGTTTAGAAAAACAGATGGGATGTGCATTGAACGTATGACAGGAGTCTACTGAGCGCATCTGAAAGACTCTAACTAGCAGTGTTTTCAAAGCAAAGACTCATGACCAAACCTTTGGCAGAGTACAGGGAATCATAAGAAAGAAGGGGAGTTAGCCTGATGGGGAAAGGATAGGAGCTCCACAAGGACCAAATATATCTGGGCACAGGGTCTTTTCTGAGACTGACATTCAACCAAGGACCATGTATGGATATAACCTAGAACCTCCACTCAGATGTAGCCTGTGGTAGCTCAGTAACCAATTGGTTTCCCAAAGTGAGGGGAACAGGGACTATTTCTAACAGGAACTCGATGACTGGCTCTTTGGTCTCCCCACCCCCGAAGGGAGGAGCAGTCCTGTTAGGCCACAGAGGAGGGCTTTGCAGCCAGTCCTGAAGAAACCTGATAAAACAGGATCAGATGAATGGGGAGGAGGTCCCCCCCATCAGTGGACTTGGAAAGGGGCACGGTGGAGATGAGGGAGGGAGGGAGGGAGGGACTGGGAGGGAATGAGGGATCGGGACACGGCTGGGATACAGAGTTAATAAAATGTAACTGATAAAAAAAAATAAAATATATAAAAAAAAAAAGAAGGGAAGGACGTCTTCCCCTATCAGTGGACTAGGGAAAGGGTACAGGGGAAGAAGAAGGAGGGTGGGTGGGACTGGGAGGAGACAAGAGTTGCAGTGGGGATTCAAAGTGAATAAACTATAATAAAAAAGTAAATAAACACATAAATAAAAATTTAAAAATCAAATAAAAAGAACATAAGCTATTTACAAAGGCAAATATGAATTTTAATTTAAGTACAAACCATTATTTGTAGATAAAAACAATTGCTCTACAGAAAAGTAAATGGAAAAAAAAAGTAATGGAAATTGTGGATAAAAAATAAAGACTGTTTTTCTCCTGAAAAAAAAAAAAGAAAGAAAAAATGTTTCCAAAATTAGACATCCTTCTCTGCCCTCCTATGAATTCAGTTAACAACAGAAAACAGGGTCACAGCCTTTGTCCATGCTAAGGCTTTTTTTAAAAATGCACTTACACTGTTTTCACCATCACCAATTGTCCCTCTCTTTATAAACACACACACACACACACCAGTTTAAGGCTCTATGACTGGGTATATTTAACTGCAGGATGAGCAAAGTGGTTTGTCGCTAAGCCTGACAACTGAATTCAATTTTTAATACTCACCCAGCAGGAGAGAAATGATTCCCATGGGTTATCCTCTGACCTCCAGTTATATACCATGGAACGTGAACCAGCATGTGTACACATATGTCCAGATACATGCATGTACTCTGGAGTACATGGGCATACAGGTACACAAACACTCATTAAATGAAAACGAAATATGTAAATAAAAATTTTAAAATATAAATGCACAGTAAACATAAGTATTATCACACTGTGCTTTATTACATATATGTGTTTATAAATATAATACTGTGTCAAGAAACTTATCAATGGCGATTCCTTAATAAGCTCTAAGACAGAAGTATGGTATTCATATAATACCACAGCTCTAGATTTAGTCTTACAACTTTTTTTAAAATCTTAAATGAATATAAATATCCCTTTAGAGACAAATCTAAAATTTACAGTTTTTTTTTCTAACTCAAATAAATACCTGACTTTTTAAAAAATAACCCGTCTCATGCTCCCTTTGTTATAAAAATGATATCTAGATGTCTCAGCTCTCTTGCCCTTTTTTGTGGAGACGAATAATATTTGTATTTCATTCTGTGACAGTCACAGAAACAGAACGATGTAAATGATGAAAATGTAAATGATGTTCATGGATCACTGTGGCAGTATGACCCAAGTTTTGTTCTGTATGTTTTCTATTATTTGTTTCTTCAAAACAATTAACCTTTCATTGTCTTTTGGGTTTATTGGTGGTGACTTCACCAGTCCTGACTACATATGTTTTTATGTATAAAATAAATCAAGGGTCTCGAGGAATGAAACAGTAGTTAAGATCCCTTAGGGCTCTTTCAGAGGATGAGGATTCTGTTCCCACATAGAAAAGCTCTCACCCAGCAGTAACTCCAGCTCTAGGAGATCCAACATCCTTTTCTGGCTTCTCAAATACCAACACCCATGTGCTCATACATATACACATAACCAAATAAAAGTAATATTTTAAAGCCTTTCTAAAATTGCTCATTTTTAAGAACAACCAAATAAGTATCATTTCCATAGAAAGTTCTAGAAAAATTAATTAAGAAATGCATTTCATAGTCCTGCCTGATCTACTTCTGGGTTCTAATGTAAGGATGTACAAGTGAGCACAGAGCAAGACAGAACAAAACAAAACAACAGACCTAGCACTGAGGAGCCAGAAGGTAGAAAATGGCTTCCAAATAGTGTAGGGGTCTTTTGGGGATTCAGACTCAAGTGGGAGAAATGAGCAGATTATTGACCTGAGCAACCAACTGCAAAGAGAATAAGGTGAGGAGCTCACAGAACCAAGGTCAGAATAAATGTGACTCAGAACGGTAAAGAAATTAGGAAACAGGCATCGGCCCTGATGTCACGAAGTTTCCGGTCTGCTGAATGACACAAACCAGAAAAAACTATGTAAAGGGTGATAAGCATGCTGAGAAGCATTGAGTGTTTAAGGGGCAGGGTCCTCTGCTCCAAACCTGGCGTCACAGGAAAAAGTGACACTAAATGACTTAAAGAATCACTGGTTTTAAGAAAAGGGGACAGAAAAAAATATTCTTGTCACAAAGATTAGGTTATTATGACAACATTATAGATGAACCTCAAACAGAGGGAGGTGAGGATGACACATCAAACAACCTAAAAAATGTCATCCATTCCCTGTTTACTAAAGCCAGTGAGAGAACCATGGGCTCATAGTTCCTGATTTTAGCCTGAAATCTCTCCCTCTGTGTTCTTCTGGGGCAGACTCAAGGCAGATCATCCTACTTTTTGTTTGTTTGTTTGTTTGTATTTGTTTTTCAGGACAGGGTTTCTCTGTGTAGCCTTGGCTGTCCTGGACTCACTTTGTAGACGAGGCTGGCCTCAAACTCACAGAGTTTGCCACCTGTTTCTGCCTCCCAGAGTTGCTGGCATTACAGATTTGTGCCACCAC
This sequence comes from Meriones unguiculatus, assembly GCF_030254825.1. Classification (NCBI taxonomy): domain Eukaryota; kingdom Metazoa; phylum Chordata; class Mammalia; order Rodentia; family Muridae; genus Meriones; species Meriones unguiculatus. The sequence goes on from NC_083366.1 coordinate 19,670,913, forward strand.
ACCTGGCTCATCTTAACATTTATCTGGAGCTTCTTCTCTCATTTAACCTGGAAAAGTTAGGACAGATCACCTCTCTATTCATTATTTCAAAAGCCTGTAGGACCCTTATTTATGTGGAGTTTCTGATCCCCTGTGAATCCCCAAGTGATACAGAGATTGGCACTATTTAGTTGCTCATCCTGTATATTTCATTATATGTGTCTTCTCTTCTCTTTATACCAAATTATAAATTGCTTAGTGATATGGCATTTTCTTATTCATAGGACCATGTATCCATGGGGTCTAAATAAATATGTGTTCCTCCAAATTCAAGTCTGAAGCAAACAAAAACATCATGTTTTCTGCCTTTTACTACAAAGAATTTATATGGCTTTTGACATGAAAACAACAAGCATTAATCATACTTATTTCAACACTTTTTAGTACCAAACACAAATGATTCTTTCATGGTAAATATGCTTAAGTTATATGATCGCTGGATGCTTTTCATAATATTCATTTTTTTTGAGTAATGCATTTTTCTAATCTTCTTTCCAAAAACATGGGGGGGGAATAGAAATCCTTAGATTCAAGGCTGAGCCTCCATTTTATCCAGTAGTTACATGTGGTACGAAAGAGTTATCATATCTCATTTGATTTGGAGAGAGTGCTATTGGGTTGTTAGCACTGTGCCTAATCTAAGTCATTTCTCATTTATAAGGCAGGTGAATCCTCTCAGAATTCTTCCATTTAACAGAGCGCATGTTTCAGTATTAATTTAATAAGATATCCATAGTAATTACCTCTTTAGCTCTTCCTATCTAGACTTGAGCCAGAGAGTACATTAAATTTGCTACAAAGATGATCTGCTCAGTGTATGACTAAGGACAAGAGAAACGAAGAGGCCAGTGCTTTCCTGGATAGTTTTATCACTAAGCTGATCAGCTTAGGAGTTGGCCATTAGGAACATAATGTTTCCTCTAACAGGAAAGCTGCAAAGGATTTAATAGGGGGTATTTATGTGGAGATGCATACTTATCAGAGGGTTTCAATACACACTACTCAGTTGGCCCATTAACAGGCCAAGTAGCCTCCTAACTCTCATCATCTCTGAGCTTTTGTGATCTTCATATGAATCAAAGGAATTTCATGAGCATGACAAATGAAATTCACAAGGTCACCTCCTGCTACATCCATGAACACATCATTTCCTCAGTTGTATTGCAAAGTAATATGGTTATGCCACTCCAGTCAACTATTCCATAATATAAAATAAAAAAATAAATAAACTGTTGCCTATCATGGTGGTACACATCTATGACCCTAGCACTGAAGAGGCTCAGGCTAAGATTCATGAACTTGAGATCATCATAAGAGCTTCATCATAAGACTTTATCTCCAAACATCAAGAAGAAAGGAAGGAAAGAAGGAAGAAAGGGAGAGATGAAGGAAGGGGTCGAGAAAGGAGAGAAAAAGGGAGGAAAAAGAGAGACAAAGAGAGTAAAAAAGAAATGTTAACAGACAAATGAATTCTTTTTTCTTATTTAATTGTTAAAATTAGAGTATAAATAGAACCATTTTTGGACTCTCTAGCTACACTGACAAATTTGGCATCTACTGAAATCAATGTTTATTATTTTGTGTTTCTGTTGTAGGCACAGCACTTCTCAGAACCTCTTCCAACCATCAAGCTGAACTGCATGGCAGGCAGAATCAATCTCTATCTCCTGTAGGTTCACGCTGTAGGTTTTAGAAGATGTTAGGGCATTTAGACATTATATTTAAACAGTATAAAGGATAAACTTTCTAGGTGGTGGAATCATTTTTGGGGGTGGGTGAGAGAAGAACTTATTTTCACTTCATATGAAAAGAAAAGTATTTCACACACACACCGAGAAAGAGAGAGAGAGAGAGAGAGAGAGAGAGAGAGAGAGAGCGAGAGAGAGAGAGAGAGAGAGAGAGAGAGAGAGAGAGAGAGAGAGAAAGAAAGAACATCAAGCCCCATGGTACTTGGGCACTCATCAGGTGCACGGGCACCTCCTCTGAGTGTGAAACTCTGACTTCATTCCTTCCCCGGGCATCTCTTTATCTCTTGCTCATCTTTCATCAGTACCTGTCAGTGGAATATATCCATTCCAGAGAGAGAAAACAATTCTTACAGAATCAGGGTAATGAAAAAAGTTTTGGGTCATGGAAATCCCCGCTATTTTAAACTGATATTTTATTCATGTTTGGAAAATACTGCTTGTGGCTGTTTCCAACTTCATCTGTTTTGGCATTTCCTGTTTTAATTCATAAACCAAATATATTGCAAACAGGGAGAGTCTTGGCCTACTTCCAGATCTGTATGCCAAAAGGGATCCACCAACCAACCAAATGGCTGTCAGACATTGGAGAGAGAGAGAGAGAGAGAGAGAGAGAGAGAGAGAGAGAGAGAGAGAGACAGAATTTTTACATAAATAGGCTCATATAATCAAGCTCAGAATTTTCAACACAACTAGTAAGAAAGCCTGCTAAAGAAAGCCAAGTCTTTTCCACACTGGCCAGTTGCATCCATTGGGGATGTAGAAAGCAGAGGCCCATGGAATAGGAAAATACTGATGATTGCATCTTAAGAGAGAGATGGCCTTCTGACCATCTGCATCCAGTTTGTCTTTCTGTTTCTCTTCCCTTGTCCTTGAGGAAATGTTGGTAATGGTTGACTGTGTGGAATCAGAAAGTCACTGTAGCCCTTAGATCCTACAACTCCATAGCAACAATAATCACAGAACTAAAGAACATTTGAAACAGAGGAAAATTTTATTTATTAGGGATTCATCAAAACCAATTCAGTAAACACTTGGAGCCAGCTGTGAATTTCTGAGGTCATGGATGGGTGTTGTAGTTGGGCCTGTTAATCCAGGATAGTTCTTTTCCCACCAAGCCAGCTGATGACACTGTTGTAACTACCTAACGAGGTGATACCCAGAATCAAAGTACCAGTAAGAGTGAGATTATCTTTCATTCAACATGCCAGTTGAAATTCATCTGGGCTATGTTTATAAACAAATGAGCATACCACGGTGTAGCTAACCTGGATTAGAAACTGGATAACTTTTCCAAAAGAGTTCTACTAGCCACAAACAACACAATTTAGAACAAAGTCAGGAAATGTGACCCATTGAACTGTTATTCATCAAAAAAAAAATCAAATCAAAAAGCAAGATCTATGTCTACAGTGAGAAAGGGGTTGGATGAAACACTGATAAGTTTGTGGTTTTCTTAAGGCAATTGAGAAACCCTCAAATGATAATTTTCAAAAGAAGTTTAAAGGAAATATACCTTTCTTTCAATTGGTAATAATTTCTGCCTTTAGATTTAAAAAAATTAAATATATTTTCTCAAACAGATATGTAAATAAATACAATTTTCTGGGAAGGCAACCAAATGTTAACATATTCATACTTCATGTATTTTATATTTATAAATCACTTTTCCAAATGCATCCCCTATTTTTTTCAAAATACATCATTATTGTCTCTTTTTGTCCTTTCTCAGGTTCAATTTAAGAAACACTGATCCTTAGTAAAGGTTGCAAAATACAAAACAGCCACATTACAACCTACTAAAGTGCATTGCCTCTTTAATCCTTGTGCAAGGCAAGGAAAATAGAGTCAACATTCACTAACCTGGAAAGATTTGTCTAATTTATCAATGATCTAAAACCCAAGATTTTCTATCCTATATTGTCTCCTAACAAGCCAGTTTTTCTCATATTAGTTTAGAATCGCCCATAAATGCAAACTTGATTTAAGATGAACTCAATTTGCAAAGAAAGTGAAGTGTTAAAATGATCCCATTTAGAATCCAAATAGAAAGTCTTCTGAATGATCCACACAGACATTCTATTCCTAGGCATGGCTTTTGAAAACTTGATTGAAACAGGAATACTCAGAATAAATTTGTCACAAATTACAACAGATTGGTGGGATGGAGAAAGCCAGCGGCAGATTCTGCTAATGTCTCCAACTACAAAGGACCTTATTTTTACACATAAATATGAAGACTACGAACAGGGAGACAAGTGATGAGAAGCAAATCACTCTTGTTAAAAAGCTGACTTTCTCTTGTACTATTCTTTAAGACTTCAAACTTCTTTGGACACCAACAGTGTGAGTGCTACTGGTCTCTCCAGCCACATCGTGAATGATGCCATCAGCCTCCTACCTGCACAGCCTAATCCTTCCATTAAGCCTAATAAAATTGTTCTTCTACCTTTAACGTTAGGAAAGTTAATTAATTCATATTAATAAAAAAAAATGCCTTGGCAAACGCAGATGAAAACCCTTTCATTGATGCAATCAACTACTTTTCTTCAGATAATTGCCCGCTCAGGCTGAGAAATTGAAAGCATGCCAGGCTAAAATGCTTTTAAAGACTTCAATCAACATACTCTCCAAAAATGAAGAAATAAAAAGCCAGAGGGCAGATCATGGACCACACTCCACTCTTAACATTACCCAGCAACATGTATTTATATTACCAGCACTTGACTCCCAAATTTGACCCCGGGTTGGCCTCTGAATTGGTAGAGGGAAAGAAAAGGGCAGGGGCTGTACAGTCCAGGGAAAACAGAAACAAACTGTCTTATTAAATTACTTATATTTCTAAGCAAGCTTAAAATAACACAGGTCCACCGTCCTCCAGTTTTGAGAGTTAGTTTATTTTCAGACAGAATGTCATTTCTTACTTATTTCTTTGTCTCCTCATACAGTTAAAAAAATGGATAATGGTGTTATTCTCTCCTTCAACTTCCTATTAGATCTTGTTTTGAAGAAAATTTATATATACTTTCCAGAGAAATAAATCAATAAAGTTTTATTGTTAAGCAGCAGTATCAATTCTTACTAAGTCTAAGAACAATTATGAGTTACTTTTAGAAAACAAAAATTGAACATGTGTTTAGTTAGTAAACTTTAAGATATTAGAATTTTGTAATACCAACGAAAGTGTGGAGAAGTGAAGAAATTTAGTATAAGATTTTTGCAATTGCCTGAGGTAATCTCTATAGTTTGAATAGGAATTATCTCTCCACATACCTATTTTTGAACATTTGACCAGCTGCTGGTGCTTCTTTGGTTGTCATTTTATTTGTTGTCTGTTGTCTTGTTTTGGAAGATTCTAGACCCTAAGAAATGGGATTTATCTTGAAGAAGTAGGTCAAGGACAGTGACTGGGTCTTCAGCTATCTTATTCACAGCCACTTTCCGTCTCACCCTATACTTCTTGTCCACAATGTGATGAAGCACTTTCCTGAGGCACACACTGCTGATGTGTGATCTTCAACTCAAGTATATGAATCCAAACTTCCACAGACTGAACTCTCTGAAGCCAGAAGTGAAAATAAATTTTTCTGCTTTCATATTGTTTCTGCTAAATGCTTGAACATAGGGATGAGAGAAGTAGCTAAGGCAATAATTTTGATCTGTATGTCTGCTACCTCACCACAGCCTAGAGGTGTTGCTTATCTAGTTGAACCGGATTAATTGGTTAATCAAGAGACAAAATATATAGAAATTGACTAATTTGGGCATTTCATAAAATATAACTTTAATATGGCTTTAGTCCATTTTCTCTATCTAGGTAATATTTATTATTATAAGAATAAAGTCAAGACTACAGCATACTAGCGTCTTTCTACTCTCGTGTCCTAAGGGTACCTGTCATGATGACGAGCATATTTAATGACTATAGTTGTAGACCCAAGAAGGAAATTCCACTACAGAAGATCCAAGAGAAATGAACATTAAAACAAGTCTCCGTTTTTAATTATAATAAAAAAATATCCTCCCAAACATAGAGGCTAACGATTGTATTTGTAGATGACACATGATAAAATAGTTTTATAGACTCAATCACAATCAATTACCTTTTCATAATTAAATACTTAGAATTAATTGGGCAAGTTACTTGGCTTTATATTGTGGTTTCAACGTTAAACATTTCCTACTAGTATGTGTGCTTGAACACTTGGTTGGGCTGTTTAGGAAGGTTGTGGAACTTTTAGTGGAAACTTTCTCAGGGAAGGGATTCATTGGTGGTAAACCTTATGTGATTCTTGGCTTGGTCTGGGCTTTGGCTTGGTTTGAGACTACAACTGGTTTTGCAGGCTATGCTGGCCTCCAATTCATAGAGAAAGAGCTGCCTGCCTCCAGAATACCGGAATTAAAGACAAGCAACACTTTGTACACCACAATGATGTACATCCCAGCCCCCCTTTCTGTCCCTTCTGTTCACTCTCTCTGTTTCCTGATTTGTAGTGGCGAGGTGACCAACAGCTTCCTGCTTCCACTGCATGACATCTCACCATGCTGGACCATATCTCCTCAGGCTATGCAAGGTCTTCATCCCTTAAGTTTCCTCTTACAAGTTATTTTGCCACAACATTGAGAAAAGTAACGAAGACAGTTTATATGTCATAAATTACCATTGGGTTAAAAATATCATCTAAAGATTATATGATAATATTAATGAAATTATGTTTAGAATAATTAGTCTTCATTATCAAAATGCTATGAAAATATTTTTTTTTCTATTTTCACAAGGCCTGTGTTTAAAGTAACCTACAGATGCGGATGGAGCTTGTAAGCCTGCCCAGGTTATCTCTGAGTCTCTGTATCTTTTTAAGATTTATTCTCACAATTTAATTTCAGTTTGGTGATAACTTTTATGGACTCTAAATACTTCACATTTCTGGTTTTTGTCACCAGACACTTGGATTTGAGAATCTCATAAGAAGCTTCTTTAACTTCTGAGTGCCTAAGCTATCCTTGATGTCCATGTTGCTTTGAATTGAAAATTATTGAATTGAAATTACTTTCTAAGGTCACTGTAAAACTAAACAGTGGCACATGGAAGGATCATTAGTGAGTCAATAAAGAATAACATTGAAGAACAAGTAAAACCCCAGAAGTTATTCTTAGATTGTCCCAAGTTAATTTTTATTCCTAGTGTAGGCACACACCTCATAGAAGCCATGGTGCTTACAGCATCTATGAAGAAAAATAATCTTAATATGACTTTGAGCCAAAGGTGGGCATTAACAGATCCAAAAGGGACATCTTATTTTGAAATAATTAGTCTTTGAGGATAGTTGGCACCCAGTATATTGGGGTAACAATACCTGCTTGGAGGAGCAGGCCACTGGGTATAAGATGTGCCTTCAATAGTCAGAAGAGATCTGGGACCTGACTCAGTGGGGTCCTTTGAGTTGAGGACATTTCTTCATCTAACTTAGACTCAGTTTTCATATATCCTCCTAGAAGCCTCCCCCCTGTCAAGCCTTTCACTACCCACCTAATTGGTTCCCATTCTTCTGTATAACGTTCCCCAAAACCTATCATCCACACACTCAGTAAAAAAGAGTTGCCATGTAAAAGAGAAGTTAGTTTAAATTAAATCTTCAGGTCAAACGACAGTAGTGTTTTAGTATAGTTGAGTCACAGACTCAAAAATTGTTCTTTATTTACTGGAATTTCAAGTTTACCTGGTCAGACATGGTTAGACATCATTGTAATTTCAGTTTGGGGGAGGCTTAGGCAGAATGAGTTCAAGACCTGTATGGGATAAACAGTGAGTTCAAATCCAGCCTTAACTAAAGGGAGCCTATATTTTAAAAAATTAGATGAACTCGGACTTCCTCCGCCTCCTCCTCTTCTCATTTTTCTTCCTTCTTCCACTTCTCCTGTTCTTTCTTTTTTCTTTTAATTTTTTTTATAATTTATTCGCTTTATATCCCAGCTGTAATCCCTCCCTTGTCTCCTCCCAGTCCCATCCTCCCTCTTTGTTCCCCCTATTCCCCTCCCCTAGTCCTCAGAATAAGGGAGCCCTCCTCCCTTACCATCTGCCCCAGTCTGTCAAGTTGCATTAGGAATGCCTTCATCCTCTTTTTCTGTGGCCTGTCAAGGACCCCCACCAATACCACCACCAGGGCACAATGATTAAAGAGCCTACATCAGAGTCCATGTCAGAGAAAGATCCTGCTCCCTTTACTAGGGAACCCACATACCCACATTGATACTGAGCAGGGGTTCTTTCCATGCATGGTCCATGGTTGGTGCATCAGTCTCTGTAGTCACCTTTGGGCCCATATTTGTTGGCTCTGTTGGGTTTTTGTGGAGCTCCTTTCCACTCTAGGTCTGTTTCTGTACCACACCATGGAGTTTTTATTGCTACTGCTCTATAGGACAGCTTGAGATGAGGGACAGAGATATGTCCTGAAGAATTTTTTTTATCATACAGCATTGTTTTAGCTATTCTGGTTTTATTGCTGGTGTTGTTTTTCCATATGAAGTTGAGAATTCTTCTTTCCAGGTCTGTGAAGAATTGTATTGGTGTTTTGATGGGAATTGCATTGAATCTGTATACTGCTTTTGGTAGGATAGCCATTTTTACTGCTAATCTTATCGATCTGTGAGCATGGGGGGATCTTGCTATCTTCTGATATCTTCCTTAGTTTCCTTACTTAAAGCCTTGAAGGTTTTTTTTGTTTTGTTTTGTTTTGTTTTGTTTTTCATAGTCTTTCACTTGCTTGGTCTGCAATTCTCTTTGTTGGGTCCTTGTGTGGTTTAGATATCAAGGTGACTGTGGCCTCATAGAATGAGTTTAGTAATGTTCCTTCCATTTCTATTTTCTATTTAGATTTTTAAATTTTATGGCATATAGGCTTTTGAAGCAAATCTTAACAATTCTCTGGATTTCCTTAGTATCGATTGTTAGTCCTCCTTTTTCATTTCTGAGTTTGTTGATTTGGATGGTGTCTCTCTACCTGTTAGTTAGTTTGGCTAAAGGTTTGTCTATCTTGTGGATTTTCTCAGAGAACCAGCTCTTGGATTTGTTGATTGTTTCAATTACTCTCTTTGTTTCTAATTTATTGATGTCAGCCCTGAATTTGATTATCTCTAGCCATCTACTTCTCTTCCCCCCACCCCAGGGCTTTCACGTGTGTCATTAAGTTACTTTTATGTGATGTCTCCAATATCTTTATGAATGTACTTAATGCTATAAACTTTTGGGTTTGGCTATGTTGTACCTTCATTTTCATTGAATTAAATTTTAAGAAATCCTTAATTTCTTCTGACCCAGTTGTCATTGAGTAGGGAGTTGTTCAGTTTCCATGTATGTGTAGGGTTTTGTTATTTCTGTTGCTTGTTGAGGTCCAGCTTTAGCTCATAGTGGTCTTGTAGTATACATTGTATTATTTCTATCTTCTTGATTCTGTTGAGTTTTGCTTTGTAACCTACTATATGGTCAATTTTGGAGAAGGTTCTGTGAAGTGCTGAGAAGAAAGTATATTCTTTTGTGTTTGGGTGAAAAGTTCTGTAGATATCTATTAGGTCCATTTGATTCATAACATTTATTAGTGTCATTATTTCTAGGTTTAGCTTCTGTTTTGTTGACCTGTCCTTTGATGAGGGTGGGGTGTTGAAGTCTTCCACTATTAATCTATGGGAATCAATGTGTGGTTTAAGCTTTATTAATGTTTCTTTTACAAATGTGGGTGCCCTTGTATTTGGGACACAGACATTCAGAATTGAGATGTCTTCTTGGTGGAATTTTCATTTGATGAGTATGAAGTGTTCTTCTTCATTTCTTTTGATTACTTCTTGTTGAAAGTCTTTTTTTATTAGATATTAGAATGGATACTCCAGCTTGATTCTTGGGTTGGTTTGCTTGGAAAATCTTGTTATAGCCCTTTGCTCTTGGGTAATGTCTATCTTTGTTGCTAAGGTGTATTTTTTTTTTGTATGCAGCAGACTATTAGATCCTGTTTAAGCATCCATTTGTTAGTCTGTGTCTTTTTATTGGAGTTGAGTCCATTGATGTTAAGAGAGATTGATTACCAGTGACTGTTAGTTCCCTCTATTTTAATGTTGGTTGTGGTAGTATGTTTGTGTGCTTGTCTACTTTTAGTTTTGTTGTAGTGAAGTTATTTATTTCCTGTGTTTTCCTGGATGTAGTTATTCTTCTTGGGCTGGATTTTTTTCTTTTAGTATCTTCTGTAGGAATGGATTTAAGAATAAACTGTTTTAATTTGTTTTTGTCATAAAATATCTTGTTTTCTCTATCTATGCTGATTGAGGGTTTTGCTGGGGATAGTAGTCTGGGCTAACATCTGTGTTCTCTTAGGGTCTGCATGACATCTGTCCAGGCCCTTCTCACTTTCATAGTCTTTGTTGAGAAGTCAGATGTGATTCTGATCAATTTGCCATTATACATTAAGAGGCCTTTTTCCCTTGAAGCTTTTAATATGTTTTTCTTGTTCTGCACATTTAGTGTTTTGATTATTATGTGATGGGAGGATTTTCTTTTCCGGTCAAATCTATTAAGTGTTCTGTAGACCTCTTGTATGCTTCTAAGCATCTTGTTCTTTAAATTAGGAAATTTTCTTCTATGATTTTGTTGAAAATATTTTCTGGACCTTGGAGACAGGAATATTCGTTTTCCTCCCTTCCTATTATTCTTTGATTTCATCTTTTCATGGTGTCCTTGATTTCTTGGATATTTTGTGTCAGGAATATTTCAGATTTAACATTTTCTTTGATGGATGCACCATATTTTCCATTGTATTGTCTATACCTGAGATTCTTTTTTTCATCTCATGTATTCTGTTGAAGATGCTTATCTTCTATTTTCTTTTTGAAGTTCTCTCTTTTCAGAATTGCCTCTGTTTGAGCTTTCTTTATTGTTTCTATTTCCATCTTCAGATCCTGAACTGTTTTATTGATTTCTGCCACATGATTGTGTGCATTTTCCTTTATTTCTTCAAGTGACTTATTTATTTCCTCTCTACAGCCTTCTGTAATGATCTCATTCTGTTTGACTGCATTATCCTGTATTTATTTGTGGATTTTATTAATTTCCTCTGTTATCAACTTCATAAGAATAGAATTAAGATCATTTTCTTGTGTTTCAGTTGTATTAGAGTATTCAGGGATGCTTGCCTTTGGGTAACTGGTTTCTGGAGATGCCATACTGCTTTGGTTTTTCTTGATTGTGTTTTTAAGCTGGCTTTTATCCATCTGGTTGTCTCTGGGGTTGGATGGTAGTTTCTGGTGCCTGCTGGAGTCCTTGGGGTTTGGGGACAAATAGTGAATATCCCTGGGTAGGAAGCTAGATATTCCCACAGGAGCCCTCCTCAGATTGGTGGGTATGGTCTCTGACTGGTGGGTGAATCCCAAGGAACTGAATCAGCTCTCCTCGGGTATATGAGCCTGTGGACTAACTGGACTCCTAAGGAACTCAAGAGTTCTCCTCTCACCAGAGGAAATCTGGAAGACAGCTGCCTAGCCACTGTCTTTCTTGCTCTGCCCAGACACTGCTCAGACACTATGTTTGCTGGGTGCAGCCATTCTGGATAACCAGTGAGCCCACAGGTTTAGTTGATCTCCCTAGGGAAACAAGTTGAGCATCAGAAGGCCTGAGATTGAAGTTGTGTGTCCAGGTACCCAGAAGATATTCACTTGCTGGTGAGCACAATATATAGGCATGTGGCTAGACGCTGGAGACCTAGGGCTGGTGTGAACCCAGGGAACTTCTCTGGGAATTAGTCAGATAACCCGAGGTCAGACCAGATTGTGGTTTAAGCTTTATTAATGTTCTTTTACAAATGTGGGTACCCTTGTATTTGGGGCACAGATGTTCAGAATTGAGATGTCTTCTTGGTAGGATTTTCATTTGATGAGTATGAAGTGTTCTTCATCTCTTTTGATTAATTTTTATTGAAAGTCTTTTTTATTAGATATTAGAATGGATACTCCAGCTTGATTCTTGGGTTGGTTTGCTTGGAAAACCTTCTTTCTCTTTTGGGGGGCTCTCCTCTCTATTGGGAGACCCAGTTTCTGGTGTTTTGGAGTCCACAGTTCAGCCTGGGATGGTGAGCATAACACACAGGAGTGTGGTTAGATGGTGGAGACGATGCCCTGGCAAGAACCCAGGAACTTTTCTGGACATTAGCTGAGTGAGCTGATGTCTGACCTGCTTGTGGGACTCATAGTGGGGCTTTCTCTCACCTGAGAAACACAGTCAGTGGTGTTTGGGGGCCCACAGTTTGGTCTGTTGTCCCTGTGAAGTCAGTGCTGTCCTGTTGATCACAAACAGTGTGTGATCTGTGCTGCCATCCTGTATCAAGTCTCCCTCTCTCTCTTTCTTTCCCTAAATCTGGCAATTTTACACATTTACACATTGATAATACAAGTGTGCTTTGGCATTCCTATCTATCTTAGAATCAACAAATGGTATCTTGTAAATGTTTGGTCCAATTTTAAGTTTAAATGTCTTTCATGAATCTCTTTTTTTTTAATTTTTCATCAATTACACTTTATTCATTCTGCATCCCCCCATAAGCCCCTCCCTCCTCTCCTCCCAATCCCACCCTCCCTCCTCCCTCTGCTTGCATGCCACTCCCCAAGTCCACTAATAGGGGAGGTTCTCCTCTCCTTTCTGATCTTAGTCTGTCAGTTCACATCAAAAGTGGCTGTATTGTCCTCTACTGTGACCTGGTAAGGCTGCTCCCCTCCCCCCAGAGGGAGGTGATCAAAGAGCAGGCCAATCAGATTATGTCAGAGGCAGTCCCTCTTCACATTACTATGTAACCCAATTGGACTCTGAACTCCCCTGGGCTACATCTGTGCAGGGGTTCTAGGTTATCTACATGAATAGTCCTTGGTTGGAGTATGAGTCTCTGGGAAGTTCCCTATGTTCAAATTTTCTTGTTCTGTTGCTCTCCTTGTGGAGACCCTGTCCTCTCCAGCTCTTACTATTTCCCAGTTCTTACCTAAAATTCCGTTCACCTGCCCAACAGTTGCCCATCCGGCTCATGAATCTTTTTATGAAGAAATTATTTTTGTCTCTTTTATATTTTCTCCTTCCTGCCTTCTTATATTTTTAGTTACATGACTGTATCTTTGCTCAAGTTTCCAACTTCTTACAAAAGCCATCCTTAATTAATTAATTGATTACTAATTAACAAATTAATTAATCTGTCTTTTTCTAATCTCATGCTCACAACAGGCATTTGTTCTTGCTAGCTCTCACCAGCATCCATTCCATATACATGGATAGCTTAAGCACCTCTTCTTCATCTCATATAGAACTGGAGGTGTGCATAGCATATATAAATATATGTATAAATTATGTACATAGATATGTATATAGATGTATGTCATACTTCCTATGATATACATATAGAGAGGGACACTATTTGCCTATGAATATACAGCAAAACTCCTATATCTGTAAAGTGCATATTTCAAGACCTCCATTGAAATCATGGGCAAAAACTAGTTCTAGATAGCTAGGTATGACTTAATAAGAAGGGCAGATTTGGGGAAACATATTCATTTGTTGAAGGAACATCATAACATATACTTACACAATCTGAGTTGGTTACATTAATATAATGTAATGGGGCCACCGATGCTTACACAACGTAACACTGGCCAAAATGTCCTTATATATGTAATATTTTCCTCTACATATATTCTTGTTATAGAGCTTAATTTATATGTTAGGCACAATACTAGATTAGCTACAAAAACCAATAATAAAACAACTATACTGAAATAACTTTACTATATAACTCCATGTGTTTATGGTGTCTCTTCTGCCAAATGTCTCACTATACTTTCACCTTTTCACTTAAGACTTGTATCTTATACTGTCTCTTTCACATTTCTAAATTGCTAACATCATTATTCCCCAAGTTTGACGACCATGAGAAAGTTACTGGAAGACAAGTGCTGTCACATAGTCCCAGCTAATCTTATAACTTAGATGGCTACTTCTTCACTAATGAGCAGGTTGTGTATGCAGCCATGTCAGATTTTATCATGCTACTCAGAAAAGCGTGCAGTTTAAACTCATAAGACATCCTGGAATTTTCCACTTAAAGTTTTCAGACTGAAGCTGACCGCAGGTAATGGAAAGCCACACCGCAGACAGGAGAAAGCTGTTGTCTTCTGGAAAATGCTTGGAGAGATACTATGAATGTTCTAAAAGATGATGTCACTCCACAGAGGAAAAAGCCGGAATGACCCTCTCCTCTTCTCTATCCCATTTCTATTTTTCACCCCCCAACACAGGGTATTTTGAAGGAACTACTTTTAGAAATCCATGGTAGCTCACTTAAATGTTGTCATAAGACAGAATTTTATCATGGAAACTATAGCTCATTCCTGAGGTTACCCAAAAAGTTCATCCTGAGGAAAGTTCCTGAATGCACTCTCTGTGGGAAAGAGGTTGTATAATTGATGAAGACACCTCAGGAAATTCCCTTTAAGCTTGGATTTGATCAAGGGGACTGAGCTGGAGGAAGTAGATGTAGCAAACTTCAGTGAAAAGCGTAGGAGGAACATAATAGTAGCAGGCTCTTAGCTGAGACTAGAGAGATCCCTGAAGCTACAAATCAGACAGAATGAGGGTAAGACCTGTAAGATCCCATTCATGTTCATCGATCTTGCAGTGGGAAACTCATCATCTGCTCCCTGTGCCACCAAAGCTACTTTTTACACCAGAGGATCCGGAGCTGAAGGAGAGCCGCCCTGTTGAATGGTGTTCTCAGCACACTCCTCCAGAATACTCCACTGATAAACTTCCTTACTTCTACACATTTTTGCAAATCATCCAGGAGAGTTTTCTCTCCCACAAACATTTACACAATGACCAGAATAATTTGGATAAATCTAGATAACTGGTTTCAGGTATTCGTCTGTAGTTCTAGGTACATGTCTCTTTCTCTCACTGCACTGAACATCAATACACAAAGCTGACGATCCCCGGCAGCCCTTCTCCCAATCTTATTTACAATGTAATTATAAATTTGATGAAGTCACTCATCCTACATTATTACTTTGCCATTGTTTCTACCTCATCTTTCACTGCATCCCCCTCCCTCTGTCTCTTGCCTTCTGGCCGATCCTCCTGTCACTAGACCAATTATCAATAACTATTTAGCTGTTCCTTCTGACCGAATGGACTCCTTGTTCTTTAGCTGATGACAGTCTTAGAAGGATGCAGCCAAACTGGCCGTTAGCTTCTGACCTCTCTATAGACAACCTTATTATGATAATTGTGAGGCTGGAAGTAGCAGAGACTAGGCCAATTACACCTGTCCTTTTCCCAATTCAGCCTGGGTTTAAATTACTCAGATGCGGTGGGGAGCATGCTTTTGGCTCCACCGAACAACAACTTTTCTTCTATTCTTGTGAAATTCAGAGACAGACATTTCTAATTATGGTTGTCATTAGGACATAATGACCCAGTATTTCTTTAAATTGCATCATTCTTTATCAAACAAACCAATGTACTATATTTTAATAAGTTACTTTACTGAGGTATTTTAAATTAAACAAATCTTTTAAATATATATATATACTTGAAATACAACAAAGCCTAAGCTGAGAACAACATATCCACTGTTTGCTTTTGTAGTCACTTTAATATTAATGAATAAAGAGATTCATGTAAATATTTAATATTAATAAGACTTTTACATATTATGTTTCTATGTGGTTAAATCTATAAAATTATGCATAGTTAATTCTATAAATGGGTAACTGTGGCATACATACATAATTATTCCAAAGAATATATATGCACATTATAGCTAAATGAATTCTTTTTTTAATTGCATTGTAAAAAACATTAGAAAGGAGAAGCTTTTACACTCATTTTAAAATTAAATTGTTGAGCGTCATAGTAACACCCATGTTAAATAATATGTGGCTATTAATTTAAATTGAATTAACCACATATATTTTCTTTTAATTTTAGCTAATTCCTAGTAGAATGCCTTTAATCAATTTAAGTCCTATATTTTCAGAATACTTGCCTACTCCTAGGGAGTTATTTTCTAAAAGAAACTTGAGAAACAGAGACACAGAGACAGTTTGGAATTGGCTCATTAGTTGATGAGTCCTTACAAAGGGTTCTATAGGTGACTCAAGAGGAAGCAAGCTCCCCCTACGAAGAAGTTTCTGGGAAGAGGCTTCTTCATCCTTATTCTGTGTCACTGTTGGTTTTTCTGTCAATATTCTGGTGTTGGAAGTAGCCACTTAAATGATAGTGAAGACAAGTTTTGCAAATACCTGTGTGAAAGGGTTCAGCCTCAACCAATGTCTGCCCTCATCAGTCTCATGTGGGGAAGCAAGATCCTTCTCTGCATAGTAAACATCCTCCTTGGAGGAGGTAAGTTCTTTCTCCAACAAAGTTGTCAAAACCTGGTTCATAGATTACCAAGATCACCTTCCCTCATAGACACACAAAGCTCTCCTTTAACGAGTCATCTCATTCTCCCACCAAATCATCTGAGTTTAAACATGAAACTTATTCAGACTTGTTAATGTGCCCTCCCACTCTCTTTCTCTTCAGTTTCTTTACCTGGGAATATAACCACAACAAGGAAGGAATATTCATAAAATATACTAAAATATTCACATCCAAGTCATAGCTTGGTACCTCTCTTAATATTTCTGTATGGATTTAGTGTCAAACCTGAGTTCAACTCCTGAGTCTAGTATTTATAAATGCAGGTATTTTACACAATGACTCCCAGGATGAAAGTAAGCTGTAATGATACATGTTTGCAATCCTAGCACTGGGGAGGCAGAAAAAGTAGGGTTACCAAGGCTCAATGGCTAGCAAGCCTTGCCTACCATACAATAAAGACTCCATCCCAAAAGAACTAGAACTTTAAAGGTACACAGTATATGGTGGACAATAGTCAAAACTGTCCTTTGGCCTTCACATACATCTGCACCTGAATGTACACATACATACACACCCATATACATGGACACCTACACACACACATACACACACACACACACACACATCCATTTAATAATGGTTACTAAGCACACAAAGCAACAGCTCTCCATGTCCACCTCAGAATAACGTAACAAGACTTCTCAAAAGCCCAAGCCCCTGAGCCCCATCTGGAAGCCAAGCAAACACATTTCTAACAAGAGCCCAGTGGTCTGGCTACTTCTTTTGGATGACTACTATAAGTCATAAGGATCTGTTAAACTTCAGTATTTCATTTCTCTCCTGATCCTGTCTGCTGTTCTTGTGATCTGGAATATACCGAGGGCCATAAACCTTGCTGCTGCTGAAGAGGCCTTCAGCAACCTCGTGTTCCTCTTGTGAGTGGCATTAATTAGTGATAGAGCCCTGGGAAAGCAGAAGAACCAAGTGAGGTAGGGGAAGAGACAAATTATGAAGTTTTTCTTAGATTTAATCATTACTTCGTAAGACTTCATATATTTCAGTATCTGCTCAAATTCAAATTTATTTTCCTTAATCCAGCTTGAAACAAACACAAAAGATAAGGAAAGAAGAAAAGTCAAATTTTAACCCAATAAAATGTACTATTCTTTCTCTCTTTCTCATTCTCCCTCTGCCTCCCTTTCTCTTTTTCTCTTTCCACTTGTCTGATGAACATTGTAGGCCTGCCTGGCAAGAGCTTGTCATCCGAACTTATCTCTTCTGGATTATCTGTAATTAGATTGCTAGCTCCTTTGGGCAGTAGCTGTGGTCTTGTAATCAGGTTTTGTACAGTGCCTGGCACAGCCTCTTAACCATAAAAAAGCACTCAATAAATATTTATTGATGATGGTTATCTGTAATTCCTCAGGAAGTGTAGGCAACTAAGTAAGCCCCTCTACTTAGCTGAAGTATAATGGAAATGATAAGTCATTATAGGGAGAAAAGACAGATCTGGTAGATTTTGTAAAATCCAACCCACTGTCAGATATGCAAAGTGGAGAGTAGCTTTTGATAGCCTAGGGACATGAAAAATATAATTTGTGCCAAACTCATAAGACTGATTGAAGCACTGGAGTAGAAAAAAACAACACACAGCTGGGTCTTTAATGTGGATCTCCCCCATAACGCCCTTGAAAGATGCTAAAGTTTGTAATATTGGAGGTTTTCTTTTCACTTATCCAACTTTACAATGAGTCCAGCAAATTGAACTATAAAGCAAATAATAGTTTAATTACTGGCATGCACTATCAACCATCAGATGATTTTTCTTTATTGAAAATCAAGTGCCATAACTTGATATCTGATCCTTACTTAGTTTATATCATCTCTCCCATCTTCAAAACATGTCTGCCTTTCTAGTATGGGGCCTGCCACAGCATGAAGTAAGCATAAATGCTTTTCAGAATTTGTTTTTAAAGGTTCAAGTGTTCATAAATTGCCTCTAAAAAATACATCTAGTTAAAAACATACATAGGGGCAGATGAGATGTCTCAGATGGCAAAAATACCTGCTACCAAGCCCAAGTACCTAATACCTAGTACCTAGTACCCAGAACTCAAACAGTGGAAGGAGAGGACAACCTCTTACAAGTTGATTTCCATATTTTCCTATGGCACTTGCATACATTCATAAAAATAATAACGAAAAAAGAAATGTTATAAAAATTTTAAAAGATGATTTGTCTCTTGTGGAAGTAAAATAAAGCAAGAAATTCAAAGGCCTCAAACACCCTAAGAGATTTTTCTTCTATCTCATACCTGGATACAAGGGAAAGTCCTTGTCTATTCTATGTAATTTCAGTTATAATGATGAAATTTAATAGTTACACTAAGTAATACACACTCAGTTGATGGCCAAGCTAATGAGAATATTGGCTTGTCTACCTGATGCTCAATCGGCAGGAACTGTGGCAAAGATTTTTGTGGCCTTTCTCCTATTCCTCAGTGGACACATGAGGTTAAAGAAATGCACTGTGTAACAGGTAAAAGATTTGGCGAGAAAGCCTGAGAATAAGGAGTCCAAGGGGAAAACAGGAGGATTGCCCAACATGAGCTTGTCCACTAGGGTCCTTGTTCAGAGAAGACATGACCCATTGTTTCTTACAGATGATTCGCGTGGAATTCTTTCCTTGGCTCCTCACACTCACTCACCTTGTGACCTTAAATATTTCCCTTACTGCCTTGTTCCTCGCCTTTGTGCTCTTCTCTTCTCTTCCATACAGGGAGCTTCTGTTGATTGAAAAATGGGTAGAAAAATTTAAAAGGCTTTTGTGGCCATTCAAAGAATAAAGAAACCTCACCTTGCTCTTTCCCTGGAGCTAAGTTTAAAAGCCATGACCTTCAGCACATAGCAAGGCTTTCTGTCTCAGTTAGGGACGTGGTTTTCAGGCAATTTTCTCTTCTTTTTGATCTATAATGAGTACATGAGAAGTGTATTAACAATTGGAGCCAAGGAGCCAAAAGTCCATCCTATGACTTAAATGGTATTGGAATTTTGGCTTTCAGAAACTGTCTTAAGTTTCTTGGAATGAGCAGTATAGCACCCTGAAAACAGAACTGTGCTTCTCTTGCCTGAATGCCAATCGCAAGGAAAAAAACAAATAAATGAAAGAAAAGATTTTTGTTGTTCTTCTGTAAGTTACCTGGCAAGTGATTAAAAAAAATAGCATAGGAAATGATGTTCAGGAAGTAGTGTGAAATAGTTCCCTGGAAAGATTTTTAAAGTCAGTACATGTATGTAGAGTAGAATAAAAATCATTGAAGATTAGAAAGGAAGAAGAGTTCCCACCATTTGCCTGCAAATTTCATGAGTTCCTTGTTTTTAATAGCTGAGTAGTATTCCATTGTGTAAATGTACCACAATTTCTGTATCCATGTTGTTTCCAGCTTCTGTCTATTATGAATAGAGCTGCTACAAACATGGCTGAGCAAATGTCCTTGTTGTATAGTTGATCATATTTTGGATAAATGCCTAGAAATGGTATAGCTGGATCTTCAGGTAGCACTATTCCTAATTTTCTGAGAAAGCATGAGATTGAATTCCAAAGTTGTTGTATAAGTTTACATTCCCACCAGCAATGGAGGAGGGTTCCCCTTTCTCCACATCCTCTCCAGCATGTGTTGTCATTTGAGTTTTTTATCTTTGCCATTTTGATGGATGTAAGGGGAAATCTCAGGGTTGCTAGAAAAGATCATCTTGAGTGAGGTAACTGAGAAGCAGAAAGACACACATGGTATATGCTCACTCAGAAGTGGATATTAGCCATATAATGAGTTGACCTGATGTATGTCAATGCCTTTCAGGATAAGAAAGGGATGAGTCCACATATTTTGAAGGTGTCTGATATGATACCATGCAAGTGTTTTAGTCAGTTTATAAGTGCCACTTGGAGCCTGAGATAATCCTATGGCTTTTTTGTTTGTTTGTTTGTTTGTTTGAGGAGGTGTACCAATCCCCACTACCAAAGCTTTTGCTTCTCATCAATTAAGAATGAGTCTTATTGTAATTCTCTTAGAGACTTGTTACTATTAATCAGGCACCCTCTTCCAGTTATCAACCTATAAAAATGAAATAAAATAATTTCAGAAAATGTTAGAAATATATAAATTTGTGCCATATCAAAAGCAGATATTTACCTCATTATTATTCAGATGTAGTGGCTTCATGGAATTTGAAGACATTTTCAGAATGCAGAAGAATTTAATCGCATTCTAAGATGTCAACTTCTACTTAAAATGTGTGCAGTCACCTTGATCGTTTTCTAGGCAAGGGGCAAGAAGCCTTCTTGTAACATTCACCTTCCTCAAGGTTAGCAATGTCAACACAGTGGCAGAAATAGTCATATGGTAATTGGAGTCAAAATTCCTGGGCTCAGGTCCTACCAACTCAATGGTGATTAGGCAACTAATTATTCACTTCTGAGTCTTTATCCACATGAGTAAAATGTGAGCCTAACTGGTTGATAACTAAGTCTAACTGACAGTAAAGGATATCAATGCATGTATGATAGGATAAACATACTAAAATCTATCCTCCTAAAGAAGCTAAACAACAAGGAAGACCCTAGAGAAGATGCTCAGTCCTCATGCAGAACGACAAATGTGATAGACATCGGAAGCAGGAGAAGACAGGGAACAGGACAGGAGTCTACCACACAGATGATTTCTAAAAGACTCTACTGATGGAGGTATTGAAGCAGAGGCTGAGACTCATAGTCAAACATTGGGCAGAATGCATGGAATTTTATGAAAGAAATGGGAAATAGAAAGACTTGGAGGGGACAGGAACTCCAAAAGACCAACAAAGCCAAAACAAACAAACAATAAAACAAAACAAAACTGAGCCCTGGGGGCCCTCCAGAGACTGATACCCCAACAAAGGACAATGCATGGAGAGGAACTAAAACCCTGGCTCAGATGTAGCCCATAGACTCAGTCCACAAGTGGAGTCCCTAGTAAGGGAAGCAAGGGTTTTCTCTGGCATGAACTCAGTGGCCTGCTCTCTGATCACTGCTCACAGGGAGGTGCAGCCTTGCCAGGCCACAAAGGAAGAAAATGCAACTAGTTCTGATGAGACCTGATAGGCTAGGGTCAGATAGAAGGGGAGGAGGACCTCCCCTATCAGTGGACTAGGGGAGGGACATAGGAAAAGAAGAGGGAGGGGGTGGGGTTGGAAGGAGATGAGGGAGGGGGCCACAGCTAAGAAACAAATTGAATAAATTGTAATAAATGATAATAATAAAAAGGAAAAAAAAGGAAGAAAGAAGAAAAGTGGGTTCCAGTCACAAAGTACAGTTATATGGAAGAAGTACGATGTGATGTTCTACAGCAGAATAGAATGATGCCACTTGCAACAACTTAGACATTTTATGAAGAACCAGAAGAGAGGAGGAGGTAGTTTTGCTGGTGGTCCCTACGTGCTCCGTTCCACATTATCCATGTATCTCATTAACACACTTTGCCCAACAATTACATATAAATATTAGATGTCAAAAATGTTTTTAAAACATAACAGCAAAAAATAAAAAAAAAAATGAAAGGGAAAACTGAGTGGAAGCTCAACGTGTGATGAGATCTGTCTATAGTCTCAGCCCTCAAACAGTTGAGTCAGAAGGATTACTACAAAGGTCAGTGCCTGCCTAGGATGCACAGAGTTCAATACTAACTTGGTGGGTTTAAATAGTAGCTAAACTTTTTCTCAAGAAAAATCTGAACACATGTTGTTGAGACAGCTCCACGGGAGAAAGTGTCTCTACATAAGCATTGAAACCTGAGTGAGAAACCCTGGAGGCCACCCAGAAGACAGGGGTGAGCTGCCACCCAGAAGACAGGGGTGAGCTGCAGCAGTGCCAGGCCCTCTATGGAGAGCTACAAAGTGGAGGGAGAGGACACCCAGGGCCAGCTGGCCTGTTGTATGCACCGGAAAAATGAGAAAAAGATCCTGTCTCAAACAAGGCAGAAGGCAAAGACTGACACCCAAGGTTGTCCTCTGCCTTCTCCATGTGTATACGCACATAAACATTATGCAACACACATGTACACACATGTATATTCATAAAATAATCACTAACAAAAACAACAACAACAAAAACTGAGGTGGGAGCAGGTAATGGCTTGACACACACACACACACACACACACACAGGCACCAGTTTATAGAAGCAATGTTTAAAATTAAGAAAAAATTCAGGCTTTATGTGTTCCAATAAAGCAGTGGTCTAATTACAAGCACATAGTAATTAAATTCTAGAGAATTATAAATTCTACACTTCAAATAATCTTCAAGTAGCTTATAAATAAATATTTTTTTTAATAAAAATGTTCCCATCAAGGTTGGAGATTCAACTCGCATGCACAGGCCACAAGTTCAACCCTCAGCAATGAGTTTTTTAAAGCCCTGCATTAAAGTGGCCAGTGGTTTGTAACTCCATTTCTAAACCCCTCCTGGAGCCCCAATCTACAGAAAGAGCGCTTCCCATGAGCCAGGAGTCCTGGGTGCTAATCAGGACCATTACCTGAATCTAGTTCCTTTGGCAAATTGTTTTGTTCTCTGTTCTGAGTTACTCCTTCTATAAAGTGAGCAACTTGGCAGAGAACACAACTGAGATCCCTTTCAACTCAAACAGCTCAGGAAACCGATAAAGCTCATGATAGTGCCCAAGTGTGAAGACTCTGTTCAAAGGCCTCTTTAAAACCCCAGTTCCGGCAAGATGGCGTCACTCGGAGAGGCGCCATCTTCCTCCTCTGCCTTCATGCTGCCCGGGGTTTGTGGGGAGAACCCGAATGGCAGTTTGTCACCAGACTGCGGTGATGGTGGCTCAGTGGCAAGGGAAGAAGCCTGGAGCCTGCTCTCGGACATCTTGGCACTTGCCCTCCCATGGGCAGCCCAGGAACATGCCCGGAAGATGGCCTCCTCCTGGCCACCCGGTGTGGACGCAGTGGCGGGGACAGCTCGGACGTGGTCCTCCCCGTGCTGACTCTACTAGTTCTCTTGTGAAAAGGTCATCATGGCAGAACTGTGCTCTGGTACTGCTTTGCTGGTGTCAAGCTTTTTGGTTGTTCTTGTTTGTTTTGTTGTTGTTTTTAAATTAAATTTTATTTTTCATATTAAAAAATAATAATAAAAAAAATAAAATCCCAGTGCCCCTGTTCCGTAGCTGAGGAAACTCCATCATGCGTTGTTTTGATACATATATATATATATATATTGGAATAGTGATGGCATATATTGACCATAAAGGGCCATGACAGCAATTCAATAACTCAATGTGTGTAACTCAATGACGACTACCTGTCCTGCTGATACCATGATTATTCTAGGATTCTGGAGGTAGCCATATGAGAGAAAATTGCTAATGGGAAGCGGTGTAAGGACTAGATGGCAGCAATGTCATCAAACAGCTTGTTTTATCCCATCTCAGTCAGTCACTGTTTCCTAGCTTCAAGAAATCCACTATTACTATTGTAGCACTAAAAATGCAATTGCTTTTGTTGAGAGAAGGTAAGTATTTTTCAGGTATTCTTTTCCATCCTTATACTTTTCTATATATCTCAAATTTTCTAAAATAGAAGCCACTTCCGAAGCAGGAAAAAAAAAAAAAGCCAGTCTTTTGTTTGTTTAACTATTCAACATCAGTTAGATCAGTGAGTAACTATTAACAACTGCACAAACTGCTCTCTTTACTGACAGCGAGCCTGTCTTTGTTCTCAATTAAAGTTTACCTTGTCCTCATATATTAAGGAGCACAAAACTGGCTTTATGAATCAGTGCTGTAGGCACCACCTATCTGATATCTACGGAAATATTCTGAGGCCGCCAGACTTCAAAGTATGTTCTCTTTGGATATGTAAAACTTATCCCCAGGTTCAGCTCCCACGGGAAAGATCTTGTTATGCATACGAAGATAAATAAGGTTTCAGGAATGCTCATGGACAAATCTTCAAAATTACTAGTTCAGTTAGGGACACAAAGAGACACTAGGAGCAGAGACTGCAGAGATTGGGGATGCCCACCGGGTGATGAGCAATGCTGTTTGTGGCAAGTACAGTCTCAGGCACAGCCGCTCAACAGTATCTTTCACCACCCCAGACTGTTAAGGACCAGAAGATGGAAAGCATTCCAGGAGGAGAGCCAGAAAGAGAAAATATCCAACGGAGTGGAAGAGGAGATGTGAATATCTGGGAAGGGTCGGGGTTACAACCAAGCAGAGACAATAACACTTTTGATTAAAATGTTCCCATTATATAGCCATAATTTTATTATTTATAAAACTATATAGAGCTATACTAGTTTATCATACCCCCTACTCTCCTGAATTTCTATGCTGTTCTGAAGAAATACCATACTTGTCTGCATTAAATACTTGATTCTACATATGAGAGAAATTTTGAAACTATTGTCTTATCTCAGTGTTGAAGAGAGAATCCAAAGGTAGCAACACCGATTGAGTGGAGAAGGAGATGAGTACATATCATTCTGATGAAGCAAATTGGGAAGTATGCCATGCTCCCGGAGCTCATATACAAACTATGGCAGATGGCATGCCAGGAATAATTAAGTTTCACTACCCACTTATTCTGATTCATGTAGGAAGAAGTGACATAGTCATCAAAGGTGATCAGCACATCTCTTGAGACTTTGAAGTTCAGGTCAACAAACAGAGACCTGAGGGCATGGGTAGTGTCTGAGTTTCCTTCATCAGAGAGCTTGCCTTCAGACGAGAAAGAGTTTTTAACAAAGCCAAAGAGTAGTGGGATAATAACCTTTTGCTTTGTTTGATAAATTTTGCTCTTGTAACTTAAATGAGAAAAAAGAAATATGCCCAGTAGATATCATATTATATTCTTTTTTAATATTAAACTATGATTTGCTGGTGAGCATACTATCTGACCATTGGACAAAGATCAGATGGGAAATGCATTGGTAAAGCCAGAGATATCATCAGATGAATCAAGTTTAATCCAAGGCACGGACAAAAAGAAATCCAGACAGAGATAAAGATGAGAGCTTGTAGCCTGACAATATGGCTGCTGAGGATTATGGTACAGAAATTATGGTCAAGGGGGGGGTGTGAGGAAACCCATGGGGAAGAGTATGGGACTCTGCAGAATATGGAGTGCAGAGAAAGTACGATTTGTTGTCACAGTGGGAACTATATGATACCTTTTGTTTCAAAGGGGAAATCTAGAGATGAAAGTATGGTTAGAAGGGGCGACAATGAGGCATATGCAGGAAAAAAAAGTGCAATCTGCGTCTGGAGAGATGGCTCAGTGGTTCACAGCACTTGTTCTTGCAGAGGATCAGAATGAGGTTCCGGACCCCACATGGTGGCTCACAGCCACCTGTAATTCCAGTTCTGGGAATCGGATACCCTCTTTGGCCTCTGTACACACAGGATACACATACATCTATGCAAGCAAACACTCACACACGTAAAATAAAAATAGTTCTAAGAATGAGTGCTAACTTTTTTTTATTCTAAATTGTCCTTGTTTCATTTTTAAGGTCCGTTCTACTTTCTCTTCTTTAAATGAGGGTTTCTGTTTTGAAACTTGGAGCTCACAGAACTGTTCAAATGTTTTGACGCCATTTGTTTTTAAGACATGTTGTAGAAATTGTCACCTAACTAATATGAATATATTCTCATCCAAGTTTTACATTTTGAGTTTAATATTTAGATCTTCAGATTCTTCTCTGTTGGGATAATTTATTAATCAAGAACCACTTCTTAATTAGTCTAGTAATTTCTCTCAATTTGTAATGATGTCTGGGTTGTATAACAAATGGCCTCACTTTTATATGCCTACATATAAACTACTTCTACATTCTCTTCTCTTTTTACTAAAGTTTATTTGTCTACTCATTATTTTATTTTATGTATGGCTCTGTCTCTCTCTCTCTCTCTCTCTCTCTCTCTCTCTCTCTCTCTGTATGTTTGTGTGTGTATGTGTGTGTGTGTGTGTGTTCAATCTGGGTGCATGTGGTCATTCATGCCAGAAGATAGTGGATGCCCTAGAGCTATAGTTACAGGTGCTTGTAAACTGCCAGACACAGGAACAGAGGTTGGATCCTTTGAAAGTGGAGTAAATGCTCTTAACCACTGAGCCATGTCTCCAGCCTTTCTATTCATCATTTTTAACCTTTCTAAATCTGCTGTTGTTGCTGCTACTGACTTAAAACATTGTATTGTTGTTGTTGTTGTTGTTATCATTATCATTAGCATTAACATTGTCAATTCTTACTTAAATTCACCGGTTTATTTATACTTTTGGTAAGGATTTTAACCTGCATGTCACTCGAATAGTATTCTGAGTTAAATCTCTTCTCTGAGTCATACTTAATAATGTTCTTTAGGTGAGGTATTTAAGTAGTATCTCAATCTAGGAATCTTTTAATTCTATCTTTTTCAAAAACAATAAAAAAGCTGAATATAGATTTTCAATTAACAGTAATCTCTTCCCATTCAAGAATGATGTCATTTTGAAAGTCTCCTGACTGTTGCTTTTCCAATGTCTGTTGCCATTGTGATGGTCCCCTCTTTCTACAAATCTTTTCCATTTGGTGGCTTTAAGGTTATTGTTAGTTGTCGGCACCTTACCCACTAGATCACGAAGTGATCTTTATGCATCTTTGGCAACTTATGTCCTTGTGCATTTGAATGCTTTGTATTTTTCACTATTTTTAAAATTAGGAGCCATTGTACTTTTTAATATTTCTGTTTCCCTATTCTCTATTTTTTTTTTCCCTTTTGAATCCCGGTTACTATAGACATATGTAAAAACTGTTGAGGTCTTAACATGTCTTAACCTAGTAAGACTTTCTAACTTTGTGTGTGTGTGCTTCATTCTAACTGACTTCTAGCCTTTGCCTTCTTTAGCTACATTTAATTACTGTTCAATTTATACACTGTGTTTCAATTTCCATGATTATTTTCCATTGTAAAAGATCTATCTGGTTGTGTTTTTTTTTCTATTTGTTTAGTTTCTTAATGATTTGTTCTTTCTTCTTTCGATCATACCTCCATCACTCTGTGTGTGTGTGTGGTGTACATATATATTAGCTTCTTATTGCAGAAAATCGAACTAAATTATATTTTAAATAATAATTATAACAGCAACTCTGACTTATTAGAAAATGGCTTCTGGTAGAGATGGGTCTGTATTAAGAATTGTCCTCAGGTTCAACATCAGCAGAAACAGAAAGAAGGAGGAACAACCTGTGGGGAGAAAGCAGTTGAGCTGTGATGCCTCCCTGTATGAAGTGGGGCTAAGGTGCTTTTTAGAAGTTGTCCTCAATAGACAAAAGAGTAAAGGCTATGTTGTCTTGCCTGCTGTGTACAGGAAGGGAGAATATGGGAGGATACAACATCTACCTTCAGACAAACAATACTCACAAAAGGATGAGAGCCCATTTATATAAGGGAGTTTAATTGGTGTTGACTTACACAGGCTATAATGCTCATCTTAGAAGCCATACATTGTCAAATAGGAAGTCCAGAGGCATTTGGTAAATATGTTCCCTGAAGTTGTTGATCAGAAACAGATGGCCAGAAGTCTCACAAAGCAATAGAGACTTTTTTCATTGATCTTAGTTGCCAACTAATCACAAACTGTCTCTCTCCCTGGCTATGAACTTTGTAAAGTATTATGAGTGGCATGGCAAACATACGCCCATAAGTACAATAGTGGCATTCATGTTATGGAGGTAACCAAAAGCTACTTCAAAGAAAACATATACCTGGTACTCTTCATCTGGCCAAGAACCCATGATTGGAAAGATCACAGGCCTTAGGGTGAACCTTCTGTTATTCTGCTAAATGTTGATAGTGACAAAGTGTCAGCTAGACTTGCATACTATAGATTAATATACCTCTCAGTTGTCATCATAGAACTTTTCTTGTATGGTGGACAGTGGTTATCCCAGAAACTCACAACTGATCAAATGAAGAGAATAAATGTCAGGGAAATTGTCAGTTACAAATAAGACATCTATATCAACATCCCTTCCCTGGCAGTCAGGTTTAGAAGCAGAAATGTGGGCAGAAAGATTGTAATATTCAGAGTAATAGAGGACCAGAGAAAAACAGTATTTGCTAGACATGAGAGGACCACTGTCCTTATGAATTCACAGCAAGTTTGGGTTTCTGCACAAGATTCTAGCAGGAGAGGCTCACAGGTTCTCACCCCTAAGGAGATGTTGATGATAGTTGGTGGTTTCTAGGAGAGGGAGAATGGAGAATCAGTTTACAGGGTATGGTCTCAGGTAAGTTGACCATAGTATAATGAATGGTTCCAGACCCATCAATATATTGGGACCAGAAATTAAAAAAAAAAAAAGATACAAATTATAGAAGGGAAAAATGAGGTGAACTGAGAGGAGGTTAGGTGAGAAGTGAGGGGTGAATAGGATAAAAATACATTACGTAAAATTCTTAATGAATTAAATTTTTTTGAAATGGAATCTTTATTCTGTATAGAAATGAGCAGGGAATAAAATTTTAGAGGTGGAAGGAGAAATTTTCTGTTTCTGAGCAAATTGCTTAGTTTCTTTTTTTTTTTTTGTCATTCCCTTTTGCTGAGCGTGTATCTCTCCCATAATCTAGTTATAGAATAATATTTCCTTTCCTTTGGTGAGTACCTTCTCTCACTTGCTGCAATCTTCAGCACTTTGCTTTTTCCTATTATTGAACAAACTTCCAGCAAGCATATGTTACACATTTTGTTTGACTCTGTTCATGTACATTTCTTTTTACTTGTAAAGTACTGGGAGTAGAGCTGCTATGCATGTTTGTATGTGAGGTTTTGTGTAAATGTGAGTCTCTTTTAGGAGCATACATAAGAAAGAAGTTTTCAAGGCATATGATTTAATGACTTTGTATTTAACTTATTGAGGAACTGCCAAACTGTCTTCTAAAATGACTCTATCATGTTGCCTTCTTACCTACTAGTTGTGATGATCTCCTAGCTTTTTTTTTTTTTTTAAGTCTATGATGAATCCTGCAGAGCCTCAAGTTTGGGCTATGGTCCCTCTGCTAGATCCCTCTTCCTGAATCTTCTACACACTCGTTATATAGGAATCAAAAGCCATCATCTCTCCATTTCTCTAAGTGTGCATCCTGTGCACTCACTGTCTCACTCAGTACAGAGACTGGAGATCATTCCAGATGCCCAGTCTTCACTCTGGGAGCATACATAGAACCTCAGACAGTAGACTCTGTGTTCAGTTAAGATTACAATTATATCTGAAGCTGTCTTAATCGTTGTATGAACCAGGCATAGTGTATTTGATTGGCACACCAAACATGAGTGATACCATTAATTGCATCTGTTAAAATGATGATTCCAATTTTCTAGTCAAATTTAGTTTAATATTAACAGGTAAGTTTTAATTAAACAAGTTTTATTAAGTTATACAACCTGTAAAGGTGGCTAGTTATGAGCTGTCTGTTTGTCACTTTCAAAAACTTCCAGACCCACTCAAGAAATCTTCTTATAGTTTGCTCTACAGAATAACTTCAAGTACACGGAAACACCTGTCTCTTCTGTACCCCCATATACAACACACACACACACACACACACACACACCACATGCATCTTCAATTTATCACTGTCTACTGATTGCCTTCAAATGTTCCTCTTAGCTTCAAACTAATGGCATTGTGTCAGTCAGAAGTCATATCTTCACAAAACAGGACTTTGTTGCTTCCAGAATTTTTCTTTTCACAAAAGTTGCCTTTATGGTTGTGTGTACATTCAACAGGTGATATTTGGAATTTGACAGACACCTTCCATAAAAGGAAATGTCCTGCACAGTCCATTGTTTTGTTCTTTTCCTGCTACAAGAACAAAAATAGCATTCTGACTTATAGTCATGATGAGAAGTGTGCAGGGGTCCAAGCTCCAGCTAAGATTGCTAATTTTGAAACCTAAGCTTCTCACTTAGATGACTTGGTGATAAGAGCACTAGTCAGCAGAAATATAATGCAAGTGTCAGGAATAAAATTATGTTTTCTAAAATCTTTGTATGAGAGAGAAAAAGATATTGGTTGTATTGAGTTTGATAATGTGTTTTATATAGCATTTCAAAAATATTTTCCTTTCAACCTACAATGAACATAGATTATTGACCTGTCTTTTATTTGAGGTCTATGATATCCTGTAAGATACTTCCAAAATATTTCTTTTCAGCCTACAATACACAAAAATCATTGAGTTATCTTTCATATGAGGTCTGTGACTTCCAATGTATAAATTAGCTTATATTTACAAACTCATCTGGATTTGAACTAATCACATTTCAAGTGCTCAGTGGTTACCTGGGACCAGTAGGTACTGTATTGAACACCTTGGCACACTTCTAATTAACAGCAACCAAAACCATAAGAAAGACTGATGTTTTTCTAAACTAAAGTTTTTCATTACAAAGAGCTAGCCAGGTATAAGTCATTCAGTTAGCAACTTAAATAACAAATTTTAAAAAGAGTCTAGTTTCTTAGTTTGTTGTTAATAATGTAACTTAATTTTCCACTAACAACAAAATGTTTGGCTAAAAACAACCATCAAATTGTTAGTTTCATCCCTTTCTTCCCTCCTAAACAAGCAGACAGGAACCAAGAAGACTCCCCATTGTCACACAATGGCTGGCTGTGTATCTCCCAGATACCCAGATAGAGCCATGTCAACAACTTGAATGATGGCCACAAAGAGCAGTGGTAAAGAGTGGCATGTGATTCATCAAGCTCACTGCTCAAGGGCAGTGATAGAGAAGCCACAACAGGATGTGACACAGGTGTCGCCATCAAAAAGATGCCTGGATTCTGTGTAGTTAGTACATTTTAGTTTCCAGGTTCTTTCCACTCTGGCAGGAGCATTGCTCTTAAGATATATCTCTGTACAACACAGTATTCTGTGGAGGGAACAGTACTTACTGGTTTCACACTTCACAAGCATTGAGATAGATGGGGCTGAAATTTTATTCAAAGTGGAGTGACAACAACTGTTCTTTTTCATACATGAATATTTAATCCATACTAGAAACATACTGTTCTATGAGCCAGAAGAATACTCCTTACCTTCCTGGGTTCCACAGGTGAATAACCAATTGCTTAAAACCAAGAGAAGGCCTTGTCTCTTATCTCAGACAAAGAAGATGTTATCAACACAAGAGTCAAGGAAATAATAAGAAATTTATGAATAGATTTTTTTAATATTGGAATTAAGCATAAATTTGGGGTATGGTAAAGTGTTCTGGTCAGTGGGTAGTTTAAGCGCTTTGAGCTGGGCAACTAATGTGTCTTTACTTATCTCTCTACTTGAACGATAAAAACAATAGTAAAATGTGAAAGAACAAATGGAGGAATTGCAAAGCTTACAGTAAGAACATAGTTGTACTCAAGGCAATTCTAATGAAGTCACATGCTCTCTGTGCTGATTTTGCTTTGATTACATTAGGCTTACTGGCTTTTTGACCACTGTCAATCTGTTCAAGTGGCTCTGCACCTGTTTGTTGCCTATCCTGATGATAAGAAGGGGTTTTAAATATTAAAATGAGGCTGTACTGAATGCGTAATTTCTGGACAAGTAAGAACGATGCATTTCCTGGTTTAGTGAAATTTTAGGCAATTGTAATTCTATCTGCCTTGGATTTTTGTTTGTTTGTTTTTGTCTTAACGGATGTGATGAGAACAACAATCAAGTGTGACACAGAAAACGTCCTGATAAAGCTGAGCACAGAATCAAGACACTTCATCTAATAGAGGAGTTGAGTGTAGTTTAAAATGCATCTTAAAGAAACAGAATTGATGTTAGGGTAGTTTTAGAAAAGTAATGGTGACACGAAACCGCACTCTCCTAGCTTCCATGGTGAATTCCATGGTGCATTGTTTGTAAGTGGATATTAGACATATAATATAGAATAAACATACTAAGATCTGTACACCTAAAGAAGCTGAGCAAGAAGGAGGACTGTGGGTAAGAGGATCAATCCTCACTCAGAAAGGCAAACGGCATAGACATCAGAAGAGGGAGAAAACAGGGAACAGGACAGGAGCTTACCACAGAGGGTCTCTGAAAGACTCTACCAAGCAGTGTATCAAAGCAGATGCTGAGACTCAGCCAAACTTTGGGCAGAGTGCAGGGAATCTTATGAAAGAAGGGGGAGAAAGAAAGACCTGGAGGGGATAGGAGTTCCACAAGGAGAGCAACAAAACCAAAAAATCTGGGCACAGGGGTCTTTTCTGAGACTTATACTCCAGCCAAGAACCATGCATGAAGATAACTTAGGACCCCTGCACAGATGTAGCCCATGGCTGCTCAGTCTCCAAGTGGATTTCCTAGTAATGGGAACAGAGACTGTCTCTGACATGAACTCAGTGGCTGGCTCTTTGATCACCTCCCCCTAATGGGGGAGCAGCCTGACCAAGCCACAGAGGAGGACATTGCAGCCAGTACTGAAGAGACCTGATAGGCTAGGGTCAGATAGAAGGGGAGGAGGACCTCCCCTATCAGTGGACTTGGGAAGGGGCATGGGAAGAGATGAGGGAGAAAAGGAGGGTGAGATTGGGAGGGGATGCAGGAAGCGGTCACAGCTGGTACACAAAGTGAATAAACTGTAAATTATAAAAAAAATAAATTAACTAAAAAAACAAAAAGACTAGCATTGCATGGATCCCACTCTTGCAGCCTCTCTGACATAAGTGTTCATTTTGCTTCTTTCATTGACTGAAATATGAAGTCATAGTGAGGCTAAATCGTCTGCTTAATTTGGAGCTAGAATTCAAATTCTGACCAAATGGAATCGCAGGCTGACCTTCAGCTGCCTGTGTTATATGTGGTCTTCCAGCCCGCAGGTAAAAGAAGTCACGTCTCTGCCAAGCCCTCACATTTGAAAAGTTACATTACATCTAAAGATATTTTCCTCAGGGCTGGGGAGATAGCTCACAGGATGAAATGTTCCTAGAACATTCCTGAAGCACCAAGTCTATCCCCATAACCCACTTATAGCCAGACAGAGGCATGCGTGGTGATCACAGTCATACATTCAGTCAAAACACCAGCACACACAAAATAAAAATAAGTAAATCTTTTTAAGAAACCATTTAGAGCAGGATACATGTAACCCCAGCGCTTGGGGTGGAGATGGTGAATCCTGGCCTCTCACTAGCCAGCCACTTCGTGTAATTGCTGAGATCAAAGTTCAGTGAAGTCTCTGTCCTAGAAGACAGAGCAATAAAGCCAGACTGGGAGGCTGACCTCTGGCCTCCACGTGTACACACCAAGGCAAGCACACCCATTTGCGTACATACACACACCACACAGACACATTAAAAATGGGGCTTCCTCAAAGTGTTCCAAATTTCTGCTAACAGTCCTCCCAACTAACACCTACTTTCCGTGGAGTCCTTAATTAGTGTAAACAGTATCAGAAAGACACAGAACTTCCACAGTAGCAGAAAATATTTGGAAGATTGAGATAGTCATTAATTTTAAATCTCTTAACACTAAAGAATAGAATCTGGAGGAAACATGGGACCAATAAGTTTCTTAGATAAGGGAAAAGCATCTGCTAAACTATGACTTCAAATGAGAAAAGGGTGTTCAAAAAGAAGATGAGGAAAAGAATAACTTATGGACTAGGAAAACAGCTTGGTCAGTGAAGCATTTATGTTGTACAAGAATGATGATTTTGATCCCCAGAACCCACATAAAAAAGTGTATGTGTGTATTTCCACTGTTGTCTAGCTGACCATGAGTGGATTCCTGGAGCTCACTGTTCAGCCACACTAACCTAATTGGTCAGACCCAGGTTAGTGAGAGAGCTTGTATCAGACAGGTAGACTGATCTTGAGGAAGAACACTGAAGATTGACCAATTGCCTCCAAATTCATACACGCACGCATATGTGTGCCTGCGCACACATACACACACCAACACACACTTGAACATATACATCCACAAGGATATTATTATGGGCATGTTATTTGTATACTTAGCTCCAAACTAACTTTCAATGCCTTGTGAATTGTTAGAGTTAGATTTGGGCCAGCCAAATGGCTTGGTGAGTAAATGTGTCTGCCACCAAGCCCGGGGATCTGTATAGCAGAAAGTGAGAACAAGCTCCAACAAGGTGTCCTCTGACCTCTACCTATGTACCATGGAACGAAAGTGCCCACACATATGCAAACATAGACACACACACACACACACACACTCACACCAGCTATATAGATAAATGAAATAGGATTTTTTTTTAAATTTAGAGTCAATGAAGATTAAATAAGTAAACATAAAAATAACTGTTCAGTAAACATAAAGATAACTGTAACTGTTCATGCAGGCACCTGCTTCTGTGCTTCCTCTTCAGAAGATTTTACTATAATCATAATATAATATAATCATAATATAATGTAATTGTAATAGTAAACATAGCTCAAATACATGTTGGTTCGGCCTTGATCGATCGAAATAACTGTTTGCTTAGGCTGTTTCTGCCTGCCAAAGGCAGTGTGACTGTTCTTGCTTTAAAGATGAGAAAACAGAACCACTTGGTTTTCTCATGATCTGTATTCTCTAGTGAATGTTGGGTGAGTCTCTTCAGGTAAAGCTTGGTAAACTCTTGAGTACTAAACACTAATACTGAGAAATTGAAGGGACCTTGGAAATCTCCCATTCCTCTCAACATCCATCTAAAGGCTGATCCCTTTACAACTGAGTTTTTAATCCACGATCCTGGCTGCAGCAGGCTTTAAGTAAGGTGGCTTTGTAGACTAGGGGAGAAGTAGAGGAATTCTCACACAGTTTGATTTCCAGTTGTCTGCTTTCTTAGTCCTTCATCCTCAAAATCCTACCAACACTGAGAATACAATTTAGAAAATGTCATGTAGAAGGGATGGAGATGTGGCAATCCTGGCAACTGGCCCACCTAGCACTTGCAAAGCCTTGGGGTTCAATTCCCAGTACTGCCAACCACCCCCCTCAAAAAAAAAAAACAAAAACAAAAACAAAACAAGCAAACAACACCATGAAAAAGCTAACCACAACTGAATACTCTGGCACTGATCCACATGGTGATAATGAAACTAACTCAGAGTGGATGACCTCCTGGCTATGAGGGGTGGGGATAATCCCTAATGATGCTTCCAAAACAGGAGTAATACTTTTTTTTTTAATTTTATTTCTTTTTAGTTACATTTTGTTAACTCTGTGTCCCAGCTGTATCCCACTCCCTCATTCCCTCCCCAACCCCATACTCCCTCCTTGGTCTCCTCCCTGCCCCTTTCCAAGTCCACTGATAGGGGAGGAC
This sequence comes from Meriones unguiculatus, assembly GCF_030254825.1. Taxonomy (NCBI): domain Eukaryota; kingdom Metazoa; phylum Chordata; class Mammalia; order Rodentia; family Muridae; genus Meriones; species Meriones unguiculatus. The sequence goes on from NC_083366.1 coordinate 19,706,495, forward strand.
CTCCTCCCCTTTCATTTCACCCTGGTTCAGGGCTGGCTGCAAAGTCCTCCTCTGTGGCCTAACAGGACTGCTCCTCCCCTGGGTGGAGGAGGTCAAAGAGCCTGCCCTTGAGATCCTGTTAGGAGTAATACTTTTAAATCGAGTCTTCCATTTTAAATTGAGTTTATGCAGAAATTAGCTTCAAATTTCTGGAAGGCTAGTGCCACTCCAACATGAAACTACTTTTCACAATCCAGCGTATTGGGTCATGACTCAATGGTTCTTAGTCTTTTTGGTGTCATGTCTCATTGAGAAACTCTTATAGTTTAAGAAAGATCTTATAAAAATGCACATAGCCACACACAACTTTTTCATCCAATACCAGAATTTTTTTAATTTTTATTTTTATTAACTACAATTTATTCATTTTGTATCCCCCTGTAGCTTCCTCCCTCCACCCCTTCCAATCTCACTCCCCTCCCCCTTCTCAACCCATGCCCTTCCCCGAGTCCACTGATAGGGGAGGTCCTCCTCTCCTTCCTTCTCATCCTAGTCTATCAGGTCTCAGCAGGAGTGGCTGCATTGTCCTCTTCTGTGGTCTGGAAAGGCTGCTCCCTCATCAGGGGTTGGTAATCAAAGGCCAATCAGTTCACGTCAGAGACAGTCCCTGTTCCCATTACTATGGAACCCACCTGGACACTGAACTGCCATGGGCTACATCTGTGCAGGGGTTGGGAAAAGCTCTGGGTTCCTTCAGGTGCCCAGGCAGCAACTTGGAGCCGCCACTACCTGTGTGCTCTACGCTCCACTCCAGAAGAAACTTTGGACCCCTAACACCACAGACAGGGTCTCCCTGTTGGGAGGAAACCCTACAGTGGGGGTTAAACATCTGGTCCAACCTCAGGGCACCCAGCCCTGGAAAAGTTTATGGGTTCCCTCAAGCTCCAGTCTCTAGCCTCCTGCTGTAGGCATGAGAGCTGTGCTCACCTGCCACTGATTACTGCTTGGGTACTGGGTCACAGAGCTCCAACCTCAGACCTGCAGAAGCCTGGGATCCCTGAGGTCAGTCCCCAGAAACTGTTCCAAGGGCCAACCAGTTATCAGTAATTAAACTGACCAAACCACGGGGCTCCCAGTTTCTTCAAGAGGGCTGTGTCTGGAAAACAGTGTAACAACAGCAGTAGCTCACTAAAATCAGAGCAAGAATCCTACCAGCAGGGCAACTGTCTCCAGAACTTCTACAGGTGAGAGGGGAGCCCCCCTGACTAACAAAGACCACAAATGCCATTCAGGTCTATAGGCCTGAGGTAAGCTGTGGCAATTCCTGAGAAACACCGGCCATACAGTGACCATACCCAAAAAGTGGAGGAGGCCTCCTTCAGGAAAAATCATCTTCCTGCCAAGGTGATTCTCCCCACCCCAGGATTCCAGGAAGCACCAGAAACTAACAGCCAACATGTAACATAGCCCAATGGGTAGAGGCCAGTGTAAAAGCTCAACAAACAAAAAGCAGAGCAATATGGCATCTCCAGAACCCAGTTATCCAGGGGCAAGCAGCCCTGGACACCCCAGCATAATTGAAATTCAAGAAGATGACCTTATATCTATGCTGATAAAGAGGATGATAGGGGAAACAAATAAAATACATAAAGAATTAGAGGAAGATAAAGTCAAACAGATTATGGCCATCCATTAAGAAATAGAGGAAGATAAAGACAAACAGATTGTCGCCAACACCAGAAATTTTATAGCCCTAAGGAATAGTATACCTGTCATGGTCTCTGAAAATGAGCATATACCCAGATGAAGGACAATCAGGTTTGAGCCAAAGGCTGAGGTACTCTACATATTGGGAGAGGGAAGACAGATAGAAATTCATGATCTAAGGGGCACCACTTTATATGAGTTATATATCATACAAAGCATTCATTTTAACAGCCTTCCAGACCAGGGGAGGATTATCATTTAAGTATCACCACTGACCTCCTTTTTAATTTACAATGATATGTGTTTGGGGGACAAGTTTCTGTCTTAGACTATAGATGAGAACAGGCCATGTTCACCTGGATATAAGGGGAATGGGTGTTGCCAGTTAAGAACAGGGCAATCAGAACTTCTGAACCTTGGGAAGAACACCCAGCTGTTGAGTGGCAGGTGGAAAAGGAAAAGATGCTCTGTAGTCAAATTCTCAGACACCGGGTCTTCTTTCCTGAGTTGATTTTCCCACTGTGTAACATTCTGGCACTTTCTGCTCCCACCTATGGTGTAACTAAGTAGACAGAGCTGAGAGCTGAAACATAAAAAGGAAGACAGAAGAGAATGCTAATCTCACAAAAGCAGCCTCACACTTTTCTGTGAAAGGAGGCTGATAGAGCAAGGAGCAGCAGATTAAATAGGAAGCTAAGGCAGGTACAAATCATATTAAGCCATTAAATAATAAAGATAGAGGGATGTCACAATGCCAATTATTTGCAGAAAAAGCACAACATTAGCAGAGACCTTTCCACACTGACATGAGCAAGATCTGCTTTAGATGTACAAAAAGGGGTCTTTTGTTCTCAGCCTATATTTTAAATTAAATGCTATTGTATAATTAATAGACTCTAGCTTTGTGTATAAAAGAAAAGCATAAAGTCATATGTCTATTTTAATCCCCAAAGCCACTTCAGAATCTCAAAAACAAGGCAGACTATGTCTTATAAAGTATGGGAAATAAGTTACCAGGTTCACATTATCTTGATTATTAAAAGTCAGGTTCTTAGGCCATTCTGATGTCAGGAATTAAAAATCTATGGTTAGAGACTGGAAAGATAGCTCAGCAAATACGAAAATGTGTTGTTCTCACAGAAGATCTAGCTTCAGTTCCCCATCTATGTGGTGGTTCATACCTGTAACTCTACTTCTACCTGTAATTCTACTTCCAGAGGATCTAACACAATTTTTTAGTCTTGACAGGCTTTGGCATGCATGTGGTATACATAAATACAAGAAGGCTTACATGTATACACACACATATATTATACACACACATATATATATAATATAATTAAATTATTAAAGGTAACTTCTGAAATATCATTTTAAGCATCCAGAAAATGAAGGTGCTAAAATATGGAAATGGCATATTCCTATCATCTACTGACAGGCTCCAGAAAACACTGTCCTAAGAAAGTGAATTTCACAGACATAGCCTTATTCTTTCCTCTGCTAGATCATCCATCAGGCTACTGACAGCCCAGAATCCTCTCTGTGGCTGAGAAGAGAGGGAGGAGGAGGCTCCAGGTTCCCAAGGAAGCTTGACCTCACCTTGGCCTCCTGTACTTGGTGGGACCTTGCTTTCCACTCAGCCCCTCCATAGCTCCCATATCCCCATCACAGACTCCTAGTTCATTAGGATTTTGGAATATGTGGACAAATGACACCAAAATAAAAGGAAATTGAGCTCTACCTTTGCATGTCCAAAGAGTTACCCGTGTCTCCTTCACATGTTTGTCTTACACATACTTTACCTAAATAGAAAAATAAGTGGCAAGCTTTGAAGAAATACATATTTTTTCATTTATTTATTTTTATATTTTGTAGTGATTAAAGACGTAGTCAAATCCCCCAAAGAAACTAGACTTTAAATAAAATAGGACACAATAAGGTAAAGCAAAACGGGGATTCTAATTCTTGCGCTATTGAGAATAAAGAGATTGGCAGAGAATCCAAATTGTGAATTTGAGTCTAATCATCCCCTACAATCATTCCTAAGTCTCTCACTTCATAGTCCCCAAGGGCCTCTAAATCACCCCATGTTAAATCAAAACTCTAGCTTTCACCCCCAGGGAAGTTTGGAAGAATTGGAAGGATTCTTATTATGTCTTATTGTTCTTATTGTTATGTCCAACTTCTTGCTCACTTGTGAGAGCAGAAACCTGATGCTGCCGAAGGAGTAATGCTCCAGTTTCACGAGAGCAACTCTACATGTTTGCATTGACTCTTCAAGTTCATTAGTGGAGTGTCACAAGTCAAAGTCAACATAAGCTTTAAAGTCTCCGTTAGCCTCATTTGTTCATTCACTCCTCATTCAGATGGTATTTATGAAATCAAGATCAACATCCTGAATAATGACTCTGAGTTATCCTTATCTAATTTTTATGTGTCCACCTGTTCCTTAGGGGTAAATGTGAGCACCGCAAAGCTCATGGCCATTGAATACATCCAAGGATGTATTTCATCCAAACTCTTCCACAGTCTTACTGTGTCATTTGGAATAAGTATACTCCAATTTTCATAACCATAAAATGAAGATTGTTATATATATATTCTGAATGAGTTCTTGTATCTAATTTACACACATTTGTTGAGCTCTTCTGTGGATTAGCATCTGTGATACACAGGCCATGTGAAGTCTTTGTGGAAGGCACACAGCAAACATGTGCCCTTATTAAAGTGTTCTCTATGCTCTTGGAGGATCTGACAATGAAAAAAGATTTGAAGGAACACCTAAGGGCAGAGTCTAAGTTGTTACTGGGAAGAAGAAATGCTTTTTAAGGTGATTTTACAGAGGGGATAGCATTCAAGAAGACAGGTAAAAGAAAGAGGGGTGGGTGTTAAAATAAGGAATAGGGCTAGAAGAACTTTCTGCATGAAGGGGGACATCAACAGTAACCTCTGACAGTACTCCAGAACATGGCGCATTGAAATTTTGCCAGTAGTCGGCCTCAAGCTGGACAAGGGTGGAGTGAGAGTGTGAAGTGAAGGTAGGTGGATACAATGAGATTCCACTCTAGATGCTGGAATGGTAAGAAGCCGTCCGACCGGGAAGAACATGTCCTGCACCTGAAAGAGTTGGTTTCATGGCCTGAAGACACAAAAAGCCACTCAGCAGTCCCCAGTAGGGATGGAACATCCTGGGCTGTGCAGCTCGGTGAGTTGAAGGTCAGCTCTGATAAACACCATCTGTAATTTGTAGGTCCTGAAAAGTGACACATTGTTTATTCAATCACTTACCTTCTATTGACTGGAATAACACATCCGTTCTCCTCAGGGAGTAGTTTTCACTGAATTTCTCCTGACTGATGGATTGCGAATATTTTCTAAAACATCATAAATTATGTTTCTGGTGTTCTAATCACCAATAAGGGCAGTGTAGGAAACTATGAATCCAACAACTTAACCTGTGAGAGACAACCAATGACTATTGACAGGCTCCAAATAAACTCTGCCTTCAGTGCTTCAAAGTCTCTGTTTTCTCATCAGCCCATCATGACCCTGCTACTCATATGGGCACATCAAATACTTAACTCTTCTCAGTGACAGGGGATAGCTCACTGACCACTTGCATTACTCATTATTGGAACCTTACATGGCCACCTTCTTTCTGCCATTCACAGAAGGATCACAACCTGAGGTGTAAGCTATAAGCAGACACAGTCATTCAGAACCAACTCCAGATGGAACTAACGTCCTAGAGTTCAAACTCTTCTCTTATCATATTGTCATGCTAGACAGCATGACTTCAATGTCAGTAACAGAAAAGCAGCTTCACCTGTGGCTTCTGAACAAACTGAAGTCCTAAATGCCAATGTTCTGTCCAGGAATGCACTCTAGAGCCAGTCAGGAAGAAGTGTGATGAGATCATTTGTTTTATCTGATAAGGTTTGAGGGCTTTTACTTGCACAACAGAGCATCTTACTTCTTTGGAAAACATTTTGGAATCACCAATTAGCCTGGGAACATTAGTCATAATTTACTAATAATCACCCTGAAAGAGAAAAATGCTCTGACTGTAGGTGAGTCACTGGCCTGGGTAACAGACAAGCAAGAAAGGCAACTGTCACTCTCACCTCCTTCTCCAAGATGAAGAAAGTGAAAAGACCCAGACTTGCAGGACCCCACCCTTCACTCAGGGTCTCACACAGGCTCCTACCAGTCTCTTAGGATCCCCACTCATACTGACCTAGAAAGTTTGTTTTTCTAGTATACCTGGATTTTGAAAATCGACCTTGTTATAGCAGCAACTATAATACTATTATGAAAATTTTCAATTCCTTCCTTTTCTCTATTTTTTTCCACTCTTGCTATGGTTAGCATATAAGACTATAATCCTCTGCATTTTGAAAAGGTTTATTAAATGAGTCTTTAAAGTATTTAACAGCTATTGTGAATATTACTGCTACAATAGATGTAAGCTATTCTGTAAATGTAATAACAGAGTGGCTGGGTTGATGGCTCAGTCTATACAATACCTGTCACACAAACACAAGTAGGTGAGTTTGATCCCCAAACCCCACACTAAACACACACACATACATTTTAAAGTGACTGATGTCGTGGCATATGCTTGCAGTCCCAGCATTTGAGGGGCCGAAGTAGGAAGACTGAAATCTCACCTCTGCTTGACTCAGTCACAAAAAGCAAAGCAAAAACAATCACACTTCTTTCCAGTGGAGTTTGTTGTCTGTTTATTATGTGGTTTCCTGTGCTGTCAGCAGTAATGATAATAACTGTGCTCATGCTACCAAAAGTAATATTTACTGAATGATTTCAGTACCCATAAACTAGTAAAGCTCTATAATTCTGCTAGTCAGTCCTACCAACAACTTTCTGTAGTTAATAATATTAGCCACAGATTCCCAATGGGAAAACTACAATGCAGTGAAATTCAATAACTTACATATGGTCACAGGATTCAATAGTGGTAGAGCCATAAACTCACCAAGTCTATGCCCTGTTATGCCACAAAATAAATGCACACATATATGGAATATACACACTTAACTTCAAGAAAATTCTAGTTATGGTGAGAAAGACATACTCACATAAAGTATGGAATAGCAATGTAGAATCAACATAACTTGCCAAGGAGCAGATAGTAGTGAAATCAGTACGAATCCAGCTTCACCAACAGCAGGGGCCCCAGGCAAGTGAGAAAATCCACCTCATAAAAAAATGGATGAGGTGCCTATGAAAGATCTGAAGTTGATCTCCAGCTTTCATGTGCACACACATATGAGCACATAAGCCTGCTCACAAATACTCAACTATAGAAATACACAAATATAAAGGGAAGGAAGAAGGAAAGAAGGAAGGGAGGGAAGGAAGCAGGGAAATGAGGGTTGGGTGGAGAGAAAAGGGGGACAGAAAAAAGAAAGAGAGGAAAAAGAAAACAAAAATAATGAGAGAAATATTAATAAAGAGGAAAGAAGGAGGAAGGGAGGGAGGCAGAGAAAGGAAAAAATATAAAGACATGAAGGAAAGGTGAAGGAAAAGGGGGACAGAAAGAAAGGCAGGGGAAAAGAAAAAAATAATGAGAAGAGAGAAAGAGTAATAGAGGAAGGAATGAAGGAAGGAGGGAAGGGATGAAGAAAGGAAGGAAGAAAGGGGAGAGGAGGGAAGAAGGAATGAAAGTAAGAAGAAAAGAAAGAGGGAAGAAAGGAAGGAAAGAAGAAAAGGAAGGAAAGGGAAGGGAAGAAGGGAAGGAATGAAGGAAGACAGCCTCTTTGGGTACCTAGAGGAAGAGAGTATGTACATGCAGACCTGGAAAGGGACTCAAAGCTGGAGAGAAATGCACTGCACATGTTCAAAGTGAGTGCTAGGTCAAGCTGGAAAGGACAGTGCCAGACAATTATCTTCATCCCATAGGAAGATGGGATGGACACATGAGCCTCTTGATGCCATCAAAGCATCAGGGTCCAACCACACACTGCAAATATAAGGCCCAGGAAGTAATGTGCTTGCAACACACATCAACCTCAGTAGGTGATCATATTGAGTACTGCTGTATTGATTAGAGATCTTTGCTTAAAGTATAATGGCACTATGTTTGGTACAAAAGACCATTGATAAAAATGGAATTATTGCTGCATTTGTCACAGTGATGGTCTCACCTAATAAAATAACTTTAATGTTCTTATTGTGTTTTCTCGGAGACAATGCATTTTCACAAAAGAAAATAAATCATTATTGCTAGGTTTTGAACATGAATTAGAGGGTTGGAGAAATGGTCCAGCAGTTAAGAGCGCTTACCGATCTTACTGAGGACTTGTATTTGGTTCCCAGACCCCCATAAGGTAGTTCACAACCATTAGTAACTCCAGCTGCAGAACTTAACCTATCTTCAGGCCTGCAAGGACAATGTATGCACATGCGCATACACAAACACAGACACACATGCACATATGTACATTTTAAGATCAGGAAAATTATTTTTTAAAGTCATGAATTAATATCATTCGGTAGAGGGCTTGTCTTGTATGCCCAGAGTCCTAATTTTGATCCCAGAACTACATGAATTAAGTGTGGTGGTGCACAGCCGTAATTCCTGCACTCAGGCAGAAGAAACGGTAGGAGCAGAAGTTCAAAGTCCTTCTGATATCTAGTTTAGATAAATATCTAGTTTGATACAAGTTTGGACTACATGACATCATATCTATAGAAAAAGGAACTGAGTCTTTTCTAGCATAAATATGTGAAGTAATTCGTAATCTGAACATTCAGCATTAACTTCCAGTGTGTTTACTTCCATTAGTTTATAACAGATATGATGCTAGGCTATGACTCATGCTCATAGTACATACATGTACTACATACATACATGTACTATGAGCATATATAGATGCACATGTATACATATGTACTAGAGTGTTATATAAATGCATATAAAATACACCCAAATACGTATATACATGTGTATGTGTGTATACAAAAGTACAAATCTATATATTATGTATAGATACATACATGTGTACATATATTTTGTATATATGTGTATATATATGAATATATGTGTATTATGTACATCTTGCCATTTGTTGATTTTGTTGAATGGTATTGCAGAAAGTGACAATGTGCTCTTCCAGATCCAGTTCTAAATGATCCAGATACAAATTTATTTCACATAAGAGTTAAAATTTACCTAGAACCTCTGCTCAGATGTAGCCTGTGGTAGCTCAGTAACCAATTGGTTTCCCATAGTGAGGGGAACAAGGACTATTTTTAACAGGAACTCAATGACTGGCCCTTTGGCCTCCCCACCCCCCAAGAGAGGAGCAGTCCTGTTAGGCCACAGAGGAGGGCTTTGCAGCCAGTCCTGAAGATACCTGATAAAACAGGATCAGATAAATGGGGAGGAGGTCCCCCCTATCAGTGGACTTGGAAAGGGGCAGGGAGGAGATGAGGGAGGGAAGGTGGGATTGGGAGGGAATGAGGGAGCGGGACATGGCTGGGTTACAGAGTTAATAAAATGTAACTGATAAGAAAAAAATAAAATTAAAAAAAAGAAAGAAAAAAGAAAAAAAAGAGTTAAAATTTTACACATATATACAAAAATAAACAAACACATACACACACACACACACAAACACACATCTTACAAAGTACCAGACCCTGTTTTCTTGCTCAGAAAGATTCTAGGCTACTAAAATGCAGCACCTGTCTTCAGGCTGACAGAGCTTGCTACAGCAAATGGAAGAAGTTTACAGATGGTCTGAAAGGATACATTAGCAGATCTAAATGCAGTTTCAGGATGCCCTCTGAGCTGTTTGTGCACCCGAGAGCACAACACTGAGTATATTTCACGGCATTCCAAAGTTCTCATGTTTGGGAAGGCTGATGTGATTCTTACTGCATCACATCAGATGCTGGGCTTCAAGTGCATAAGCTGGAAATCTGTTTCCTCCTTCCGCAGTCCTCGGTGAAAACCCTGTGTGCACTTTCCCACTCATCCACTTGGCCTGTCATTCCCAGGCTCTCAGAGAACATTCTGTAACCCATGAAACAGAAAGAGAGCTTTGAAAACAGAATCAAGGCCTCTTTTTAGGGATACACAATGTTGACAGAAATATACTCCAGAGGAATTTAATGCAGCCTTTTTTGGGTTCCTGGCACAGTTTCTTTCGTGCATCAGTAAGTGAAAAATGAGCACGGGAGACTCCTGACAGTAGGACAGGGCTGAGGAGAGCCCATGCCTCCAAGCCAACGATTAGATTCTACTGTACAAACAGAGAGATGTCTGTGAACTCCTCACCTCTGGAAGGTAAACACTCTGAAGGGAACCCCCTCCCGTGGGCTTTGAAGCATTCACCTTGTAAAAGGAAAAAGGACAGCTTTAAAGAGTTCTTCATGCAGAGAAAAAAGGAAGTGCTTTGAAGTTGGGCTAATTCTGGGTCACTGTGAAATCAGCCATGCTTCTGTCTACAAGCACTTCTGACCCTTTTGGACCAGAAACAATAGGACCAAAACAAGGTGCTTTTTCCTCTTCTTCCTTCATCTGTTTCAATAAAAATGGGAAGTAGAATCTGCAAAAAAAAAAAAAAGATACAAAATCCCTAACTACCAAGAAGCAGCTCCCTGGGAACCCTTCCTCTGCTCTTTCTCCTTCCTTAACTAAAAGGTATTCAATTAGAATGGATGTGTAACTCTAAGGGGATCCATTAAAATACACTGGCTTGGGCTGTAGATGTAGCTCAATGAAAGAGCACTTGACTCTCATGCAAAAGGCCCTGGGTGGGATGGGGGAAATCTATATTTTAGGGAATAAATAGAATGAATTTCCCTTGAAAATAATTGGGCTCTTTCTTTCTCTTCTCTCGCTCTTCTCTCATTCTTTCTGTCTCTAACCTTTCTCTTCCCTCTCCTATCTATGTGTACCTCTCTCTCTCTCTCTCTGTGTCTCCCTCCTTCCCTCCTTCCCTCCTTCCCCCTGCATGGCAGCCAAGAACTGCTACCAATAACCCTGCATTAAAATACTTCAATTTTATATATACATATGTATGTATGTATATATATATATATAATTAGAAGATAGAAAACATAAAGCTTTGAGAACTGAAGATTTTCAGAAAATATAAATTCTTTGCTTTTGATGAATTTCATAGTCACAACCAGGCTCCCCCCTCTGATGTAAATTTCAGTGACAAATGAAATAACCATTCAAGACTCTCCAGAACAGCACTTTTCAAGCTCACTACTGCTGCGACCCTTTAATATGCTTCCTTGTGTTCTGGTGACCCCCAGCCATTAAAGTATTTCATTGCTACCTCATAACTGTAATTTTGCTGCTGTTATGAATCGTAATGTAAAAATCTGACATACAGAATATCTGGTATGTGACCTCTAAAAGAGTTGTAACCCGAACTTGAAAGCTGCTAACATGCACTTCCTATTTACTCCAGTAATTAATTTTATTCCTCCTCAAGTCTCTGACAGGGTTGAAAACTATATAGTCAATTTTACAATTAGCTTAGTGGCTTAGGAACTTAAAAGAAGTTTTAGGTCTAGAAAGATGTTTTTCGGTTGAGAGATACAAACTATAAAATTGATAGGTACAAAACTTTAGACCCTCATTGATAGGATATTTCCTTCAAAGTGGCCAAATACAGTTAAAGTAGGCATTATGTATAGTAGTCTTTCCTATTTGTTTTTATAATTGTTTCATACTTATTCTTACTGCATAAAAATGGCCTTTTTATTTAAACAGAAAAGGGGACTTGTTGGGGATTGTTCTGATCCTCATCCCCAATATCTGGTTACTCCCCAGATATAACTGTTCTTGTTGTATAAACCTGCCTATGACATACCTGATTGCTTGATTAAGTGGCCTATACCTGGGCAGGGCAGAATGGGGTAGGCATGGCTAAGGTTCCTGGGCTTTAGAGGACTGGAGACTCATGGAAAACTCATGGAAGAGAAGAGGAAGGAGGATGCCACAATGGGTTTGCATGGATTGGTAACCACAAGGGCTGGGAGGAAGCACTGCAATAATGGTGTGGAAAGGCCCAAATGAAGACTAGAAGCAAGTATTTTGGGATTATGGATGGAAGGTAGCACAGGTGAGGATGGTTAAGGGGAATGGCATTGGATGGGGACTGAAAGGTGAATAGTGAGGTTATTGAGATAGCGTACGTAGAAATATCTACCTGGCCTAAGGTAAATAAGGCAATTATAAAATCTAAAAAGAAATCTAAAATAAATATGCTATTGATTCCTCTGTCTGTCCAAATAGTTCAGCAGACTAAACATAACCAGCAGCCTACAAACCCAATTCAATTTCTGATATTATATCTCCTGCAGATATGTAAAGACACCATTTACAGTACCATTGTTCTGCCCTGTGGAAGAGAGAAGAATAACAAGCTATTTCAATGACCTACATATGGGTGCAGGTGGTTTACACCAAACCCTTGAAGTGTTACAGTAATGGAAATGCTGTTTTGTTGTTGTTGTCCTGTTATTGCCGTTGCTTTCTGGAGAATGTTTTGTTGGGGAAAGTGCATGTTTGTGGCTCCCATGTGTTGGTGAATGTCTTAGAGATTGCAAGTGAGTCTGACTGGCAAGTAGCTAAGAGGGATAGGTCAGAGAATTAAATAATTAAATACACTGTATCTTGCCTCATACCTGAGAAAATTGAAAATATTTCTCAGGATCAAGTGCTATTTCAAATTATATGAACTTTCTTTTTTATGATCTAAGTATTAGGGAAAAACTACATAAATCTATTCTATCCAGTATTTTTTTTTTTTTTTCAAAACAAAGCTACTTACATTAAATAACAGATGAGACTCAGACTTAGCAGCCCATCTCAAGATCTGAACGAGACCATGAAGGTTGGAGAGTTTTGGGCAAGCGTGTTTGGATGACTGGTTTACTTCTAGCTCTCATGAGTCAGCTTCATCTCTTATGCCTTACTTTAGTCTCACTATAAGCCTTCACTTCTTCTCTTGCAGAGTACTGCCTGTCATTTGAACCAGGCAACACCTAGATGCAAGCACTTTTTCAAAACTTACAAATTAAGGTACAAAATTTATTTCCAAAGGCAAATGGTGAGTGAAAGTCACACTTTTCTACCAGTAAGTACTGAATACCTGAGAGAACAAAAGCTTGAGCCCCATTAGTCAGAATCTAACTTCTATCCATTCTCCCCTACTTGTGTGAGTGCCTGTACAGGCATTCCCCAAATGACAGATAGATCATATTCCCATACTTTGTTTTGAAATCTGAATTTAATCCCTACAGAAACAATGTTATAAATGGCAGTTAAATTCCTGCCCAGCTCAGGAAAGACAATTTAACCCATAATGTAAATGAATCACTGTAGACTTGCTGGACAGAATTCTGGGATGGAGAAATAGGAGACTTGTGGTGACAGCCCTTCAAACTACCAGACGCGTTTGCATTTTTATAAAATGGGCTTACTGTGCCAGAATGAAGGAGTAAGTAGTGAAATGACGTGTGCTGTTTCAGAGGGCACTGGAAAAGAGCCAGTGTGGTGAGGAGAGCTTAGGGAACAAGCAGCAATTCCTAGAAATCTACAAGCAAGATTATTTCCTTCGAAAGTCCTTTTTTTATTTCATGTCTTTTGTTTTACAAAAAAGAGTAAAACTATTGTACAAAGAGCAAATACTGAAGATAGACATGTAACTCAAAAGTTCATCCAACTGAATCACAGTATCAATGCATAAATTTTCAGGAACATAAACATTCTCATCTTTGTAAGGTGCAATTTTGCTAGCCCTCTCCCCCTACCAGTCACCCCAAACTCCTGCTGGACCCAAAAAGGAAATAATTTCCTGTCTCTCTCTGTAGCAATTGTTTTTTCTTTTGTTTTTGTTTTTAGTCTCCTCTGACCTATGCACACACTGCTAAATTATTTCATAAAGTCTTGCCCGTTTGTTGCTATACATAAATAAGATTGCTTACTAAGCCTGATTTAGAGTCTGTCCCCTTTTGCTCAACATTATTTTTGTGTCATTGAGTTTCTTTACTTTATAATATAAATAAATATAAGGATAATGCATCCTTACAGTATACATTATCTTGGCTTCATTTATTTAATACCATTTTGGTTGGTTATGTTTGGGCTTTAACATGGAGAAATCACCTTGCAATGAATATCCTTACTTATGTTAAGCATTTTCACTGTCCCTATACCAAAGAGCAAAACTTCAGGTAATAGTTAAGTGCAAAGGTTTAATTTTAATGCATGATGACAAAATACTCACTGAAAAGTTCCCACGGATTTGATTTCCACCAACAATATATTAGACTTCCAGTGTCTGGCAAACTGCCTTGGAAGTTGGCTTTCACTGGGGCAATTCTGATGAACAGTGACATTTTTGTGTTCTTAAGCAGCATTTCCTTGCCTGTTGGTGATGTTGAACTCTAGCGACCAGTTTGATGCTTTCATTTCTAAAAGTACAAGATTAATGTCCTTTGACACTCAGCTGTTTCGTTGTGTCTTTTGGTTTGTTGAAGTTCATTGTTGATTTGATTTTTATATATTATATATGTGCTCTTAAAAAATTGTTCTGCTCTGTGGTATAAATTCTTACTTTCTGATATCTTTTGATGAACAGAAATTCTTGGCCTAGTGTAATGGCTCAGCATGTAAATGTGCTTGCCAATGAGCCTGACAAGTGAGTTCAATCCTTGGGCCCTACATGGTAGAAGGAGAGCACCAATTCCCTTGAATTGTCCTCTGACCTACACACACACAAAGTAAATAAATAAATAAATAAATAAATAAATAAATGGATTTTTAATTAAAGAAGTTACTAGATTTTTAAAAGTCCATTATTGTCAGGAAAAAATGGCCAAATATTCATATATCTATTTGTGAACCCTATCTATTTGATTGTATTTCCTTGTTAGAGTACAGTCCGTATGAACTATGTTCATAAACATAGCTTGGTGTTTACTAGAACAAGTGCTCATCTGCTTCTTATTCATATATTTCTTCTAGTCTGATCTTTTTCTTACTTTTAAAGTTCAGTTAAAAATCTCTATTTCTCTCCCTTTCCTACTTTTCTTTCTTCTCTCTCTTTCTGACTCTTTCTCCCTTTCTTTCACACACACACAGAGAGAGAGAGAAAGAGAGAGAGGGTTTGTGATTTGTTTTAGAACTTGGAAGTGTTGACATTTGTAAATAAGATTTGAGTCTTTTGATGATATGTCCTGTATGTATCCAGGTCTTTAAGTTTTCTCAACAATCTTTTCAAATTTTCAGCAAAAAAGAGCAAAACTTTAACAAGTTTTCCAATTTTGTTTCAATATGATTTATGTTACTAAGCCTTAAAAATATAAATGTTTTATAATTTATATTATGAAAGTTTATATTCAATGCATTTAGAAACTCAAGTGTAATGGATTTATTAAGGTTTTATTCAGATACAATAATGTATAAATGCTTAAAGTGTAAAGTTTGATTAGTATTGACACATGCGGACACCCAAGAGACTGTCACAAAGTCAAGAAAGTGAACATATCCATCACTCCCAAAGTTTCCTTGTGCCCTTCAGGGACCCTTCTAACCCTTCCCCATGACCTTCTGCCCCTTGTCAAGCATTAACTTCTTTTTAACTGTATATGAGTTTGCCTTTTCCAGAATTCTAAGATTTATGGAGACATACAAAATGCACCTTTTTTTTTTTTTTTGGTCTGGCTTCTTTCACTCACTTTAATTATTTTGAAATTCAAGTTGTTGCCTAGGCTAGAAATCATTCCCGCTGCTTGTGAGAAGTATCACACGTAGGGGCAGGTCACAATTTCTTTGTCCATTTCTCTGTTGTTCAGTACTTGATTTGTTTTCAGGTTGGGACATTGTAAATAAAGCTACATATGTATATAGGTCTGTGTACATGCAAATGCTGGTGGGTTTTATGCATAAATACTTACACATGGGTTGAATAAAGCACACATTATATTTTAACTTTGGGGGAGGGGGATTGCCCGACCACTCTTGTGTGCTGTGATAATTTCATATTCTGACAAGCCATTCATGAGAGCTCCTGCTGTTCCACATGAATGTCAGTCCTTTTCATTTTACCTACTCTACTAAATCTAGTTGATAATCTTGGTTAAATCTTAATTTCTCAAATACTTAATAATGATATGAAAACTTGTGGCACGTATTTATTTCCATTCACTGAACTTCTTTGGGGAAATATATATTCAAGTCATTTGTCTAGCATGTTTACTGAGTGGTTTGCTTTCTTTTAATTAAGTTTTCAAGAATTGATATATTATAGACACAAATCCTTTGACTAATATTGGTTTGAAGATCCTGTCTTTTTATATGAAGCTTTTAAAAACTCTCTTGCTAGTTCCCCACACACACACACACACAATGTACAGAAAGTTTCAATTTTACATGAATTAAAATTTCAATTTTTTTTTCTTTTATGACTCCTGCTTTTGTTGCAACATCTAAGAAAGCTTTGCCAAATCCTAGGTGCCATGGACTCATCTATACCTGCTCAAAATGTATATGTTTAATACTTAACCCCAAACAGGACTGAATTTGCAGATGATTAAGTTTAAGGAGATCAAAAGGGTAGAGCCTGAACCAATAGGATTAGTGTCCTCCTAAGAAAAGAGAACATGTCCGCTCCCCTTTTCTGTCCTCATCACATAAAGACACAATGAGATGGGCACTACAAGCCAGACAGAAAGCCCCCACCACACAGCAAATATGTTAGTGTTTTGATCTTGAACTTGACCACCTTCAAAACTGTGAGGAATAAACTTTGCTTAAGGCAGAGTTCATGGGATTTCATTTGAGCAGTTCAAGCACACGCATTCACTATCTGTTTTTAAAAAGTTTAACCTATATATTCTCCAAGAGTGTTCGTAGGTTCAGGGGCTACTAAATCACATTCAGAGTCTGGGGGAAGGGTATAGCCCAGTGATAGACCATTAACCTTGTATGCCCAAGGTTCCCAGGTTATATTCCGTATCGTGAAAAATATACATAAAACATTTTTTAAATAGACTTCAGACATTCCATCTATTTTGAGTTAACTTTTGTGTAATGTGTAAGGTATGAATCAGAATAATAAGTCAATAAAGAACTGAGTGTGGACTTGAGCTCCCTTTTCATTTAAGTAGAATAAATGTGTTTTGCTGATAATCAAGCCTTCCCTGGCCCACCAATGACATCTGCTCAGTTCTCTATTATAGTCCCAATTGCCCAGCATCTTACACAGAAAAACCATTGCTTAAATCTTGTTGAAATGCCACAGAGTCCCCACTAACATCACTTTCAGAGGTATACTTGGGTGAATCTTGTTCTCTCTCATTTGAACAGTTCTGCTCTTTCCAAGCCTTTCTTCCCCTCATGGTTCCTGATACCTACTAACTTGTATGCAGCCAAGATAAGTCAGTTTAAAGATCATTTCCTCTGGGGAACCTTTCCTCAGCGCAAAAGAACACCTCTTCCAGGTATTCCATCTGAGTTACCACAAAACAAAGCTTTCAGTCAGACACTGTAGTCTTCTCTTTATTATTAGGTCTCTTATGTTTAAGTCTTAGTGTCTCAAGAAGAAAACTAGCATGTGGCAAGGTGGCTCAGTGAGTAAAGGAACTTGTTACCAAGGCCTGGAACCAACACAACAGGAGAAAAAAAATCTAACTTTAGCAAGTTGTCCTCTGCCCTACACAGACACACATACCAAATAATAATAATGATAATGATACATAAACATATTTAATTTTAAAGTTTTAAAGAAACTTACTAATTCAATGCTTACTTACTTGTTTTCAAAGATCCCAGGCTCTCAATGAATGTTGAATAAATAAAAATCAGAAACTAGAGCAATCAAGTTAATATGGATGAAAATGATAGTCAATTATTGAAAATTGACCAAATCACAAGTTATAACAATATAAAAAAGAATATCATAGATTATATTGTTAAGCAACAATTAGAAAAAAAATGTTTTCACACCAGTGCTAATCCTCAAAATATCAAGAGAGACTAAACACAGTGTCCATCTTCAAGAAGAAGAAAAAATAAATATTGGCCAGCCTAAAACACAATGCCAAGGGAGTCACTGAGATAAATCATCAGAATGATCAATTTGCAATCACCCAGGAGCATAACAGACTGGGTAGCGACCAATGGGGCTTTTAAAAGAACAAATCATGCCAGACCAATTTAATTTCCCTCTATGATGGAGTGGCAGACCCTGCAGATAAAAAGGATGCAGAAAGATGTAATCTCTCTGGACTTCTGTAAGCCTTTGATTCTGTCCGACCTGACATTCTCATCAACAAACTGGGGAGATCTAATCTAAACCACACAACTGTTTAAAGGATGCACAGCCCACTGGACAGAGGCATCCAGAAAGCAGTTGGCAAAGGCTTTGCATTAACCCAAGAGAACATTACTGGTTACAGTTTTGCAAAGTGGCTGAAATCATTTGGCTATTTTTCAGTCAAAGAGGTGAGTGCACCAGTAGAGACACATGTGCAATAAAGAGCAAGTTCATGTGAGAATAGCTGCAAATATATTTGGAACCAAATGACTGATGCTGCATAGAAGTATTTGTCATAAAACACATAAGCAAGTAAACAAATATGTTAACAGTGGCCTGTCTCTGCATATTTCAGTCTTGGTCTATAATTGCATCCTTAGATGTATACAACACCACCAGGACAACAATCATTATTTGTGTTGCTTTCCTGTGTGAAATCTCTGCTAATCAGTGTCCACTGACAGGGGGAGTACTCCTCCTCTGTCATCCACCCATAGCTTATCAAGTCTCATCAGGACTGCCTGGATCCTCTTCTTCTCTGGCCTGGCAAGGCCATATCACCAGGGGTAAGTGATCAAAGAGCAGGCAACTGAGTTCATGACAGAGGCAGCCCCTGCTCCACTTACTTGGGAATCCACATGGAGACTGAGCTGCTGATCAGCTACATCTGAGCAGGGGATCTGTGTCCTCTCCATGCATGGTACTTGGCTGCCACATCAGTCTCTGCAAGGTCTCCTATGATCAGATTTTTTAGCTTTGTTGGTCTACTTGTGGAGCTCCTCTCTGGTCCCCGTCCTTCTATCCCTCATCACATTCTTTCATAAGACTGCCCCTGCTCTGTCCAAAGCTTGGCTGTGAGTCTCAGTATCTATTTCTTCTGTTGGGTGGAGCTTTCAGAAGACCTCTATGATAGGCTCCTGTCCTGTTCCCTCTCTTCCACTGCTTCTAGTGTCTATGCTGTTTGCCATTCTGAGTGAGACATAAGCATCTCCCTAGGGTCCTTTATGTTGTTTAGCTTCTTTAGGTCTGTAGAATTTAGTATTGTTACCCTATATTATACAGTTAATATCCACTTGTAAGTGAGTGTATACCATGTATGTTTTTCTGCTTCTGGGTTGCCTCACTTAAGACAATCTTTTCTAGTTCCATCAATTTGCCTGCCAATTTCATTATTTCCTTCTTTTTAATCGCTAAGTAGTATTCCATTGTGTAAATGTACCACAACTTCTGTATCCATTCTTGTGTTGAGGGACATGTAGGTAGTTTCCAGATTCTGGCTATTACAAATAAAGCTGTTACGAACATAGTGGAAAAAAGGTCCTTGTTGATTGAGCATCTTTTGGATCTATGCCCAGGAGTAGTATAGCTGGATCTTGAGATAGTGCTATTCTCAACTTCCTGAGAAAGCACCATATCAATTTCCAAAGTGGTTGCACTCCCACCAGCAATAGAAGAGAGTTCCCCTTTTTCCACATTCTTGTCAGCCTGTGTTGTCAGTTGAGTTTTTGATGTTAGGTATTCTGACTGGTGTAAGATGGAATCTCAGAGTCGTTTTGATTTGCATTTCCTTGATGACTAAGGATGTTGAGCATTTCTTTAAGTGTTTCTTCACCATTCATTATTTCTCTGTTTATCCCTGTACCCCATTTTTAATTGAATTATGTGGTTTGTTGGTGTTCAGTATCTAAAGTTCTTTGTATATTCTGGCTATTAGCCCTCTGTCGGATATAGGGTTAGTGAAGATTTTTTTTTTCCAGTCTGTAGGCAGTCATTTTGTTCTGGTGACAGTGTCCTTTGCTTTACAGAAGCTTTTCAGTTTCATGAGACCACATTTATTAATTGTTGATCTTAAGCCTGTGTTGTTGGTGTTCTGTTCAGGAAGTTATCTCCTATGCAAATGAGTTCAAGGTTCTTCCCCACTTTTTCTTCCAACAGATTTAGTGTGTCTAGTTTTATGTTAAGGTCTTTGATCCACTTGGACTTTAATTTTGTGCAGGGTAATAGATATGGGTCTATTTGCATTTTTCTACATGTGGTCATCCAGATAGACCAGCACCATTTGTTGAATTTGAAGCCATGTTTTTCCTACTGTATGGTTTTGGCATCTTTGTCAAAACTCAGGTGTCCCTGGGTGTATAGGTTTATCTCTGGGTCTTTGAGTCAATCTTAATTTGTTTTGTTTTTCAAAACAGGGTTTCTCTGGGTAGGCTTGGCTGCCCTGGACTCTATTTGTAGACCAGGCTGTCCTTGAAGTCACAAAGATCTTCCTGCCTCTGCCTCCCTGACTGCCAACCTGTTCTTATCCATGATTTCTTCTCTTGTTCAATATTCTGAAGTAGGGATCAGATGTACTGAATGGAAATGCAAGAGAATGAGAAACTGAGGAAATGAAGAAATGGTAAAGACCAAGAATTAGGCACTTGGACTTTTAAAACTTCTTTGGTAATTTCATACAGCTATATAACCTTCCATTAACCTCTCCTATCCAAGTCCTTCCTAAAAAAAAAATTTCCATCCTACTTTCATGTCCTTTAATTAGGGTTGTTAGCCTAAGTGCAGAGGGTGGAGGGAGGGTGTTATCAAGTAGAGCATGAACAAATAATCAGTGGTTATACCACTGAAAAGCAAGTGCCTCCTCTTTTTCTTCTCCTCTGTAACCTTAATCATCAATGGCTCCCCTTGGAGGGGTGGAACCTCCAAAGCCCCTCCTCCATTCATAATAAAATGTTGAAGGACTGGTTTTTGTGAAGGTATCCCCATATGCTGATTTCAGGGGTGCAATTGCAGTGTCATGTCCAGAAGACAGAATTTTAAAGGACTCTTTCTAGTCCTTTTGTTATTGAATTCTTCCTTCCTTTTATATGGTGGCCCTTGAACCTTGGAAGGGTGACATAATGTCTCACAGAGGACAGAGTACTCAGTAATCACTTATTCTTAACACTATGAGCAGTTATAGGACTTTCTTTGGAGATGGGGCCTCAAAAGTAATAGAGGGCTTTCTAGTGAGTGGTCTTCCTGGGGTAGAGCTGGCTGCCAAAAGAAGACCATGAAACAAGATGGTATAGAGAATCAGGCTTAGAACTCAAGCATAGAATAAGCCATCAAGACAATGGCTGAAGCTTAGGCATCAAATAAGCTGGATGGTAGAAGATACACTTAATTTGAAATAACAAGAGCTACTGTCTATGAACTCTCTGGTTCCAGGAAAGTCATTTAAACATTCTGTATCTGATTTGCCAACTGAAAAATGGGCTTTTTCCTAAGTAAGCTATCCATGGAAACAAATGAAAGAACCTATGTGAAAACACAGCTAACTAGAAAGCACTATGCACCCTCCTAAATGGCATTGCTATATTTATTGCTGTTGCTATTGTTGTTGTTGTCCTTAAGAACCTTTAGGGGTCTAGGAAAAGGGCTCTCAGCAGATGTACTCTCATTATTATTATTATGTAATCTTGTGGCCTAAAGATAAGGACCACTCAACTATGCTCTCTGGGGGGAAAAATCCTTAATTCTCAATTGGCCAATTAAATTAAATGTCCATTTTGAAAAGAACTAACAGCTAAATGTAATTTGCATTTTGTTAAAAAAAAGGAACTACAAGATAGATTTTGTTAAAGATAACTTCAGCATCCGTTGTTAGTTCTTTGGTGAAATTATCAAACAATTGAGCCAGGTCTTTGCAGCAAATATTACAGATAATGAGAGACCACAGTATATAAAATAGAGAATCGAGGGCTAGTCAAGAAAGTACAAGCCTAAAATATTTTCCAATGTATTTCACTCTAGACACCTAATACTTCTTATATTTCAATATTTCTAATAGTAGAATGGAAGAAAAGTGTGGCTAAGTTTTTCATGCCTTCAATTTACTTTGTCTATATAGATTATAGTTAGTTATCATAAGATTATAATCACAAGCCTCCTGGTTCATGGGTTGAAGGTTTCCTCTACATACTTACCTTACTGATTCATATTATGTCTAAAAAAAAAAAAAAGGTCAAATTACATTTTCCATTTCATAGGGAAGAAACACAAATCACTGACACAGTTGTATATTGAAAAGTGGACTGAACTTTTGGTTCTTAAAAAAGGAATTTACTGCACTGTAGTATTTTTACAGATATCATTATGTCTATGGGGGAGGGGTGGGCATGTTATTGTGAATGGGGGGGAGCACGAACATGCATGTATGTGTACTTGTACATGAAAGCTTGAGTTTGGCTTCAGACATCTTTCTCACAGTTCAATGCCTGATTATTTGAGACAAGGGTCCATCACTGAACCAAGGTTCAACCAGATCAGCTGAGCTAAGCAACAAATGAGCGCCAGGGATCTGCCATTGCCACCTCTAAGTACTAAGGTTACAAATGGTGCCACCATGCCTGGCATGTTATGAGGGTCCTGGGATCTGAGCGCAGGTCCTTCTGTTTGAACAACACACATATTACTGATGGAGCCATTCTTCAAGCCATTGTTGATACATTTTTCAGAACAAGTCCTTAGTGAAGATTGTAAAAATTCTTTCATGGGGCTCTTTATAAAGTCTTAAGTTCATTTGTAATGAATTGGATTTGTATATGCTGGGAATGATACAAAGGGGAGGGTGTGGAAAAGGTGATTTTCCACCATCCAATTAGATGACTCAATAAGCCATTGCTAGGAAAGTCTGAGCACAGGAGGGCCCACAATGCTGAGAGGTGAGTCAAGGACCAAGGATAAGGAGGTGGATGAGCATAGCACATAACCTAACCTACCTCAGAATTAACCTGCTGTGGAGCACAAGCTATGTTTCAAGTTGTGAAATGTGGCAATAGTGTTATCATGTCCTTGGATTCAATTCACTATTTATTCATTAACTTATTTAAATTATATTCAATTACAAAACATTATTGTGCCATTTAGTTTCAAGAAAAATTGGGTTTAAAATGGCAAACTCCCTAGAGAAGAATATTTTTAAAAACACATTTTTATATTTGCTCATTGTAGGTTAGTGTGTGTGTGTGTGTGTGTGTGTGTGTGTGTGTGTATACTATGCAGTTCAAGTGACAGAAACAGCTTTCTTACTACACAAAGAATGTTAGGGACACAATCTCCTAAGGTGTCTTTTCTTCACCTTAAGAAATCAAAGAATTAGATGAAGGAAGCAGATGACCACCTGGTCTTAGCTATTCTCATTGTATTTTATAGTTGCAAAAGTTAGTGGAAACTTTGGGAAGGCAGGAAAAACTGCACTTTGATACATTAACTTTTATGCTCCAGTGTCTAACCCTCACATTTTTCACCCTCCTTTGCATTCACTGAAATGGAAGCCACATTGGCAGAGCTCAAGGGCATATCTTGATTGCAAAATTAAACTAACCATTGGGCACAGATAGCTACGTTGGTACAGACAGTGGGAGTTTTTGGAGATACCAGAAAAAAAAATGCCAGGAAAATTCAAATGGAAATCTCATTGCTGGAGAAGCCAGAGACAGGAAGATTATAAACGGAAAAACAGCCTCGCTATGTAGTGAGTTCAAGAACTGTCTGCTGCAGAGGAGAAACCTACCTCAATAACAGTCCTGATAATGGCAACAACAACAATAATAATAATAACAATGGAATGCAATAAAGAGGAAAAGGACCAACAGACAAAACAGAGGCCAAGCTCTAGTCATGAAAGAAGAAAAGCACTGATATTAGGACAATATGCAACACAGTATTGTCGAGGTGTTTTGAAGATAAAAAGAAGATAGGGAGTGTATCTCAGTTCATTGAGCATTTGCCTAGCATGCACAAAACCTTAGGGTATTTAATTCCCAGCACTGCATAAACTTGGCATTGTTTTGCATATCTATAATCTTAGTCAGGTATTCAGTTATTTTCAGTTATGTAGGGAGTTCAAGGCCAGCCTGGGATGCATTAAACTGTAGGGGGAGAAGAGGGAGGGAGCCTGGACTAGAAGGAGATGAGGGAGGGGGCTACAGCCAGGATACAAAGTGAATAAATGGTAATAAATAGTAGATAATAAAACAAAAGAAAGAAAACTAAACAAAGACATTTCACCAAGAACCAACAAAGTTGTGAAGGTGAAGCATGAGCTCCACAGTCAAACACTGCCAATCACTTGGGCGAATTTACTCTCTGCTAAGCACTTTGATAAGCCCTTTTCACATAGTCACTAACTTAATCTCCACCAAAATCCCAGGTTAACACAGGTTTAGTGAAGAGCAAAATGAGGACCTAAAACAGTACAAAGCCTTTGCTAAGACTGAGCCACTAAAAAGAAAGTCCTTCCAAAGAAACTAGTGAATAATAATAAAAACAACAATACTGTCTAGCATGTATTAAAAGATACTATGTTGGCTAACATTTCTCTAAGTACTTTGTATATGTCACCATTCTTAGTGCTTTATTGGCATTAGCAGGAGACACTATTTTACCAATAATGAAAAATAAGAGAATGAGTATTTTACAAACTCCAGGCTGGTGATTAACTGAATCAGGATCCAGACCCTAACTGAAGAATTCAGGCCATTAAAAAAGGCTTTTTTCTTAACAACAATAGCAACCTCATAGGATCATTGTAACTATCAGAATGTGCTGATATGTGCAAAAATGTTTAACAACATGTTTAGCACAAAATAAGTATTTGACCAATATTAACTCATATTTGTCTCATTATTGATAATATCATAGTCTGATATCTCTCCAAATACAAACCACAAAGATGATGAAAACTAAAAACAGAAATAGTTTCACTTTGTATCCTGGCTGTTTTAAATAGACTATTCATTAGAGAAGAATAAGTACTAGCTATTAAATATGAGAGTTTCCAAGAATAATTTAACTTAGATTTGAACAATTAAGAATTTTAGTACTGCAAAAAACTGAACACAGGATATTGGGATGTGAAACTAAAAGACAGGATTAGCCAGAAGGAAACCAAAGTAAGGTTTGCTAGGACAAACCATGAGTTGAAATCTAACCCAAGAGGAAAACCAGTGTTTATCAGTGTTTGTGTACATGCATGCATGTGTGCATGTGTGTGTGTTTGTGTGTGTGTGTGTGTGTGTGTGTGTGTGTGTGTGTACACAAAAGAAAGTAATATATTCCTGGAGCTTTCCTAGATTCCCAGAGAAGAAAAACATAAACTGTTCGTTAGCCTTTGCACTATCAGTAACAAAGAGCACAGGTCAAGCCAGTTGGTGCGGGAACTCTAAGGGAGGATAAGGGATGTGAACCTGGTGTGTATGTGGACGGTTGGCCTTCTGCTCAAGTTCATCCAAATGCAGTGGGCAGAGATTTATCCTTCCTTTTGATACTCACTTTGGTATTCCTGTCTGGACTTTCGCAAAATGAAGGATGGTTGATCGCTCAGGGTCAGACAGCAGAGAACTCCTGTTTGATCTTTTGCCCTTGCTTTGCTGTCAAAGATGACATCATACTGTCAATGGGACCAGGTTCAGGGGCTGGTGCAGCCAGACACATGCAACCTTCTGCTGAGAAGGAACCTACCGTTGATTTAGAGCTTAGCTGTTGCTGTCTTGAAATTCTTAGCAAGTCCATCTTTGAAATGAAGTCATCTAAGTGACAGCCAATGGGTCAGTGGAGAATATTCACTGGCAGAGAAAATACACACAGTGTTTCTTGCCTTCCTGTTGTTCAACTCCCACAGAGCTCTTGTGACAACCCATGACCCATGAGCCACGGGATTCTCCAGTCTCCAGAACACAATAAAACATGTGGTGTTGGTGTAGTAAGCATGTATCCAGAAGTAAAATAAAAACAAATGACTCAGAGCTGAAGACATAGCTCTGTGAGAGAACACATGTTCAAGGGCCTGGCTTTAATCTTCTGCATTTGTCAAAAAAAGAAAGTGAGTTATCTGCATCATTATCACAGTCCTGGTAAAATATACTACATATGTACACAGGCTACAAAACATGCATCACGTGAGGTTGATTTTTCAAGTTAGGAATAATTTTAATATTCTAATATTTGTACTGAAAATTGCCATTGTGTAATATAAAAATGAGTGATAAAAATCTATGAGTCAATGAAATGTTTAAGCTTGGGTGCCTAGAATGACATGAAAGAGGGGATTAAAAAAAACACACACACCATGAATTAGCCAGTAGAAGAATGGAAAGATTTCATATTTATATTAAAGTCTTTAATAGAACTTTTATCTGCTTCTTTGAATGAGAGGCTAGCTTCTTTAAAGAGTTGTATTTGGGGGAGACAGCTCACTGGATAAGAGTGTTTGCTTTGCAAGCATGAGGACCTGAGTTCAAATCTCCAGCATGCATAGAAAATGCTGTGGGGGCTCCTGGCTACCAATTTAACTCCTGGTTCAGTAAGAGACACTGTCTCAAAGGAATACCCTGGATAGTGATAGAACAGGACATCCTCTGGTCCCTTCACACACACACACACAGAGGGGAGGGAGGAAGAAAGAGAGAGGAGGAAGAAATTTTCACAGAATTGTTTTGCTTTTTCTCTGGATGTAGACTTTGACAAGGGTTGAAAAGTGCTTTGTGGCTGAAAGCAAGGGTGTTTCTAGCTAGGGTTCATTGCCAAATGCCCTGAGTCACCCAGGGAGCAAGACCAGCTATCCACCCCCAGCTTTGCCAGCTCTGGACCCATCATAACTGTTGCCTAACTTTACCTCCCTCCCTCTCTTCTATGTTCCCAGATCCCTCCAAAGCTTCTCTAGAGGACCTATGGCACTCATCTTTATATGCCCAACCCCTGAAGGTGCTAATTACAACCTAAATGCTGTCTCTTGCTTTCAGTATCCACCACCTTATGTCATTCATATATTACATATGTATAGACATATATGATAAATAAAAATTGTTTTCCTCAAAGCTTCTACTTACAAAGAAAAGAGCTGTGTTTTATTTATACTGTCTTACAGAACTGAATTTAAAAGAAACCATAGAATTCAACTCAAGAAGCATGCCCCAGCACCAAATTTCTTCCTTTCATGGCATCCTATATTAGGATGAAATGGAAGACATGAAATGTAAAGTTTTGAAAATATGGGTTTGAAGACAATGCAGGCAGTCCTGATGAGACCTAGGAGGCTAGGGTCAGATGGAAGGGGAGGAGGACCTCCCCTATCAGTGGACTGGGGGAAGGGCATGGGAGGAGAAGAGGGAGGGAGGAAGGGAGGTGTTGAGAGGGGATGAGGGAGGGGCTACAGCTGGGATACAAAGTGAATAAACTGTAATTAATAAAAATATTAATTAATTTAAAAAAATAAATTTACACAGAGGCATAAAGTAATTTTAAAAACAACAGAAAAATGATGTCTAAAATATGGAACTACTTTTCTGAGTAAACTTATATTTAAATAAAAAAAAATATGGGTTTGATTCATAGGTTAGCTTCTAGCAAATACTTGTAGGAAACTCATTCAATTATATGAACCTGCACTTCTTCATTTTATTAAAGAGTGTAATTTTATAATCGTTCCTAACATATTTCTGATAAAAAGACATCTTTTCAATATTTGCCAAATAATTTGTTGACACTATACATAACTGAATGTATAATTCTTATTTCCGCCTTCAAGGATAAATACCAATGCTGTGTGTTCTGAATATGTAATCTGGAAGAAATAAAGACCAGGACAAGACAGTCAATAATCTGTTTCAAGTGTAACCTGAACAAGACTCAGAGGATGATATGATGTTAGGGACTCAAAAAAAAAAAAAAAAAAAAAAGAAGAACTGAAAAGCAGCTCATACCGAGTACTGCACTAGAATAGAAATGCTCGTTCCTCTATCACCTTCTTCCCTGCATCCAACCAGTCATTTCTTGGAGTGGTTAGCTTAGCTTCTGCTCTTCTAGTTACCTTAGCCCCACTTTCCTACTGGCCACAGCTTCCTAAGTTCTCAAGGAAATTCATTTTGGAATATTGTCTTCCAGAAAAATTGGTGAGCCTCTACTTTGAAGATGAACAAATAGGTAAGTCAAGATCTTTGACGTAGTCAAGGTGTTGTCTACACATACAATACTCGGGAGCAGAGGCAGGAGGATAACCTGCTAGAGTCTATTGAAATTTTTCTTAGAAAGTTCTAAGCCGGCAAGGGCTACATAGCAAGAACCTTTCTCAAAAGAGACCAGAAGAAAAAGTGATATCAAAAAGATATACCAACTTGGCTCATGGAGGAGAGGATTGACCCCTTTCTACTTCTTTTTCATACTTTCTAATATTAACACAGTGTTTGCACAAGTTAAAAGAACAAATGCCCCATGATATTTTAGAAGAGTATACTTCTTAAATTTAGCATTTGTATTCGGGTCACCAATATTCATGAAATTAATATTTAAAGCCTCTCTCTTTTTCTTGGTGTGTTTGTGTGTGTGTGTGTGTGTGTGTGTGTGTGTGTGTGTGTGCTTGATATGTAAAGGACAGTGAACAAGAAGAGCGTGGAGATGAGGTGACAGTGACAGTCATTGAGTCAGCAGCTGGCAGTGTGCCGGTGGCTCCAGCGCTGGACATAGAAGCAGAAACCATTTTAGGTGAACCTTTAACTTGCCAAACCTAGGCAGAAGCACACAGATTTCTTTCCCGAAACACGGACCTCTTTTTCTGACTCTGCCTTATCTGTGAGTAATCTTCAAATAAACAAACTCAGTAGACTCATCTCAAAACATCTTCCGGTCTGGCTGCTCCGTGATTGGATTGGCCTGCCCCTTGCAGAGGCAATGAAGCTCCCTTTATTGCTAATTTCTGTTTTGTCTCTTACGCCTGTCCAGCTTGGCTCTAAGAAGAACAGAATATTCTTGTTGGCCCTACGAAGATAAACTTCTCCACAGGCTAATTCTGAGTCTACTTAATTTTCCTGTACTGGAATTCCAGCAATGTGCCCGAAGCAACTAAACACACACAACAAAGTGTGTATTCATTGGGACATTAAACAGTAAAACAATTCTAGACTCAGGCCTTGCGATGTTCAGATTATTAGAAGTCCTTAGAATTTGTTCCACCCTCTCAAAACATCACCTTCTGCCCCCCCCCCCCAACACACACACACCGAAAATGCATTTTATTGCACATTTCATGGCAAGGTTTATGACAATGATCACTCCAATCCCTAATTAGCAAGTGGTAACAGATAGGCAGTTAGATCCACTCCTGGCGACATCTCTGACAGATTGACACCGCCACCCCCCACCTCCCCAAATCCCTGCAAGGCTTCTCATTTTAAATGTGACCATGCTCCAACACAATGTTGGCAAGCCTAGTCTCGTGTTGGGGGAGGGGGGAGGGGACTATAAAAGCAACACGTTCGCACAAGCATGGCAGAGCCCATGCATAAACCATTTGGTTTTGCAATTAAAAACAGGTTTGGCTTCCCTCTGCATCAGTAAGACAACGTCAAAGCAACACTCGTCCTGAAAATGTTCCCTTGTGAATTCAAATGAACTGTGAGTCTTGGGGTTCTCTTTGTTTGCATGTGCATGCCTTGAGAGCGAAATTTTAGAAGTATTCAGTGTGTTTCTTCCTGGGCAATGTCATTGCTGTTTATGTCGAATCACTGCTACGAGATGGGTCTCCGTACATTTTCTAGTCTCCGTCTCAGGTTTATCACTGCAGGTAAACTAATTCTCTACGTCTGACCCCTTAGAAAATGAATGCTTGTTCTAAAGACCTAAAGGAACTGACGCTCACACACTGGACCCAAGTTTCAAAGATTCTAACATCCATGAATGTTTACCGGTAGGGTATTGTTGTAAACTTGGCTATAATGATGATTAATTATATCTTTGTTGTTATTGTTCTTGAATTATGAATTAAAATATTGATCTTATGATATTGAGAGAGCACTGTACCTCAAAGCTAAACAATGTAAACCTAGAAAAAATTACTCTTATTCAAGTGAATTTAGCAATTTTCTACAAGGTAGAATTAGCTTTTATTTTTCTTTTATTCTGTACCCATCCAGGTAAATGGCAAGAAATGCCATCTCTTATTTGAGTATATACTGTAAAAATATCAGTTCAAAAGTTCAGCCACATAGGAAAATGCCATGTAGCAGATCTTGGTAGGCATGAGTCAAAATCACCTGGGAAAGGCTACATCACTCTACATGAAGAAATCCTAGCAATAAAAGAAGTCAGCGGTTCCTGAGGCCCACCCATCGGTGTTCCAAAAAAGTTCTGTGAAAAAACAGTGTCTTAGGACTGTCAATTATTCACCAACAGTGATGATTCATATTAATTAAAGGAGAAATACGGGCCAACAAAGGAAAAAATTGTTCTCTGAACAACATATTTGATGTAAAATTTCAAGGAGTGATTTTAAGTTTCTTTTCCTTGCAAAACCGACTCTAGTTGCTTAGGAAAACTTAGTTTATTCATGTTTTTCTGGAATTACCTTCTCTTACAATCTCAGCATCACTTGCTCCAGAGTAAAATCACTAAAATGTAAATTTATGTTTTGTTGCATCATTCTGAAATTGACCCCTTGAAATAATATTAAAATAATAAAAATAGAAAGCACAAAGTAAATAGAAGTAAATTTGACACAAAGTAGGAAAAATGAACAAATAAATATGTGAAAATTGTGCAGTCTCATTGAAATGGTCAAAAACTCCTCTGGTCCATTTTATCATATAATTGAACTGTTACATGCAAGTACAAATACATGCATCTACATTTATATTTTTCAAAAATGTATGAATTTGCTTTTTTGATCTTTGAAACTAGTAAATAGACAAAGACTAATTGAGTGTGCATATACATTGATAAGGATATTAACTCCCTCAAATAAATAGTTATTAATTATAATTAAGTATTTTCTAATTTAACTAAGTCTGTGTCTTGGAGCTTTAAATTGACTTTGGGCACCCAGTGGCTTGCTGTGTGTTTCCAGTCTTACATATAAAAGATAAAATGTAAGAAGAAGCTGCCAAGGCAAAAATAAGTTCAGCATTAAAGTTGCAAAAATAATATACTTTTATAAAGCAAAGTAAATATATATGGTCATTACTGTATTTTAAATTCTCTGTGTAATTTGAGTCTTTTTTCTCCACTTATCAAATCACTGAATCTTATTAAATTTGTTTTAATGAGTCAGGAGCCATGAATTACTTATAAATTGGATGAAGAAAAAACACTCTGCTTTTTATAAGTATATAAATTTCACTAGAGGACTATTTTATGTAAGTAAACCCTTTGTTAATTCCCTGTTAATGGCTCCATTTCTAACAATTATCATTCAAATTATTGTAAAAGAAAGAAAGGAATAACAGTGGATTTTAGATCTTTCAACTCAAAGTTTCAAATGCTCAATAAAAGGCACAATCACATGATTAAAAGAGTAAGAGAAGGGTCAAAAAAAATGAAATATACTGAACTCATTTGGAATTGTGATAATTAGTTTCTGTGAGTGTTCAAATAGCCCAAATGTAAAGGATTTCTTATAAGAAGGAGTTGGAGAATTAGAATGTTATTAATGAGCATTTTTCAGATATGAATCATGAGTTTATATTTCAAGCAATTAGATAACCTTTATATAATGAAAAGAAGTACGCAAGTCATTATATAATTACACTAATATTTTGTATGAGTGAACTGGAAAAAATGGTAATGTGAATTTATTTCCAACTAAAATTACATCATAGTTACCTTTAGGTTCTGCTGCATTTCTTCAAGTTTTGTTTAAGTGACATATTCACACATTAGAGAGTATTTACTTTTCCAAATTTATTATAAATTAAATTTTTGAGTTTTCTTTACAGAACCAAAAACAACAACAACAACAAAAAAAAAAACCTTAAATGGAGAATGATAACTGTACTGTTTACAGCAAACATGATTAAGCAGGCGAGCCTTTGTTTTTCTGCTTTGGTAGAGAACAAGAAACAAAGCACACCACTGAAATGTTGTCCCTGTTCTTTGCATTTTTGCTCATATGCATTACATTAAAACAACAACACGGCTAAAAACACAAAACAGAACAACTCCACAGCTATGTTGCAGAAGCCACTAATAAAAAACAATTTTAAAACATTCACAAACTGCCATACTCTGAGAAAATGCTTATTAAAGTCTAATAAAATGGTGAAAATTGGGGGAATGCACACAGTAAATCTTTTTGTGTGCTGTGAGGAAGTCAGTTTAGTCCGCAGCCACGTGGGCCTGGCAATGGTAAAGTCAGGGCAAGAAAAACAAGCTTGGCCATTATTTCATAATAAATTGCTAAGAGTCAAAAACAACCATTCCACAGCCAACCAGTCACCCAGGAAGGCACAACCTTTCTGTGCTCAGCCATAATAATCTGCAAGTTCACAAGTGATGGGAATTCTGGGAGTCAGTTTTCTAAATAACATCCATTCCTTTCAAAATAAACTAAAATTTCATTTCAAATGACCATTGGGTCTAGTTCTGACTAGCATTTGGTCCACAGAGCAAAAGGAAAAAAACTGAATTGGACCTAAAATGGTTGTTAAAATACAACCAGATTTGGATTGTTTCAATAATTTTAGCAGAATAAACATTGTACAATCTAATGCAGTTGTTCTCAACCTATGGGTCATGACACCTTTGGCAAGCTTTGATCTCCAAAAATGTTTACATTATAATTCATAAAAGCAGCAACATTATAGTTATGAAGTAGCAGCAAAAATCATTTTAGGGTTGAGGGTCACCACAACATGAGGAACTGTATTACAGGGTCTTGGAATTAGGAAAGTCGAGACCGATGAGAATGGTTTCTAATTCTGTAGATGGTTATCCTTATGGAAGATGACAACTGGGGCTGGACAGATGACTCAACAATTAAGAACACTGGCTGCTCTTTCAAAGGACTCAGTTTCCAGTTCCAGCACCCAAATGGGTGGCTCACAGCCATCTGTAACTCCAGTTCCAGGGGATCCAAAGTTCTTTTCTAACCTTTAAAGATAACAGATACGCATGCGGTGCACACAGGAACGAAAGCATCTATCCACACACAAAAAATAAAGATTAGTTAGAAAAAAAATGTGGGCACAAGGTCAACATTTGCAAAAACCAAAAGGACTGAAGTTTACCCAATATTATAATATATGTGTAAAAAAATTAAATTTAAAAAGTGTGTGTGTGTGTGCATGAGTTCATGTTTCTGAGTGTCTGCATCTGTGTGTGTGTGTATCAGTGGTCTTGTCTGTGTGTATGTGTGTGTGTGTGTGTGTGTGTGTGTGTGAAGAATGTGTAGAGGTGGTAAACTTTTCTGTATGGACATACATGGAGACCGGATGTTAATTTCAGGTGTCTTCTTCCATTTCTTTTCCAGTTTACTCTTTGGGGCAAGTTCTCTCACTCTTTAACTAAGCGGACTATCTAGCCTGCAATGAGCTCAGTTATACAGTGCTGTGGATTCAGGTGCTCACCGCTGTACCTTGAGTTTCTGTGGGTGCTAGAAATCTGTATGCAGGTCCCCATGCACATGAAACAGCACTTACCCAACTGAGCCATCATTCAGCGCCATTAAAAGTATGCCAGAAAACTCCTTTAATTGTGCATGCTTACTTCATTTCTAAGAGTGCTCTGACTCTGATCTTTGCTACGTAACCCTGCCTTCAGATCTGATAGACCCCAGCACGCCTCTAACTAGTGAATGCTCCAGACCAAAAGAACCAAAACCTCTAGAGAAGACCCTGAGCAGAGGCGTAGCCTAAGAACTCTGGTATTGAGAGCCCCATAGGTACCCATATGGTGAAGCAAGTTTTCCACATGCAGCTACAGTTTGAGGACTCCAGCTCTTCTCGAACAGATTTCAGACTGAATAAACAGTGTTTATTTAGGTGTAGTTTAGAAGAACACACTTAGCCAGTGCAAGGTCCTATGTTCAATCTCCTGCATCCATGAAGACATGCAGGAATAATAGAAGAGAACCCTTTAGAATAGAGCCTCAAGGACCACTATATTCATTTTCTCTAGAGACTTTCGGAGATCTGATGTCCAGACATAGAGATAGCACAACAATGAGCAGTTGGTGTTCCACTGGAGAGACCATGAACATATCTGTACAAACATTTTGCCTCAAAATCCCCAGGGAAGTCATTCAGAAAGAGTGCAAAACCATCACTAAAGAAACTCACACATGGTGAACAAAACTATTAAATCATATTTCATTACCGAGAAAAAAAATGATTCAATCACCTAACAGTTAACAAATAGCCACTTGGCATTTCATTAGACTCTGAACCCAACCTAGAAAATGTAATATGACACATGGGCATGAACCTAAGCACATATGTGTTCTTGCAGAATGGCTTTGGGAGAGTGGAGCTCCGAAAGATAAAAATGTGCAACTTGTTAAGCTTCTGTATGTGAGATGAGATGACGTAGAAGATGTCACCAACTTGCTTTCAGGCTTTTCACGTCTGCATTGAAAAGAATTTTTATAATAAAGCCAGGAGATGCCAATAAGCACAGCAATTTAAAGGGGTTTTGTTTCACCTTTTGATTAAGGCAACTGTACCCAACAGTAACGCCCACCACAGAGATTAATAACTGAGGTTTTTTTGTTTGTTGGTTGGTTTTGAGTTTGGGTTTTTTACGGAGTGTATGAAGCCATGCAGGCCTCCTGAGAATCTGCTTGCATAACAAGTTTTGGAAAAAAAAAGAAAACCCACCTAAGTAGGTCAGCTCACACAGTTTGTTACTGCCTTCTGTTAATTAATATCTCTGAGTTCACTGTCCCTTCCAACTGCCCACCTCCACCAAAGGTGCATAAAGTTGGAGATCTTTCACCCAAAGAATTTCTCTGTGTTTCCTGTATTTATTACCATCTCTTGGCTTTATGGCAAATATTTTTTACTGTTCAGAATGCTACTGTTTTAATGAATCTAAAGACAATATTTAATAAATACATTTATGTTACCCTGTTTTAAATGAAAAAACTGAGGCCAGGTAAGCCCCTGTGATCACAGGCAGCATAAGACAGTTCAGATAAGGCTTGTAAGTACCCCAGGAGCATGTGGACAGGGCAGTAATTGCTACTGTGTTTAGATCTATCAGGCAACCCCATTAACTAGTTCCCTCAAACATCACCTGGGGGAAAATTCATTCTGAAAAATTGAACAGAGAAGTTAAGAAAATGAAGCATTCACCTCCAGAAACCTTAGTGGCTTGGCCTGCAATCTGCCCAACAGATCTTTGCTCACTCTAAAATGCCTCGAGGAGATCCTAATAGATACGCGATATGTTTGCTTTGGAATCGGATGCCTGGAACTGTGAGTGAACGACCTGAAAACCCAGTGAGAAGTTCAGCAACGCTTATTTGCTTATTGTTACCCAAGTATCAGGACTGGAACTTCACTTCCTACTCAAAGACTGGTTTTCAAACTAAAAGTGAGAGCCTGGAAAAGTGCTAGGAGAATAGAGGTTGGAGGCAAGGGAAGCATGTTAGCCATCTTTCCAAGTGATAAATAAAAGACGTCATACATGTCTCCCCATTTGTTCCCCTTAACCTCTACACAGGGCTTGCAGCTTCCAGAATATCTCCTTTGTTATAAATTTTCCACCTCAAGCTACGTCTGCCCCTTACTTGTTTCCCTGGATTTGACTCCCCGAGAGGGGACGTGAAAACCAGCTGTCAGTTAAAGCAGCATAAATCACCCACCCAGCCATCAATTAAAGCAGCATATCACCCATCCAGTGTCATCATCCTGCCCTCACTCCTCAGACCTGGGTGAGTAAGGCCATGCTGACTCCGAGAATTAACAGAAGAGATTATGGTTTCTCCTGAACTCACAAACATGACAAACTTGAAATGTTTCCGTGTGGCTACCTTTATTCTGGCTTGCCACTTTTCCTGGGACAAAGAGGAGGCTGAATTGGGACAAGATCTGAGCCTTCTCCTTTTATTTAGGGAAGAAAATCTAGTTACAGAGCCCCTGCAAAAGAGACAGTCAGGCTGAGGTCGCTGGCTACGAACGCACAGGGAGGACGGCCAAAGCAGGTTGCCAGTCAAGCGACAAACACTGACTGAGAACCTGTTATTATAAGTAAGAGACGCCACACGATAAGCATGTGTAAAAGATACAGTCCACCTTCAAGGGGTTCATAATCTCCTGGATTGAATCAGACTTAGCCATGGGGTGGGGGGGAATGGGCCAAAAGAGAAAGAAAAAAAAAACTACACATGAAAATACAACTTAAGTAATAATGTAAGGATGCATGCGGGCTACCAGGTTTGAGAAAACATTACAGGGTCCTGAGAGAAAGAACTCAGAGGTAAGGCTGCTCACGGTCTGAGGTAGTTGGGAGGCAGAACAGCAACTGTTTCGGATATAAGAATTTGCTCCCAGCCTTGCTGTGCCCAATCCTCCTTCCTGCATTTTAAACATTCTCCGAGCATGGAAAAATGCAGCCGTGAGTTCATAATCACTGAGAAAGGGCAACAGAAAAAAAGCATGAGCAGGGGTTTTAATTTTTCTAGGTTTCTGTTGGGAGGTTGGTTGGTTGGTTGGTTTTGGTTTTGGTTGGTTGTTTTGTTGTTGTTTTATTTTGGTTTTGGCTGTTTTGTTGTTGTTTGTTTGCTTTGCTTTTTTCTTATCTTGATTTATTCCTTTATAGCCAGGATGCCAGGTGCCAAATTCTCTAACTTG
Source organism: Meriones unguiculatus (assembly GCF_030254825.1). Classification (NCBI taxonomy): domain Eukaryota; kingdom Metazoa; phylum Chordata; class Mammalia; order Rodentia; family Muridae; genus Meriones; species Meriones unguiculatus. The sequence continues at coordinate 19,743,087 of NC_083366.1, forward strand.
TAAGGAAGTATGAGGCATGATGTCTCAGAAACCCCTCTGTAGGTGGAATGATTTTACTCTGCTTCTTTTGTATTCCACTGTGATATTATAGTAACGCTCAGCCTAACACACAGGTACAGATTCATAAACACACAGCTAATGAAGACCACAGTGGGCTCATCCTCCCATTGTGTGGCAGGCTCTGTCAAGTGCAGCCATTTCAACCCTGACTCTCTGCAGTCCTGTTCTTGTTACTTGCATGAACTTCATCTAATGTGCTCAGACTATTTGTCTAACTGGTGTTTTTCAAAGTCTGGGCTGACAAGAGAATCTCTTTAGCCTGGAGGATAGCTGGAACCTCTCACTGTCTTAGCTTCTTCCCAAAGTCACTGCATTATCTGTCCCCAAATGAAAGGAATTACTTTCCAGGATAAAACAAAGAGATAGGGAAGAAGGTAAGCCCAGAAAGGAAGGAAAGAGGGAGGCTAGGAAAGAGGAAGGAAGTGAGGAAGGATAGGAAAAGATGAAAGGAGGGAAAGAGAGGAGGAGAAACAGAGACAAAGGAAAGGAAGAGGCGAGAGAGGAGAGAGGAGGGACATCGAAAGAAGAAAGAGAAAGAGAAGAAAAGAAAAGAGCATGCATGCATTGTTCCAGGGCTCTGTCTTGGCTTGTCACAGCTATTTCACTCAACTGCAATAATAGTGCAATAAAGTTCTAACATCAGTTCCCTCAACAACAAGCCTGCCACCCACACAACCCTGCCACTCAAACGCCTCGCTCACTTTTCTTGTTAGCTTATTATGATGGGCCTCTTAGTCAAGTCTCAGTTTGACTAACCTATATTGCCACAGGCAACTGGTTAGTCAACTTTCATCGTATTTAACAGAAGCAATGAAATGGCCCTGAACACTCCTGACCCTGTTTCAGCTCTCACAGGTTCTGCCAGACAGTCTGGTTGATCAGCTGTATCTGGGATTAAGAGACCCACTGAGAACATGGGTCCCCCTTTTTTTCCCAGTCCCTCATTATTAAATGAAGGGATATGCCCTTGTAATTCAGCATTAAATCTACTCAGACATAAAGAAAAAAAATATCATTTATATGTTCAAATGCACATCTGGAAAAAAAGATGCTCCAGAAATGTGTAAGGGAACTAGAGACCAATGTGGGAATAAAATTGAAATAATCATAATTAACCTGACATATTGCTTACCATATGCCAAACAGTTCCAAGAATGTTGCCTCTGTTGACTCATCTAATCCCCATTACTTTTCAATGAGGTGGGTGCGATAATTAACCCCATTTAACAGAGCAGAACTATTAAGGCACAAAAAAGTTAATTGATTTGCCCAGGGTCACACAGCAGTTAAATAGCATCTCAGAATTGAGATTCAGGCAATCAGGCAATAGAGCTATCCTCTTACACTTCATAGTCTACACAAAACAGTAAAGGAACACTGCCTACTTATGTTCTGTAGCATACAGTAAATTCTGTAAAATCTGATCCAATAAAAACTCTAAAGACAAAAGTCACAGAAAAAAAATGGAGTTAAAAATGATTTTCCAAAATGCACATTATATTGAGAGAATCTGAATCCACGTATGTACTTTTCAATCTCTAAAACTCACTTTGAGAAAAAGAAGTTATATGAAAAAAATCAAGAAAGATTGAGGCCTGGTTTCCTCATCCACACAGTTCAGAGGATTAAGATAATGGATACAGAGCCTTAACATTGTTCGCTGTGTGGTCTATGATCAAGAAACAGTGGCTACTGTTTATAACTGCTATTGGATTCTCCTCCCCCCAACTTGTTCACCATTATCAGATCTAACGTTAAGTGAATCTGCAGAGACCAGTGTTCCCACCCACCCATCTAAACAAACCACAACGCTACAAAATGATATGCTGAACAGGACTCCTATTGGGAAATAGCAAACACACCAGAGAGAACTCCCTGGAGTTAATAATCAGGTTTCAAAGGAAGTACTTACAAACGATGGGGAAAGTTATTTGAGAAAGATCTGTTAGAGCAGATACAGAGATGGAAACTTGGATAGCCACCTTGACTGAGCTGAGAACGCTCCAGCCGCAGTTAGAATTAGATAAGCCCCTCCAAATGCGTGGAAGCCTCAAACACTATTCTGCACGGGGAAAGGCGGTAGTATGCTTCTACTGACTGTTCTGTTTCCTGGCTTTTCGATCCCACTCCCCTTACATAAGAAAAAGTAGAGCAGGGAGCCAAACTATGTGAAGCAATGGGCTTCCAAACTTGCATGGAAAGAGTCCTAGAAGAAAACTGTTCGTCCCTGTTTTCTGGCCACAGTCATTACGGCATGGGGTGGGAAAACACAATCAGTGGTCTCAGAGTTCCATGGCTAATAAGAAAAGCTGCTTCAAGAGTTATCGATGCACACGATATAAAATTAATTACAACACAAATAATAAATGCTGAACCTTTCCTAATTCACAGCTTGACTTGTGTTGTGCCACCACCAAGAGAATAATGTTTTTTTTTTGTTTTGTTTTGTTTTGTTAGCAATTAAAGACTGAGTAGACAGCTTACCATAAAAAATACCTCCATGCCTGTATATACTGCGCAGCTGTTCACAGTAATAAAACTCAGGACTCAACCTAGGTATCCTTAAACAGATGAGTGGGTGAAGATAACGTGGCATACGTCCACAATGGAGTTTCATGCAGCCATAATGGAAAGTGAAATTAGGTGGTTTGCAAGAAATGCATGGAGCTAGAAATCACCATGCCAACAAGTGCCCTGAGACCTTGCCCCCTCGGGCACAAGCAATCACCTTTTCTCCTGTGAGAGGGGAAGGGAAAGAGGGAACTCGAGAGCAGAAGGGGTCTTGGTATGGCTTTGAAGGGGAAACACTGAAATGTCTGACATCACATGATAGACTTTCATTCACAAATATCCTCTTTAAAGTGTTGAAATTTAATAACTTGATCAAGAATTTTGTGTTCTTGGAGGAGAGAGCTAATGCAGAGACTCACAACTTACCGAAGTATTGAGAATCGGTGACTGTGAAATTCTCAGCCCTAAGCAAGACGTTTTTATCTATCACCCCCTTCACAGTCTAAAGAGCATTATGGAAAAGGAGACAGAAAGGTCATAAAAGTGAGGGTGCCGAGGAGTGCCTTGAAGGGCTACCATCAGGGCATTTCATGGTTGTGCGAATACAAACCCAGCAGATGTGCACAGAGCCTGCATACACATACAGTGATATGGAGATATGGGGGAGCTAGCTGGAAAGAAGAGACTCATCAAGGTGAAGAGAGGAATTAGACAGGGCAATCCGGGTAGACATGATCACAATACACTCTGGACATATGTGTTTTTGAAAAAGTTTAAAATTTTCATACTAATTTAGATATCTCCTCATAAAATGAAGACTCAGAGTCAAATGTCCAGATACTTTTTTTCTGTGAAGTCATTATCTTTGAGACAATTCTATCAACGATCAGAATCCTCACAGCCCAGATTCCTATACAAGCCCAAATCCACTTATGTTAGGATTGTGAAAGGTGGTGTGAAGAGAGTAAAAGGAAAACATAAGTGATTTGAAAGATAACTCTGGAAAAGTATGTACTATAAATGTGTGTGTGTGTGTGTGTACCTTTGTGAGTGTTTGTGAATGTACTTGTCTGTCTTTGTGTATGTATCTGTATGTGTGTGTATGTGGTCTCTGTTTCTCTTTCTCTCTGTCTGTGTGTGTGCTCAGTGTGTGTGTGTGTATGTGTGTGTGTGTGTGTGTGTGTGTGTGTTTACAGTGGATTTAGACATCAGAGTACAGTTTGCAGTACCTGAACTGGTAATCTGATGGCCTGAATTCTCATCTTTACCCTTCACTGATTTCCTGACTGGCTCCAGGCAAGTCCCTTTGAGTCAACCACAGTGGTGAGTGTTGATTTGAATTGTTTCTCAACCACTTAGTAGCTGTGTAACATTAGGCACGTTGCTTAACCTTCTGGCACCTCAGTCTTCTCCTCTTTAAAACAAGAATAATGATAGTTTCTAGTTCACATATGTGTGGTGAATGGCAAATGAGATAATGTGTATGAAGTATTGTTTGAGGTATCATAAGTGCTCAATAAATATTAGCCATTGTTATTAGCTCTGAGTCACAGTCCCCATCCTCACACACAGCTAGAAAAGGTTACTGGGTGACCTAATGGGTTTTCTCATCGGAAAAAACTCCACCAAATGGAATGCTGCATAGAACTTGAGCACCCCAAAATGTCTTGAGCTACAAATCTTATTTACCAACACTTACCCCCTGGGCTGCTGGGCTCACAGGTTCTTATTTTGTATGCAGCTCTAACAATTGTGTTTATCTGATGTATTAGGCCACAGCAAATTAGATGTCCAAATTAAGAGGGAAAAAGAATACTGGAAGAAAAACACCTGGCAGACAAGCGCATTTGCAGCCCGAGATTAGGGGATGTGAGAATAAACAATTGCTATCACAGAGTAAAGTCTATGTGCACCACCATGACTCCAAGTCATTAAAACAATTTTAATTACACTGAGCACACCGCTCAAGGCGGTGGCCAAGAGTTAAATAACTTCTATCCAACACAGGGAGCTTTTTATAAGCTCAGGACTGTCAGTATTCTGATCATTTTCCTTAAGGGCAAATGGCACTGACTACTGTTTAAGGCTCTGGCTGGAGGTGTTGCCCTCCTGCCTTTCCAGAGCTGGCCCCTCCGGCACCCTACAATAGGTAGGAGAACCGTGTAGAATGGCTCTGGTCTCCCAAGAAGGAGGTGGGCATAGGGCAGGAGAATAGTAAGCCAGCTAACCAGCACTGCCTATCAAAAAAGAAAAAAAAGAAAAGAAAAAAGCCTTCCTCTAGGAGTTTGACATCAACCTCCTGCTATACCTCAACACCAGTAATATAATTCCAAATCTAGCTCCTTTTCCAACCCTGAAGATAAAGGACTCAGCCATTAGGACTCTAGTAGACCTAGAATAAGGTTCAAATGTTGTCTCAGCCAGTTGGATAAGACATTTAAATGCTTCTTTGCATCAATTTTTTATAGAGGAGTAGGGATTCTAATGTCTCCTCCCAGGGCCATCAAGGGGAATAAATGAGAAAATGAACGTAGAACACAGATAAAGAGGGGCTGCAGATGTAATTGCATGTCCAAGGTCATGACATATAGGATTTTAAAAGTCTTCTCAAACTTAAATAGCCTCACTACTGAGAACCCAGTGTGCTTTGAACATGGAATCTCTGTGGGTTCATCTTTGTACCAAGGAGTGGTTTGGTGGTATGCTTTGCGGTTTGGGGAAAGTAAGTAGATCCTAAAAACCTGACCTAACCAAAAAGTAAAATCTCTTGACACATTCTAAACATGGTGGTATTATTGCAAGGTGACAAAAAGCAGGCAGTGTGACCTATTGAGGGTAAGCATGTCATTTAAGACATGCTTTGGAAACACATAATCCCCCTTTCCCTTTCTTCCCCTCTCCTTCTGTTGTTTCCTTACCTTACTCACGGTTCATGGCTGCTCTGAAATGCACACCAAATGTTCTGTTGCTTCCCCAGAAGTCTGGAGCACTGACACATGAACAAAGCTTCTGAAATCACAAGCCAAATCTTTTCTCTCCTAAGTTGCTTCTCTCAGGTGTCTGACCAAGTGACAAAAAATAAAAAAAAAATAACGTGACTAAAATGGATTCTATAAGTGTTTTTGGCATAAGACAGATGTAACAGAAGCTTTTCTTTTTATCATTGACCATATATGGACTTTATGAACATTTCTCAGACTCTCTGGACCACATTTTTTTCTCACCTGTATTTGGGAACATCAAGATTTACCTGAAGAATTTACTAGAAGAATTTAGGGATAAATGTATTTAAAGAACCTGACTCATTGAAGTAGATAGCTGATACCTGAAAAGCATCAAACTGAGCTTGAGTCTTCACATACATTGTCTCTGTTAACCTTAAAGAAATGACTACACAGGAGGTACCCTTTCAGGGGAGGAAGAAGGACGCTTGGGCTCAGTGCCACTGGAACAGCATGAGGGTCGGTACTGAATTCGGCCTTCCACCCACAAGACTTGTTTTGCTATTCTGGTATTTTTTTAATACATGTGTAGTGGGTATATCCAAGTTTGCGTTATGGAGGGCACACATACGGTGTGGTACCTGTGCACATGTGTGTCCTTGCATTATGGAGGTTCAAGTTTGATGCCAGGAATCTTTCTCTATCACTCTCCACCCTATTCTTTGATGCCAGATCTCTCAGTTGAGTCTAGTGTCACCAGTAATGGCTAATCTGGCTAGCCAGCTAGCTCTGTGTATGTCCTGTGGTGTCTTTGGAGAGCCAGAATTACAGGTGGGATGTTATTCCCACCAGAATTTACACACATCCTGGGACCTGAACTGCTGTTCTCATGCTTGCATCTCTGCTTTAAATCTAAGTACTCTGTCCATCTCCATTCTAGTGTTTTTATTAATAGTAAGATAATTTCCACTTAAATGCTAAGAGGAAAGAAAGGTGATTTCCTGTCTTTATAGTCTCCCAGCACACCAATTAAAATTTTCATGATTATGTTTTTGTTGTTACCCCATGAATTGACTGAAATAAAGGGGTAAACTTCTTTTCTATTTAACAGCAAATGCAGAAAATAGGAGGGCTTCTGTCTCACATTTAGCTGCAAACAACTGTTTGTTGATGCCTGCCCCTACCAGCACTGACATCATCTTTAGGTCTGTGCCTAACAATCACCAGGTGTTTCTCAGTAGCAAATGGAGCTAGAAGCCTGCTTGCTTTTACTCAGCAGAATGCACAGAGAAAACGCTTCCTCTGTCTATAGTCTAAAAGTTCCTTTTATCTGTTGTGTCTACACCTATCATATACCTACTCTTAGACTAATAAGATGAAGCACAAAGATGTGTGAATTTTTATTTCTCTCTCTTTTTCTGTCTCTGTCTCTCTTTGTATCTACACACATGTGTGTATATACATGTTGTATGTGTTGTGATGTTTACATGTGTGTACACGAGCATCTGTGGGTACAATCACCCATGCATGTACGTGTAGAGGCCAGAGGGCAGCATCAGGTACTTTCCTCTATTTCTCTGCATAATATTATTTTTAAGACAGAATGTCTCACTGAATCTAGAGTTCACCAGTTTGGCTAGTCTGGCTGGACAATAATGACAGAAGATCTGCCTGTCGCTGTTCCCCAAGTATTATGGTTACAGGCACAGGCTGATGACATGACATGGCAACAAGGATCCAAACTAGGGTCCTCAGGTTTATGTGGCCACTATTTTACCCCCAGAACTATTTCGCCAGATCCCTTCCAGCATTTTCTGTCTCAGAGGAAGGGCAATAGGCTTCTATAATAGCAGTGAGGTATGTGCCCCTGACTTAGTTGTCTCAGGAATGAGTATTTGCATAGATAATTAGGATTTTAACATCAGAATACAAGAGCTGTTAGAATGAGTGAAACTAACAACTGAATTAATTCATGGTGCTTCTGTTTTGTACCTATCTGTCATTACCTTAACCAAAGCAGTTAGAGCTGAAAGATACTTAGGTAACTCAAGTAAAAATCTTTTTAGTGCTCGTTCATAGGACCCAATCTTTTTGTTGTTGTTCTTTTCACGTGTGTGTATGTGATGTGTATTTGGATATATATGTGTATATATATATATATATATATATATATATATATATATGTACATATATATGCTTGAATGTATTGTGGGTGCATATATGTGTTTGTGTATTTGTGTGTGTGTGTTTGTGTATTTGTGTTTGTGTGCATGTAGAGGTCCAAGATTGATGTTAGGAATCTTCCTTGGATGATCCTGCACCATATTCTTTGAAGCAGGATCCCTCAGGCAAGATGAGCCCTTGCCAATATGGCTGGTTTTACCTGGCAGCTTGCTCTGGGGGGTCCTCTCTCTGCCTTCTGAGTCTGAAATTTCAGGCACTTACGTGGCATCTAGGGATCATCTAGGGTCCTCATGCTTACTCAGCAAATATGTAACCACTGACCCATCTCCCCAGCTCAAAATTTTTTAACGTATTGTATATGTGTATGTGTGTGGGGAGTAAGTGAGTGTACATGTGTCTGTGGGAGCACACCCATGCTCACACATGTGGAGGTCAGAAGCTGATATCGGTTGTCTCCTTTCATGTACACACGTGTGAAGGTCAGAGTTTGATATGGGTTGTCTTCTTTCATGGATTTCTACCTTGCTTTTGAAGCAGGATCTTGTCCTGAATCAGAAGCTAACTGTTGACTTAGCCCAGAGTCCCAGAGATCTCTGGGGATCTACCTATCTTTGCCCCTCTATGCTGGGTTCTCAACACAGACCACTGCACCAAGTTTTGATATGGATGTTGGAATCTGAATTCAGGTTCTTCTGTTTGCACAGTAGACACTTTACCCACAGAATCATCTCATGAGAAACCAAACATATCTTTAAAAGAGATTTTTTTTTAACATAATCAAGTACTGTTTTCGAGTAACAGCCTTCCAAATTGTCTACTCCACAAGCTTTGGTTTTACTTTCTGGTGTGAGGAATAATAAAAGCTGCCCTTCTAAAGAACCCATGTATGTTGTCGAAATGGAAATTACCTCACCCACAGACTCAGAGGATCAGCTATTTGTGTAGAAAGATGCCTCTATAACTCAGAACACTGGCAAAAGTTTCGCCAAACTAGGCTCCATCACTTGATAGTGGAACAGTTGCTGAGCTGAGGGGCAACCTTTAGAGCTCCGATGGCCCAGGAAACACATTTCCTAATGGACGCCTCATAGTTCCAGTGAGGGTAGATGACATGTTTTCCTTTTCACTGCTGGGAACATACTCATCCTAATCAGGTCTTGGCACACCTTGAACATTACACAACTCCATGCGATTGCAGAGACTTTTAAAGTCTCTTCACTATGGTTAGCTACCCCAGTGTGGTAACATCTGCTATCTCAAGCAGATATTATAGAGAATGACTACTGGCTACAGAGTTTGTCAAACATTAGTAAGGACTGGAGCTACCGGTAAGCACACAGTTCTTTGTCATCTTTTCCTGATAGTGGTTTTGATAAGATATAAAATAGCCTCAACTTTAACTTCCGTAATTCTATGTGTGCGCACATGCGTGCATGTGAGTGCATGTGTTACAAGTGACTTTAAATGTCAGATGTGATCATCTTCTGTAAATGCCTAAGACTCACCGCACTTGACTTGACATTTGCTTCTCTTTTTTGAGAAAAAAAAAAATACTTTACCTTTTTCAATGTTAGCCCTCAATCCAGTGACGTCAAGAGCGCCAACTTGGGGAGATTCTCAGGGAAGTCCCAAGAAGATCATGAGGGTGTGACCCCTTCAACAGAAAAACCCTTATCAAATGGGCCTTTGCAAATTTCTCTATGAAAACTTGAATGATATACTAGAAAATAACGCACTCATTCTGCCTAAACTTGCATTGTTGTTGATTCATTGTAGTTGATCATTGTAGTTGATAGCTGCCAGCTGTTTTTCCAAATTGTCATTAAGAAACAGAACAAAAAGGGAGCCTTTCTAAAACAATCCGTCAAGAAGTGCTGTGAAGTTGTGGAAATCTTCCACTAAATTAACCACCTGGTTTTCAAAGTAAAGAATTTAATTAAATTATTCAGATTTTAAAAAAAAATATGCTGAGGAGATGGCTTAGTCAATGAAGTGCTTGTCTCACAAGCATGAGGACCTGGGCTCATTACTGGGGGGAGGGGGCACTAGGCATGTGGAGACTGGCCTCCTTGGGGCTTGTGGGATATACAGCCCAGCTGAACCAGTACACTTCAGGCCAGTGAGTGACCATATCTCAGAAAAAGAGGGTGACCTCCGAGGAAGAACAGCACACAAGTTTGACCTCTGACCACCATAATCATATGTGTGCACGTACACATACACGCATGCAGGCACACTCACATGCTCCAGCACACACACACACACACACACACACACACACACACACAAGCTGACCTTCCTAGGCTGGCAGTCTGAGGGTCTACAGAAGCTGACTATTTCACCCATGCAGACTTTTTTTGCCTGGCACCACTGCACAAAGACTTTTCCAGCACACAGTGGGTGGGCACTGGCCCTACTTTGACCTTAACTTCTCTTTCCTCTTGTGCTGTCTGTGTGGTAGCCTGATGTGTATTCACTGAGAATTTCCTAAACTAAACTCGACTATATACTTTCTCTATTAAGTCTTTGCAAATGACTTATCCCCTAAACTCCACCCCTGCCCAGCGGTTCCCACTGTGCACATCACGCTTTCTCTGGGATTACTGTCCTCACTTTTTAAGTATTATTACCTTATTACACTTGAACCCCCGTGTTCTTCTAGAGGGATACAAGAGAGCACGCTGAAAACTACAGCCTCCCTGCAGTTCCAGGAACTCTACATTCACATAAATAGCTCCCCTGAATCCACAGTTTGGCTCCATACCTCTTCAGAAGTCTTTTCTTACCCCCACTCCTCCTTAAATTCTAACCTGTTTTTTTTTTTAAGTTCATATCTTGAGTTTCTTTCTATTTAATTTATTCCTGCTACTGTCTTTAGATCATGTGGAGAGATATATGAGTGCGAGGGCAGTTTCCCGGAGGTGACCACAGGCAGATCCCCCTGACCTGTGGGGTCGGGAAACAAACTTGTGTTCTCTAGAAAAGTCCATGTTGAGCTATCTCTCCAGCCCTCTTGACTCTTCTTTATCTTTAAAATCCTTTTAGAGCCCTCCACTTGAATGTTCTAGAAGACTGTCCAGTAAAAAGAAAACACAATGAAGAAACAGAAAAAACTAACCTTGTTGCCTCCTTTTTTTGCAATTTAATAAAATTTTTATTAAAATTTATTTTAATTTATTTACTTTACATCCTGAGGGTGGCCCCCTCCCTCCCATCCTTCCAGTCCACCCTCACATCACCTCCTTTCCCCTTTCTCTCTCCCTTTCCTCCCAGAAAAAGGAAACCCCTCCCCATATCAACCTTCCCTAGCATATCAAGTCACATCAGGACTAAGCATGTCTTCATCCCCTGAGACCAGGCAAGGCAGCCACGGTAGGAGGAAGTGATCCAAAAGCAGGCATTAGAGTCCATGTTAGAAGCAGTAGACCCCCCCCCTCCACTAGACAGGCACCCCATATGAAGACCAAGCCATCCATCTGCTACATGTGTGCAGGGGGCCTAGGTTCAGATCATGCATGCTCCTTAGTTGATGTCTCAGCCTCTGAAAGACCCCATGGGACTGGGTTAGTGGTCTCTGTTGGTCTTCTTCAGAGGTTCCTGTCCCCTCTAGGTCCTTCCATAGAACAGGGGTGGGAGGTGAGAAGGCTGGGAACAAGAAGAGGAACTGGGGAGGGACATCCTTGACCAAGCTGGAGGCCTGCTACAGGGAAGTCTCCTAGAAAGATATGATTATAGCTGACATTCACAACAGTGAGGGGAACATGAAGACTGAAGTGACCACCTTCTAGCCAGGCATGAGTAGTGGAAGGAGGGAATCAACAACCCTCCCCCAAAAAAAAACCTGATCTAAAAATTACCCTGCCTATATGAAGTATAGAGATAATAAGGGAACAAAGATTGAAGGAAAGTCCAAATCATAAGTGGTCCAACCTGAGACCCACCTCACAGTAGAGAGCCAGCCCCTGACACTAATATTGATACCCCACTATGCTTTCAGACAGGAGCCTAACTTGACTGTCATCTGGGAGCTAACAGCAGATACTGGGACGTGCAGCCAAGGATGGGGCAGAACTCTGGGGTCCTGTGGAAGTGTTGGGGGAAAGATGGAAGGACTTTGTTACCTCTTATGCTTTGGAAATAAAATGTCCCCACCAGATCAGGAGTTAAACACTTACCTGGTGGTGCTGTTTTAGAAAGTTGTGGTACCTTTGGAAAATCGGGCCTGTCTGTCAAATGAAGGCCATTGTGCTGCTCACCTTCCCAAACCCCTAAGACATGAACATGCTTCACAACAAGCTTTTACTGCAATGGACCAGCCTCACCTGTTGCCATGCATTTGCCTTCCTCACCATCAAGGACTGAGTCCTCTAAACTGTGAGCTAAAATAAAGCCTTCCTCCCTTCAGCTGTGCCTCTCAGTCTTTCAGCTGAGAAAGAAAATTAACTACTACATCATCCTGAGACTTATAACCCCTTTGGTGTCTGTCTCAGAACTTGCATGACTATCCACCCAGGTGCTAACCCCAGAAATGGGGAGCTACCACAAGCTTCATTTACCCCTGTTACTTCTGTTTCCATCCCTGTTAATCGGTTGATACACATCTCTGTGAATCCATGCAGGTGTCCTTCATCTTGCCTTGACAGTTTAGACTATCTCAAGGCTTCCAATTAAACTCCTCTCATTCTGTGAGCACAGAGATCTCTCTCAGATGCACATGTAATCCTACCTATCTCTGCTTTCATTGATACCTGCTTTTCATTGATGTGAGGTGGGCTACACATTCAAATTCCTCCCAGTGGTACCAGTGGCCTCCCATCAAGTTCGTCTCTCTTTTTTCTTCACCCTCATTTGAAATGTCAATGTCTCTTGTTAGACTTTCCTATTAATAAGCCTGAACTTGGCCTAAGTGACAGTTTCCCCCTTTCAATGGCCTTCAGCATGCCTGTGTGCTCAGCAGCTTGAAATCTCCTTCAGAAAAACATTTCATCACCAGCTCTTCTCAGTTCCTCCTGGTTCATCTTGCTCTCCATAAACAAAAAGGATGATTCTTCCTCCTTCCTCTAGTCACATTTTCACAATTCTAAAATAGTTTACCTTTTTGACACTACTCAATATTATCGATTTTGTTTGCTTCAGAAAAATCTTCCTAAAGGACCCTGTTTTGGTCATCTCTTGGCCCTCTATCCATTTTGGATACATTTATTAAGTGAATGCATACTATTTTAGCACTTTTAAATGTTAGGGCTAAATAATGTGAAACTCAGGCAAATGTATGTACTGTTAACTTTAAAATGTATGGTGGCAATAATTTCCTAACTCACCAATTACCTTTGTTGCTAGAGGCCATTTTTTTTATGAAAATTCTAGCACCACATGACACCATTCTATGGGTTTCTGGCCAGGATCCTTCAGAGACTCCCAAAATAATGCAGGCTGTTATCATTGCTCTTATTTGTCCACCAGATGAAACTGTACTGAAAACATCATGCACCTTGGATACAGGACACAGAGAAATGAAGCGGGAGCTGAACTGGGAGATTATCCCTGGTGACTACCTTTCATAGGGCTAGAAGGTGCTATTGAGGCCACTAGAGAAGAAAAATGTGGTCTTACCTAGCTGTGAATGTTATGTACCCACTGATACAAGAGTGGAAAAACTGTTTTGGGGTCAACCAACTGCTTTCTGATTGACTTGAAAGAGTAACCAATGGGAATGAATACATATTTGGTACTGTAAATATGATCAAAAGCCCGTGGCTAGGTGAGTCACAAATCCTAGGGGAGAGAATCACTACTTTCTAAATACGTGTATTTGTATCCAAAAATTAGTGCTGCTAGATTTTTTTTTTCAGAAGATTTTTTTTCCCAATGGAAAATAGTGCAGTAACTCATAGATGATCAAACTGATGAAAATAAAATAACTTTTGAGTAAGTGATTAGCCCTGAATGGGGCATCTATACCTGCCTGTCCTGGGACTAGGGGACATTATGGAAGAGGAGATAGAAGAATTGTAAGAGCCAGAAGTTGGGAACACACTGTGAGATGCCGCCTTCTGGATATGACATGACTATTGGAATCAAGAATGTAGAGCAGCTATGCCTAGCTACACATCATTTGAACTAAACACATAAAAGTCAGAGAGGGATTAGGTAAAAACAAGAGAAGGGTCAACGGAAATTGTAGTGGGATGAGAGAAGGAGATGGGGTGTGAATGATCACAATACATTGTACATGTGTATAAAATTGTCAAAAGTTTAAGTTTAAAGAAAAGCTTTTTGGAAGAGTCTTGATCTAGATTCTGTTGATAAGGCAGAATAGAATTTTCTCAAATGGGGGAAAACGGGGACTTACAATATAGGCAGACATGTTGTGTGCACAGAGGCCAAAAGTCTAAGAATACCACAGCGGCTTGAAAAGGTCACTCACCTGTCTTACAGAGATCCCAGGAAGAAGCACAAGGCATGATGTAGAGAACCTAGCCTCACTTGACCCCTGGCATTATGCCAATGTCTAGAATCTCTTAGACTTTCACTTTCTTTGGTGTCCTTTTCATTTTTTTTTTTTTTTAATAAAAGACTTAACTGTACACACTGCTTTGCTCTAGAAAGTTACCTCTGGAAGATAAAAACATCTTGTTTTATTTTCAAGAACATTTATCAAACGGAATTAAATACAGAAAATAAAGTTTTAGAATTAATACTGGGTGTCATCTCCTATGCCCTGTATACTAAGCAAATGGTAACAAATACGGCAGGGTAAAAACGGTACTAGAAGTGTCCTTTGGGGACAGAATGATGGTTCAGCAACTAAGAGCACTTGTTCTTGCAGAGGACCCAACTTTAATCCCCAGGTTCTTTGAAACTGCCAACACCCACTACAACACCCACATGGGGAGGGGCAAGTTGGTGCCTCTAGCTTCTGCATACATGCACACAAACAGGCATTTACTCTGACAATAATATGCATATACATACACATAATTTTTAATAAAATCTTTTAAAACGAGAGTTCTATCAGGAATTGCAAACGTTTGTAATTCCATTATTGGTAATACTCCTTTGTTGTTGTTTGCTTGGGATAATTTTCCGTCAGAGTCTACTTCCCCAAGGACCATCATTTCCCTATGATTTTGAGGGGTTTTTTTTAATTATTTTTTGGACAATTTAGCTGTTGGTATCTTCAAATATATTATTTTATTCTTGAATAGGTTCATCATGTAAAACCCATATCATGTGAAATTTTAAGGCCTACCAAGATGAGCCAATGTCCTTTATTTTTCTGTTCTTGAATCACCATTTCACAGAATGGCTTCCTTGCTTCTAAACAATAATCAAGAGGTGGGGTAGTTACACCCTGGGCAACACACAGTCTCCTTCACCAAGTGTTTATCAGAGGTCATTGTAGAAACTCATTAAAGTCACCTGAGTCAAAGACCCAGTGAATCACTCTAAGCCTCCACCCAGCTCAACTTTTCCCTTGTAACAATTAATTTTATTGGCTCCCTCACACTTCTAACAGCACACAATCCCACATCCCATTGTCACACACTTACTCTGAGGTACAAGATAACATCATAAGGTCCCCTTGCTTGGCACTCAGAGTAAGATCAGAAATAAAATGTCTATGCCTTCCTGTTAAGTGTCTGGTTGTAAAGAAAATACTTTCCTTCAAAACTTGCCCTAAGAGTACTATAGCCTGCCATGCATTTTAACTTCACATTTTGATTCCTTAACAAGATAAATGCAAAACATATTTTTACATGAAACTATTCAAGTGTTCAGTGCTACCTTATTAATTATGCAAAATTAACCTAATTTGCATGATTATGTATAGTGTGAGTATAGAATCGATGAATTTGAGAATTGAAAGTGCATGGGATCTGCAGCTAATGAGGCCGAGTGAAACCATGCCTTGTCATTTTGAAGCATGGCATTAAGCAAGTTAATCAGTCTCCATCTAATAGGATGACACCTCTCTCAGAGGCCACTCATTATAATAATATACACAGTCCTAAGCAGCAACCTCTCCTGCAGTGATCATGGCAACAAAAACCATCAGCACTGACTCAGTCAGGTAGCTCGTTTAATCCTCTTTGTAACATTTGGGAGTATTGACAATACTCCCAAATTCCTATTTTACAGATGAGGAGCCTGAGACACAAAAAGATGTGCTGGCTCAAAATCAAGGAGATGTGAATTGACTAAAGTAGGTGTGATCCTGGAATCCATACATTAAATCACCGTAGCCTCCGCTTACATTTTCTTCTCGCCTTAAAGTTTAAAGGGAGATGACTTGAAGTTGCAGAATTTTAAACTTGCATTTGAGCTAAGTCATGGAGTCAGTAGCTACGACCTGAAGATGATGGCAATTCAACTGGCCATTCAAAGACGCAAGAAGCAGAAAAAAATGAGACAGAACAAACAAATGAATTGGTAGAGGGTGGGTTTTGAGGGATAAACCAAAAAGTTCCATTACTCTTTGAAGTCGTAAATGACCCAATTGCTATAACAAGTTAGTAACTACTCTAAAACAGTCCTAACAAATCTTCACCCTGCCATAAAGTCAGATACAGACAATTCTAGGAAGACCTTCATCTCAGAGCTCTAAGATGAAAACAACTGATGCCATCTCCCATCACAACCCACAGTCTCTGAGTACTACACTATGGCGTCATGGACCAAAGTTGGCCTCTGGCATGCTAAAGCAGGCACAGATAGATTTTGCTGTGTGCTTCTCTCTTCTGCTCACTGTTCATTCCCCTCACCCCACATGTATACTTATCATACATTAAAGTCACAATCCTGCTCAGAGCAGCTGACATGATCTGGATGCCGAGCAAGTTTCTTACAGTCATTTCATAGAAGCAGTTGCTCATCCCACTCACTTCTTAAACACCCATTGGCTTCAATATCATCTTTCCACCCGTGGTAAGCCTTGTGAGCCTTCATGTCTTGCCTCAGTTCCCAGGTCCACAGGGTTTTCCCACACCTACCCAAGCAGTTACACCAGCCAAGAGAGCCCAAGGCCAATGACAATGAAGACAGAACCAGCTGTACTTGAGGAGATGGGTATGTGAACTAGCTACTAGTGTCTTGTTGCTTCTGACCTGAGGCAAGAGGAGCCAAAACCAGTCCAGTTCTGATAAAGGAATAGGCAATGTAGGTCAAGAAGAAACTCACCATTTCTAACTGAACTAGTCTGTGGTGAAGGTACAAGATGTTAACAAAAGTAGTTAGTGCCTGTCTCATTTAAAAATAGCATGATAAGGACAGTGATAACACTAGCCACATGCCAGGCATTATTCTTGATAGACTAGCATCCGTTACCACAATTCTTTGAGGTCAGTAGCATTATCACCATTGCTCAGATGTGGAAACTGAGGTACAAAAGGTTAACTAGCCCTTCTCAGGTGATTATAAAAGTGAAGAAGACAAAATTCACACTTCAATCTGCCTTCAGAGTCTTTCTTCCCACCATTTTGCTACAGTAAATTAAAGGCAGGAGCTGCCATTATTTTGAATTTTCTTTATATTTTTGAATGTCAGACTTCTTTCTCTTTGGTTTTTATTTTGAAGCAATAATCCTTGTAATCCAGGATGCCCTAGAATTCATGATGGACCCAAGGATGAACTTGAACAATTGATCTTCCTATATCCACGTCCCAAGTGCTGGGAGTACATGTATGTACCATCACCATTGGGTCCTGTTAAACTTTTTCTGAAAAGAATCACACTCTGTGTTTTAGAATTTGCCCATCACAATATCCCTGTCACAACTATGCAACTCTACCAGTGTAGAACAAGGACTACTATAGATAATATTTAAACACTGTTCTATTAAGATCTGTTTCTAGACTTGGGATTTGAAGTTCATATTGTTTTCACATACACATAAAATGATTTCAATTTTTTTCAACCATTTAAAATACACAAATCATTCTTATCTCACAATCCATGTTAAAAACAGGTGATAGATAAGATATGGGTCAGAGGCCATAGCTTGCAGAACCTTAATCAAAAGTTTCAAAGGCAATTAAAACAAAAGACATGCATAAAATAGAACTTGCAGTTATTTGTCTGCTTTGTTTACATTGCATCTATTTACCCTATGGCAAATCGCTCAACCTGGCTGTCAATGAAAGTATGCTGGACTTTGTGTCACTAGCATACAACATGAGAATTTTTCCTGCGCTGCAAATCTGTCTAAACAATTGTCGAGCTATATTTTAGGTAATTGGACTGGAGAATTCGATACTACGATGGAGCAGCTGAGAGTGGCCATTGTCACAGTAAATTCTACCGGAGTGGACGCAGGACTAGCCACAGGATTATCAACATGGATTGCTGCAGCCATGAATCATCTGAAGGAATGGGCGGGCATGGGAGTGTTAGCAGGCCTTCTGGTGTTGGTCTCCTTGGTTTGCCTGTGGTATATATGCAAGATTAGAGTCTCACAACAGTGTGATGCAGCCATGATCATTCAGGCCTTTACAGCCATTGAAGCAGGACATTCTCCCCAAGCATGGTTGGATACCATAAAAAGCTAAAATGATACGCTCAGGATGCGAGGCTAAGCACTGCACTCAGGGTCAGCCGCTTTGGACCCAGAGAAGAGCATGTCTGATT
Source organism: Meriones unguiculatus (assembly GCF_030254825.1). Classification (NCBI taxonomy): domain Eukaryota; kingdom Metazoa; phylum Chordata; class Mammalia; order Rodentia; family Muridae; genus Meriones; species Meriones unguiculatus. The sequence continues at coordinate 19,761,410 of NC_083366.1, forward strand.
GCATGCGGGTTGATGCCCCAGGTCCCGCCTCTGAGAAAAAGGTATTGGACGGGTCTGATGCTCTTTGGGTGGATGACACCTAAATGAACATCTGTACAAAGTCCCAATTTATTTCTAATATCAGAGATCAGACCTCTACTCTTGCCTGATGCATCTAAAACAAAAAGGGGGAACTGTAGAGAGCTGCGGAATGCTATGCCTTAAAGATGGACCTGGTTTCTGCCTTCCACCTTCCCGATGGTGAGTGCTCTCTGTCACGAACAACTCCACATTTGGCTAAGGCCGAGGATCTGGCTTGCTTCCATGTATGTGGACCTATCTGCATTGCCCCCGTGGCACGCCTGGGTTGGCTACCCAGAGGCTATTTAAGCTGTGGGCTGGCTTTCTCCGGGGTCCGAGGATTGTTCAATGTTCCTGAATAAACTGCATTGAAAAAAAAATAATAAAATAAAATAAAATAAAATAAATCCTAAATTTACTGCCAGTCTTTCTGCTTTGACTGATCTAAACCAGCAAAAGCTACTTCTAGAATCCAGTACAGATCTGTGTGGTTGGCAAGTGCTGTGGCCTTGGGCAGCTTACTTAACTATAAGCCACAGTTTCCCCGTTGTAATAAGCAGTTATCTGACAGGTTGATTGTTGTGAGCATTAATTTAAAAAAAAATAGATGTCGAGAAATTATCAGGGACCCCCAGCAGGTTGTAAACCCTCAATAAATATTAACTCTTATCACTGCTCATATTATTATTATTACTATTGTCAAAATCATCAACCCACATAAGAAAATTAAAATGTCACATCACCTGAAACTCACTTCTGCAAGACTGTGAATGGATGCTCTATCTTGAATGTGTCTAAAAGTCCTTATGTCTCCTTTCCAGTGTTCTTTCTACAGGATTATTCTATCACATCCAAAATTCTGCATTACTTACAAAAAGAGAACATTCTGCGTACTCTCTTCTAGAGAAGAGTCTGGAGAAAACTATGCCCATCACCTAACACAATTTTATCCTCCGGATGCTCTGTCAGTGACGAGCTACAGTCTAATCTCCAGCTGCTGTCAACATCTCACTCCCCACCCTTAGCTTATTTGCTTATTCGGTTCTTTATTTTCAGTGTTTGAGAGCCACAATAAGAATGGAAATATACAAAAGCCAGCATAATGAACTGCTGTGCTTTAAGGGGACCACATTTCGTATCAATTAGCTGGGTTCTAAGCATATGGATAAATTAGAAGGCTAACAAAGGCAATATTGCTATCAAAATCAAGTTGATCATGTTAAGACTAGTTCTCCTTGGCCCCTCTAATATTTTTTGAAGATCTACTGTGTCTGGCATCATGGATTCTCTAGCGATTTCAGTGGTCTCAGCATGCATTACTAAAGATTAGATATGCAAATAAAATACTTGTGAAGACCCAGAAATCACCACTGTCTATGTGTGGGCCAAGGAAAACCATGACTGTACTAAAAGTCATCAAGTTTCCTTGTTATCTGAGACTCAACTGTTTTCATCTAAAAAGATTTGTGGGCAAGTATCTTTGGTGAAGTTCACCATTTATCTGCTGCAGAATCAGCTGAGCATGACTTGGTTATCTGACGCTCTGTTTCAGAGGACTGATGGGTTATGTTCTCAGAAGGGCATGACGATTCATCAGCAGTGGGAATGAGCTATAGTTCCTAGAACACGTTTTCCCTGTCATCTTGAGCTTTGTGTATGGCAGGAGCCAAATGTCAGGTCTAATACTTTGAATAGCAAGAATAATGAGCATTTGTGAGAAAGAAACAAGTTCTATAATTTTGAAAGCATCTTTTGATTAAATCAAGTAGTCATGGCTCAGATGATTCTAACAACTAAAGATTTCCACCAGAATAACTTAGAGCAAGCAGGGATGATTCTGTGTATGTTAACAGACAGATACTCAGTTTTCTTGCTCCAGCTGATCCCATTATTTCAAATATCTTTTCTCTGTTTCCTTTGATGTTAATCAAGCATATGATTTTTGTAGTGAGCATATAGTCAGCCATTATATTGCTCAATTATTTTATAAACATTTTTCCTAGTTCTACAACAAAGTTGATCAAGGAACTAAACAACCAAAAGTGAACCTAATCAATTAACTAACTTCTTCTTGGTTATATTTCATATAAAACTGGGCACCTTTAAGAATGGAGAGATCATTGAGTATATAATTCCCTCCTATCATTTCCTATGACATGTCAGAGTTCATTTCTAATACACTTGATCTACAAGTTTCTAAAACACGGTCCCATCCTTTTCTTTTCTTCCAGCTGTTTCTTTGAGGCTATTTTCAAGCCTCTGGTTTTCTCTTAGTAAACACAAATAAAACAATGCTCAAAGACCCTCGCTGTTCCAATGCAACTAAGGTTTTATTTAAAGTTAATAATGTCTAAAACTAACCAATAAATGTCTAGCAGCAGCATCTCACACCTTCATAACAACTAAGGAAGAATACATTTTTTTCAAACATCTTTCACTTCAAAACAATAACTCTAGGCTTGCTTTATCTGCATGCATTTGGTTCCCAATCCATCACTCCATTACCCAATGTTAAAAGTGTAATCGTAGACATTAGGGACTACTGTAAACACAGCGTTCTGAATTCTTCCAAGGAAGCAACAGATAATTGGAGTGTAATTCATCATTCCCTGCCAGAGAAGCGGGATTTGTGGGGAAACCTGCTCCTGCCTCTTTCTCTCCTTTTAAGACTAAAATATTTTCGTTTCTCTTTGCAATACTGGAAACCAAACCCAAGCTCATACCTATTCTACATGAACGTTCTCTCATTAAGCCACATCTTCAGCTATTTTGAACACAGAAAAACATCTAACTTTCTATTCTCTAATTTATAAAGAAGGTGAAAGGACACAAGAGCATGAAGTGACAGTAGAGTTACTAGTTTCTCTATCCTTATATAGATTAGTACTGTAAGGTACAGTTCAAATTGTCCCTACTTCCAGGACATGCCCAAATATACTGAGACAACTAATAAATGCAAAAGCAGAAAGTCTGTTTGCATGATACTCATGGAGACAATTGTTGTGTCTTTTTTTCTTGAAAAGAACAGAGTCCGCTGTGGAAGTACACTAAACCCAGTGGAAAAGCACAACATTTTAGACATGCAAAGGATGCTGGTGTCTGAAACTTGGCTTGTGTAGCATCATCCCTCCGGGATACATAGTGAAACTATGGATGTAACACAAGTAGAGAAGACCATCCGCTAACATTGTGTACCTGAAACCATTCCAGACATAAGGAGACCTACCGTGCTAGACAAATGGCAGCATATTTTGGATTAAACTGAATTCTTGGGGAAAAAATGTTCACATGGCTAGCTGCAGAATACAGCAGTAGTGCAGAGACACAGCAAGCAGACTTTCAAGAATACAGCACAAAGCTTGATGGAAACAACAAAGCCCTCACTCCTAGGAAGGTGCATGAGTTATTTTGTGAGAACCTATGAAATGCTTGTAGGACTTTTCTGGTTATAACTGGAAAAGGAAAATAGGAAAGAGAGTTAACAAATGGTTGTGAGCTCAACTCCTCAAAATTCATTTTGAAATTGTGATTGTTCTATTCACAGTACTGCAATGATACTGAATTTTCACAGAGGAGCCGCGTGTGAAAAGCTATAAACGAACATCAGACACATTGTGTGAGTACTGAAGAGGGACAAGTATACTTTGTGTAAGTGTTTGGAACAAAATCACAAACTGTTGAAAGTACCCCTCAGCTCGGGAAATAACACTGAATGGTGGTGGTTTGTACATCTCTATTTCAAACCTAAAAACCTGCTGACACAACCTCTATTCCTTAGTTTTGTCTTGATCCATCATCGTAATCACCTATAAATAGTATTGGAACTTTTTTCCTATGCACATGAAAAATAGATATAACTCATTCAATTAGATATTGCATGGTTTGTGGCTCAGAGAAAACTTTTAATCATTATGACAAATGCCTGAGAGAAATTGTTCAAAAGAAGAAAATTTCATTTTGCCTCAGCACTCAGAGGTTTAGGTGCACAGTTGTCTGGCTCCATTTTTTTTTTTTCTGGGCCAATGGTAAGCCAAAGCATAACGATGAAAATACAGATTTCTGTAAAGCTGTTTACTTTGTGGCATCAAGAAACCAAAGAAATGAAGAGAATATGTGTGTGTGTGTGTGTGTGTGTGTGTGTGTGTGTGTGTGTGGGTTTGTGATAATATATGTATATACATATACATATGTTTTTTTCAGAAAGTTTTCAGAGTTTCAAATTTGCAAACTCACCCTCAGCTTTGACCTCTGCCTTGTTTTAAACTTCTCAGAGAGAATACAGGGTTCATAGCAGAGATTAACTGAATTTTCAGTGCTCCTGAGAACAGCAAATGTTTTCCTACATTGACTTCTACTTCCACAGGACTGGCAGCAAGTGGCTTTAATCACTGAGCCATCTTGCCAACCATCTGACCATAGTTATTATTCTTTTCTAGCAAAATAAACCCTAATTAAAGCACAGATATGCCCAATTATCTGTGTAATGATTCTGTTGATGGTTTCATTGCTGTGACAGAGAACATAAGACCTATGAAAACTAAAAACAACATCAGGCTTTTAAAACAATATTTTCCTGCCACTGTTTTAGAATGTCTTATTTGTGCCTAAATTGTGGTGCATAAAGTTTTGACTTTTTGAAACCACCGTCTAAAGGTTTTCTGTCTTCTCTACATGTTTCACACTTTTTGTTCACTTACTTATTTCTTTCTTTGCAGCGCTGGCGATCAAGCTCTGGGCTTCCTGCATGCTGGGCAGTCACTCTGCCACTGAGTTATGTCCCCACCCTTCACCTCTCTCTCTCTCTCTCTCTCTCTCTCTCTCTCTCTCTCTCTCTCTCTCTCTCTTCTAACCACAACAGTAACCCAGGTGTATTTTCTTGTTATATTTCTAAACTGAGGTTCAATTCTCAAGAAGTTTGCAAATAAAGCCACAGTTCTGCTCCCCAAATTCTGCCTAAAGGAATGACTTCATTTGTGTTATCTTTTCTTTCCTCAGTCTGTAACTTTTTAAAATGTCACATGGGGAGGGGCAGGGAACATGGGCACGTAGTGTTTGCATTGTGGGCATCTCTGTACATGCGTGTTGAAACTATACGTCAAACCTTGACTGTCTTCCTCTATTGCTCTCCACATTCCTTTTGGAAACAGTAACCCTCACCAAAATTTGCTCACCAGCAGATTAGGCTGGCTGGCCAGGAGCCCTACAATCCACCCCATCTCTGTCCCCTCAGTGATGAGATTAGGACACACTGCTTTTAAACATGGGTGCTGGGGATCTGAATTTAGGTCCTCGTACACCTGAACAGTTGAGCCATCATCTTCTCCTTTCACTTTTCTTGAGATCCTGGCTCCTTTCAGTTTAAGTTCCTTTTCTGCTAAGCGCTTTTGGTTCTAAGAAATGTCCAAATGTTACCAAACAATATCTGCCAGTACTGACACAAATTATGCCCTTCTTGGTGCCCTCTACAACACATCTATCTTGCAAAGACCATCTTTCTTGACCAGGGAGCTAGTTAAAATATCAGCACAGTGCTGGAAAGAATTGCCAAACCACTATTTCAATGTGCTCAGTACTCAGCAAGACTTCATAAAAGTTGAACCCTAATAATGCCTTCTCAATGAAGTTCCATGGAAGCATCTTTCTGTAGAAGGAAGTCCCAGGGTGAGACTGTTTCTTTAAGGAAATGCATGGATGGCACATGCTTCTTTTCCCAATATTCAAAATAAGCCTCTCCAAATAGCTTACACATCGAAGTTTATAACCTCAGCCTACACGAGTCCAGTGCAAAAAGATCTACTGCCTGCAGGCAGAGCGAGGAGGCTCTTTAAAGATGAATCATTTTCATAAATGAGTGCAGAGGGAGGTCAGGCCAGGGGACAGGCAAGGTTACGTGTGTGCCTGAGATAAGGCCTCATCCATCCTCCTCTGACTGTCAGGCCTTGATGGGTGAACATTGCCTTGAGCTCCCATAAAACATGTTGTTTGCAGAAAACTTGCAGGTGGTTCATAAAAAAGTCCAAACTGTTGCCATGAAATTTATCTCCCACTGCGGGATCTGTTTATAATAGAAGCAAAGGATCTCGAATAGAAATTAAGTATCTCAAACTGACTTATATTGGGGGGGGACATTGAAAAATTCAACCCGCTTCCCCATGATGGTACTAAACACGTCAAAGTATTTGTACTGATGACATCTTGACAAGATACGGTATGTTCAAAGGGAAAATGATGTCTATTGTGTGCTCACTCCTTATCCCTGGGGTAAGAACAGACTGGGTGAGATTTTATTGGGAGAATGCAATCAGACAAACGAACTCTTCATCACATTTTATTTCTGAAGAGTGCCAAGGATTGGTTATTTACAATTCCTCCATCTGCATGGTCAAAGTGAAAAGGGCATCTCAATTTTTTTTTTAGTTGTAAGAGGATATTTATTATCTTGAAGCCAAGAAGAGATTGGGGGCAACGGTAATGTTGGCCATAATTCGAGGTATCTCCATATAGAAATTGAAAGAAAATGCTGAGACAATTCATGTAGATAATTCGGACCCTAAAACCTCTGTCACTTGAGAGAAAGAGATAAGTGGGGAATAAGTGCTAAATTTTGTTTGTGTTGCCTCTCCCGAGTTGTGTCTATAATTGACTCAATTTATCACATCGCAGGTGCATCTACCTGCATAGTGGTTTTAAGTTGCTGAAAAGACTAGTGCTCATAAATCTTGCATTGATGAATTTAGCACATACATAGGGAAGGATATTACATGGAGGATGATTCACTGAATCCAAGAATGCATTAGCTGCTCGTGACCTTGGAGAAAATGTACACCAGGATTCCAGACTCCAGACACAGGCAGAGTAGTTGAAAGTCCGCAAATATAAGAAGTGGGGGTAGTCTTTATATATTAAACAAGAGCCGAAGTGCAGAGCTCAATTGCAGTTTCAGTGTGAAATGTCCCCCATAGGCGCAAGCATTTGAATGCTTTAAGGTGCTGCATGGAAAGATGATGGAACGTTTGGGAGGTGAGACTTGCTGGAAGAAGTAGGTGACTTGGAGGAGATACTGGGTTTTATAGCATCACCCTACTTGCTCATACAATGTGACCAGCAGCCTGTCAGACCCACTGCCATCTCTTCCTGGCCACGCTGGACTGTATCCCTCAAACTGTAAACCAAAATAAATCCTTCTTCCCAAATTGAGTCTTATATGGTATTTTGCCAGAGCAATAACGAAAGTAGCTAACGCAGTCCCCACCCACCCAACAACAGGCCCACTTCTCCCTCTCACCAAGCATTTTTGCAGGATCAGGGTGTAGCATGGTGTGAGAAGCATTGAAGTTAATCAAATACTGTCTGTTTCAGTATGGTATTGTGCTTTGGGAAGGGTTCAGAAGCCTTTCACCTCCCCAAAAATACTCATAGTTATAGAAATTCAGCCACTGCAGCAACTCAAAAAGAAGTACATTTGCCAGTAAGGTGGTGTTATGGAATGAATGTTTGTTCCCCCCAAATTCAGATGTTGAAATTGTAACCACTCACTGGGGTAATGTTAAGAGGCGGGATCTTTGAGAGCTAATTAGGTCATGAGAGAGTCCTTCTCTCCACCTTTCTCTGCTTCCAAACTCGCTTCCTCGCTTCCAATGTATTGTTGCCTCTATTCTTCACCCTCCCCATCTACATACACAGTAGGTTCAGTGTTCCACACCTAACACATCGAAATTCATATTTCATAGACAATCAGTACTTTCTCAAGCCTTTGTCTCACCATTCATTCCAGGAAAGCATCCATAAGGTCCAAACAATTTTAGACCTAATACTGCCATCTTTGTGCTAACAGCAATTCCAAGTTTGATTGGTAATTTGGGTAAAATGTGTTATCTCCATTCTCCTCAAAAATATTCACAGTGGTAGAAATACAGGCATTGTGGAAACTCAAAAAGAAGAATATTTGTCAATAAGGTGGTGTTAGGGAATGAATGTATGTTCCCCCCAAATTCAAATATTGGAATCCTAACCAATCTCTGGGGTGCTGTTAAGAGGTGGGGTCTTTGAGCGGTAATTAGGTCATGAGTGTAAACCATAAGGGTATGAGTAAGTGTCCTAAAACAAATGAACAACAACAAAAATAAATAAATAAATAGATAGATAGATAGATAGATAGATAGATAAAATCAAATCAGAGAATTTCTCTCCCTTCCTCCTCCTCTTCCTATTTGCTTTCTCTTTTTTGCTTTCCCCTTCTCTCCTTTTCTTTTCTCTCAACTCTGCCTTACGTACATACAAAAAAGGGCAACTCTCTGTAAAGTGAGCTCTCACCAAGCAGGCTGAGCCAAATAGACATTCTCATTTAAGTGACCATTTACTATCCTGTGTAATTAGTTTTTTCTTTATTCATTTTTGTTATTCACTGTGGCTTTTAATTTAAATACTGATACTAAGCAGGCAGGAAGAGTCTAGCAAATGCTATATCCTCAAGGTAATCTTGGATGTGAGTAATAAGCATTGCCTGTGCCACTGGACTGTTGATATCTACAGTTTTAAATGAATGATGAAATGGAAATGACTATGTCTGCCTTCCAGCTTTCTCAAATCTTCAACAAGCTTCTATCTATAATGACTCAGACTATCTTAATCCCAAAGAATTATTCCCCTAATCCCAAAGATCTCAGTCAAAGGATTCCCTCACTCTTGTTTGGGTATTGCATGCCATTCTTTCCAGTATGAGTCCCCAGTGACAAAGTTTTGATACTTTCTTCTCAGAACAAAGGACGTAGATGTACTCATTTAGGGAGTAGCTATAAACTGAGTACTTCCAACATGAAAATGGTATTAGGGTGAATTATTTCTTATGGCCTATAACCAGGCAAGGGGAAAAGTCAGGTGTAAATATTTTACAATGTAAAGTAACTGTGAGCAGTTACATTGCACTTTATAGATTAACAAAAGACCGATGCTTAAAACTTTGTACAAGATAGCACTGTGGTGCCATTGCTCTCCTTTTTCTGAGGAAAAAGCTGAGATTTAGTTAAGGTGCTTGTCTGAAGTCCTATAACTAGAAAATGGGAGAGCAGGGAGAGAACTATTAAATGAAATGCGAAAGGTTTTTAAATTTTTCAGTATTTCCCACTTCTACGGCTTGAAGGTACCAAGTGATAACCTTTATTTGAAAGAAAAACTAGTCTACTTTTTTATTACAATATGCCATGCAAAATGTCTCCATTTGTTATCATGACACCTTGGTCTCAGCTCAGTGCAGGGAATGGCCCAGCTGTGATCTAGATTGAGCTACATGACACCACTACAGCAAGCACCATGGCATTTTCCCAAAGCTGTTAACTTAGTCGTCTTAGGGAGTTGAGGATGCAGCTCAGCTTTTTAAGTACTTTCGTAACATGTAGAAATCACTGGATCCCATCCCTAGCATCTGACAAACTGGGTATCGCAGCACATGCCTGTAATCCCAACACTCAGGAGGCAAAAATGGGAGGATCCACTTGTCATTCTTGTCTACACAGCAAGATTTAATACATTAAATCATAAAAGAATATATTACATAAGGCTATTTTTCAAGAGGAAAGCACCAGAAACATTCTTACATGACTTTGTTCCCCCTTTCCAGGTCTATGAAACATGAATTATGTTTTTCCTCTCTTTATGGACCTTTGTGGGTACCAAATCAAGTTCCTGCAATTTTATGTTCATGTAGAAGTATTTTGACAAAGTTGATTTAAGTGACTTATTATCTTCATATCACACATTTTCCATGCTTGTTTATGCTTCAAACTCATGAGAGTACTCTCTCATGACCTAGTCCAAAGCCAACAAAAGAGTAGGGCTATGTGAGTCATACCAATCCCACTTCCAAAATGCCTTATTATTTATTAATTAATTAATAAAACATAATAAAACAAAATTTTCTGTCACTCATAAAATGGATGCAACTAGAGTGCATGCTGCTATATGGATATGGTTACCAGAGCCTATGGATGACAGGAAGTGATGAGAAAAAGGAAGATTTTGCTCAAAGGCTCTAACGATTCAGTTGGAAAAGGGACTGTGCTTTAGTGATCTAATGCACTGCATGCACTGTATACTGATTACCAGTTAATATTAATATCGTGTGTATGCATATATGTGTGTGTGTGAGAGAGAGAGAGCATGCATGTGCGAGCGCATGAGGTCATGGATGTATGAGTGTGTGTGTGTTTAACACTAGGCTATTTTAAAAGATTTTTTTTAATTAAGGCCTAAAGTAGGAAACACAAATGCAAAAGAAAAAGAGATGAGGAAAAATTTGTAGAGCTGTAGTTAACACAATTTGCCATCCAGTAGGTAAGAGAGAAGGATAGAAAAGAATCAAATTGGCAAATGCCGTAGTAACGTTGTCCATGAGTACACAGCAGTAGACACATGATTCGTTGCTTCTCAAAGAACATCCCTTTGTAAGCTCTGGTCTCTGCAAGTGCTAAACATAATAAAACATATTACATGTAATGAGATATAATAGGACCAAATATGGCAGTGCACAGTTCACCAAGGATATTTGCAGACCAGTGTTGAAATTTTATTACAATAACCCTAACACCTCGTGGAGTAGGTGGAAAGGAAAGCCATGCAGCTTATAATTTGGATGAATCACATTGCTTTAGCAATTTGCAATCTTTCTCATAGGAGGGAAAATTACTTTAAACAATAAAAGTATTACAAGAATATGGGCCAGTTGGATGTAAGACTGGAGTAATAATCATATATTCTCAGAGAAATGTAGGGACTACAATCTTAAATAAATGAATCCTGTCAAGATGGAATAATAGCCACCAGCCTTTCTTCTCATCTAAAACAACAAGAGAAGGAAGTGGACAAAATACATGAATTCATAGTGTATGAAACCATTTCTCCCTGGCAATGAAGGTCAGTAATACCTGAGAGATGAGAAACAAAGAACTGAAACTTAGAGAAATCCCTTCAGACATATTTCAGGCCACACTGCGAAGTAGCTCAGTGTAGGCAGAGCCTGACAACATCCGTGAGTTACGAACGTGACACTGAGGTGTAGAGCGACAAAGACAGCTAATGTTCCATCTGAGGAGGGAAGACCTGCTCCGAGTGTAAACAGCATGATGGCCGTGTGCTGTGGTCCTAGACTAAAAAGTCAGAGGGAAGTGAGTTGAATACACCCAGCATTCATCTCTCCCTGCTTCCTGGCTGAGGATACCAAGTGACCAACTGCCCTCAGCTCCTGCCGCCACTCCTTCCTTCCTTGCCACCAGGGACTGTGAGCCAAAATAAACCAGTCCTTCCTTGAAGTGTTTTTATTAGCTGTTTTTCTCAAAATAATTAGAAAAGTGACTAACGAAACAACCTGCTTCATATACGAAGACACGCATAGATAAGAAATAATCAACTTGGAAAAGATGTTTCACGCTAACACACTAATCAAAGTGAAATTTTAGGACAAGAAAATGGTTTAATTTTACTATCAAGAGAAGTTATGCATTTATATTTAAAATTAGGCATTGAAGTATAAAGAGATTCAGTATAAAGACCTCACCCATCCACCGAAACTACCTTCTTTTATGGCAGGATTTTAAGCAGTGAGGTCTAGGAATAGTGGTATGATAGGTGGCTGATGAAAGATAAGCCGTGAGCAGTGCCATGTGCATGCCTACAGAAAATTAGTAACCATCTTGCTAAAAGCAATGGCAAAGGGCAGATAGGAATGTTCTGGATCAGGAAGTAGTTAGGATCATAAAACTGGGAGAGTCCCTGATGGCAACAGTAACCAAGTAGGGGATAAAAGGCCATCTGAGGGAAAAAGTTCTTTCAGGGGAAACTAAAGAAGAGATTTTCTACAGGGGAATGACACCGAGACATGCCCGGTGAATGAGATGAGGGGAAATGAGTCAACGTTAGAAGACCTAGCCGATGAAATGGAACAGAACAGGAAGCTACCGCATATACCTCCGAGATGAGCAGTCACTCCAGAGAGACTTCATCTGAAGTCTTTTCTGCCCATATCAACAGGAACAGAAAAAAGTGCACAAAGGGCTTGGGAGAGCAAGCTAAGCTGTAGGAAGCCATTGATGGCGTGGAATTTTATGAAAGAAGGAGGAGATAGAAAGACCTGGATCGAACAGGACTTCCAAAAAGAGAACAACAGATCCAAAAATTCAGGCCCTGGAGGCTCTGCAGAGACTGATACCCCAACCAAGGACCATGCATGCAGAGGACCTAAAACCCTGGCTCAGATGTAGCCCATAGACTCAGTTTCCAAGTGGGTTCCCTAATAAGGGGAGCAGGGGCTGTGTCTGTCATGAACTCAGTGGCAGGCCCTTTGATCACCTCCCCCTGGGGGTTGCAGCCTTGCCAGGCCACAAAGGAAGACAATGTAGCCAGTCCTGATGAGACCTAATAGGGCAGGGTCAAATGGAAGGGGAGGAGGACGGCTTCTCTCAGTGGACTAGGAGAGGGGCATAGGGAGAAATGAGGGAGGAAGAGTGGGATTGGAGAAGACAAGGGAGGGAAGAACCAAGGGATTGGGGAAGAGCGAGGATACAAAGTGAATAAATTTCATGAAATTTGCAGGTAAATGGTGGGAACTAGAAAAGATCATCCTAAGAGAGGTATTCCAGAGGCAGAAAGACACATATGATATATACTCACTTATAAGTGGATATCAGACATAGAATATAGGATAAACATACTAAAATCTGTACACCTAAAGAAGCTGAGCAAGAAGGAGGACTCTGGGTAAGATGATCAATTATCACTCAGAAAGGCAAGCAGGATGAATATCAGAAGAGGGAGAAAACAGGGAATAGGACAGGAGCCTACCACAGACGGCCTCTGAAAGACTCTACCCAGCAGAGTAATCAAAGCAGATGTGAGACTCATAGCCAAACTTTGGGCAGAGTACAGGGAATCTTATGAAAGAAGGGAAAGGAGAAAGACCTGGTGAGGGAGGCGCTCCACAAGGAGAGAAATGGAACAAAAAAATCTGGCCCAGGGGTCTTTTCTGAGACTGATACTCTAATCAATGACCATTCATGGAGATAACCTAGAACCCCTGCTCAGATGTAGCCCAGTACAGCCCAGCTGAGATGGCAGCTCAATATCCAAGTGATGTCCCTAGTAAGGGGAACAGGGACTATCTCTGACATGAACTCAGTGGGTGGCTCTTTGATCACCTCTCCCTGAGGTAAGAGCAGCATTGCTAGGCCACAGAGACAATGCAGGCAGTCCTGATGAGACCTGATAGGCTATGGTCAGATGGAAAGGAAGGATGATCTCCCCTATCAATGGACTTGGGGAGGGGCATGGGAGGAGATGAGTGAGGGAGAGTGGTATTGGAAGGGGCTGAGGGAGGGGCTACAGCTGGGATACAAAGTGAATAAACTATAATCAATACAAAAATAAATAAATTTTTAAAGTGAATAAATTGTAATAAATAAATAATAATAATAATAATAATAAATAAAGAAGAAAATGTCTGACCAGGAGAAGAAAAGTATGGAATAGTATGAGTTGAGTTGAGAAGAAAGCCTGTTCTAAATGTCTATTTATTAGTTAATATGAGACTCATCTAAGATGGCCACAGAAGCCAATAGACATGCACGGAAAGGCATAGAGCTCAGGTTGATAGAAAATATGGCAAGATTTCTGAAGGGCTCAGGAGTCTCTGGCCCTAAGCTATTTAAGCCCTCTTTCATCTTCCTCTTGTTATCCATGAACTCCAGACTCAAATTAGTAATCTAGGCCTATTCCTGCCAGCATGTCCCATAAAGATATAAATGGAGATACTCATGTTCACAAATAGGCATACACAGATATGAAGATATATAGATAGACTGATACCATGGAACATAGATTCACAGATTCATGTACAATGTATAATTGGAAGGATGGCTGCTTGTTATTCCAAAACTCAGATGTGCTTTACAAGCAAAGAGAAATGTTCCAAGCTTTGGCTCCAGACATTTCTCAGAACTAGGTGATAGGTCAGAGATGGAGGGAGAAGAACAAGAGTTCTCACTTTTTCCAAAGCTGCTCTTTTGTTTCCCCACTACACCAGTAGCTGGCTGGCTTGTTCAGTGAACATAAATGTACTTCTACTTCCTTCACCAGATGTCCCCAGTCTGCTTAGGTGCATCAAGAAATCAGCACTTTTTCTTAACACACACACACACAGACACAAACAGACACACACACACAGCCCTGTGAGTGATGTAACATTTGAGTCAACCACACTAAGACTCTGAACTTACATAAAGTCTCAGGTATTTCAAAACCTCAGCCTCGGCCCACTAAACCAGCCCTAAGGCTTTTATGAGTGCTGTAATCCCCACCTGAACACAAGCAACAATAATGTGATGGGTTATAACCACGGAGGTGGCAGCCTGCACCTTCCATGAATGCTTATCACAATTTATCGCATGCAGCCTCCGTGTTAGGCAAGCCCTCTTGAATTACTAGGTAGCCGAGTGGTTTTGTTAGTTAATTCTCTGTGATAACACAGCAATAACAATTAACTCTATCATACTCAAAAGGAAGTAGCCCAGTATACTGCCCTGTGGTTTAGAAAGCAGAGGTAATTACAACTCTACCCTGTAATTTTATGGTTTATCTATCTCTACAAGCATGCCACTTGATGGTAACAATGGAGACACTGTGCAACTTTTCATTGAGAAACCGGGGAACCATGCAAAATGTTGGAAGTATTCACTCATAAAAAACATGAAAGGGAGGGCTGGGGAGAAAGTTTGGTAGTGAATAGTTTGCTGTGCAAGCATGAGGACCTGAACTTGAACCCCCAAATAAAGGCTAGAAGACACTGTCTCTACTTGTATCCCAGAACTGGCAGAGGCAGAGGAGGGCAGGTTCCAGGGACTCAGTGGCTGTCAATCTAGCCAAAACTCCAAAATGGCAAGCTCACGGTTCAGTGAGAGACCCTGTCTCAGGAAATTAGGTGGAAGGCTGAGGAAAGTATTCTGTGAGTAAAAAGTTTGCCAGGAAAACTTGAGGGCCTGCATCCAAGGCCCACCCAAATATTCAGAAACATAGGGCAGAATTGTACATCTGTTATCCTTAGGTCCTAAAGGGAGAAGGGGACACCGAGACAGGCAAATCCTGAAAAGCCAGTGGGCCAGTGAGCCTGGCATATACAGCAGAAAACAAGAGATGCTGTCTCCAACCAGACGAAAGGTGAGGGCTAACATTTTGAAATTATTCTGTGACCTCCACATTCACACCCATGAATGCATGCATACACACTACACATGCACAAAGACACACATACACACACACACACACACACACACATTTTAAATAAAAATAAAGTCAATAGCAAAGGAAGATACTCAATGTTGACCTCTGGCCTCCACACACGATTCCACCTGTTAGTATGTGCTCATGTGTGTACACACGTGTGCGTGCACACACACACCAAAAAAATGAGATTTTTAATAAAGACATAGAAGTTAAGACTTTCTGCATTCCAGTTTTAACTGGAGTGGTGAAGAGACTTAAATGGAAAAAGACTAACACGGGAGACTGGAGTTCTCTGACCATCAGAACTTCATTTTCTACATTCTATGTACAACTGAGTAAACAGCATCTTGTTCATGATGACTGAAAAGAAAAGCAGGGAAATATCTTGTGTACTTGTGGGTGGCTTATGGTCCATGATAGCTGACTGTTTGCCAACATAGCTCTACCGGCCTTTCCCCCTGTGGTCCTTACACATGATGATGGTACTGGCCTCAAGATTTACAACCTTGATTAAATTCTGCCCACTTTCCAGTTGTGTGGTTCTGAGTAAGTTGTTTGCTCCATCGAGTTATGTTCTCATTCACAAAGTTGGATGAATAAAGCTCTTACGTTATTATTGAGCTAGCATGAGTTGCATGCTAGGAGTTGGAAACTCTAAATACTAAAGCAAAAAATATTACTGGCTTTATGCACTACACACACACACACACACACACACACACACACACTAGTAATCTAATAGGCTATACTTACAAACAGGCAACATAGGTAAGAAAACTAAAAGGTTTGTAATATTTGTGGGTTGAAATCTACTACACGCTGCTTTTTCAGACTTGATATATTTTTAAATGTGTTACTATCCTTTCAGCTGCGTAGCGATGCACATTCCATTAAGCAAGACCATGTGGAAATGGTTGCACAGCTAAGACCAAAATCTCATGTAACCAGCCATGGTAACTGTTGAGATTATGAAACAAAATAAACTTGAACTGAAAGAAAAACATCCCCAGAATTGTATTGTATAATAACTTCCTGTGTCCTGAAAGAGGAGGTCTATTGGTATAATATTCTTGCAGAACATATAAAATGTACCCTTGTTCATTCAAATGCTGATTTCTCTACCCCACTATCTGGTTTCAATAGGGACATTGCATTGTGATGCCTATTCTAAGCATCACCTGTCTCAAGTTTGTGTAAAGATACCACCATTTGTTCTCTGTGCTGTCAATAAAACAACCAACCAGCCAGTGCTTTGCAATGGTAAGAATAGGGTGGGACATCCTGGTTCAAGAGGAGGAAAAGGAAGCAAGTGGGAGGAGGAGGGAGCAGAGAATCCACAGGAGAGGTCTTGGAACCATGAGGAGAGATGAACCAGACTTATGATATTACTAAAAGCAAGTATAATAGATGAAATCTGAATGGTAGGAAACTGCTGGCTTGGAGGTTTAGGATGGAATAACTATTGCCCAGCATTGTGCTCTAGGTTAATTAAGTAAATCAAAGTCTCTCTTTGAGTACACAGCTTGTTTAGGAATAACAGCTGTTTAACTAAAAGATATATCAATAGTAAATATTAATACCTATAATAGAGGTCAGATTGAGTTTTCTTCTGGTCAAAAAGCATTTGTCTATCAGACTGGAAAATTACTAATAGTATGTGGAATACATTATGAATATCATTTACTATAATAAAGAGATAAAACTATGTAAGTCTTGAGATCTATTTCCTCCTATTACACAGTCAGAAAAAAAAGGTAGTTTAAGTTAATTAATGGCAACTTGAATTAAAAATAGGCAAAGAGAAATAATTAGACATACCTGTGGTTACAGCTTAGGAATTCATGGAATGAAAAAACACCTTAACGAATAATGCCTTTAATGTTCAAGCATGAGGACCAGAGTTCAGGCTCCCAGAACCCACGTAAAAGCTGGTGGGTTTGATGACCCACCTTCAATTCTCATGTTCAGAAGGTAGGGTCAGGATATCCTTGGGGAAAACCCACTAGCTCATCTAGTTGTTTTGTAATCTCTGGGTTTAACTGAGAGATCGTGCCTCAAAGAATAAGATAGAGAGTAATGGAGGGATAGTCCCTACATCAGCCTTGTGCCTCCCAAGCACACACACACACACACACACACACACAGAAATGCTAATTTTCTTTTTAGAGGTTAGTTTTCTTTTTTTTCTTTTTTTTTTCTTTTATTATTATTTTTTTATCAGTTACATTTTATTAACTCTGTATCCCAGCCATGTCCCGATCCCTCATTCCCTCCCAGTCCCTCCCTCCCTCCCTCATCTCCACAGTGCTCCAAGTCCACTGATGGGGGGACCTCCTCCCCATTCATCTGATCCTGTTTTATCAGTTATCTTCAGGACTGGCTGCAAAGCCCTCCTCTGTGGCCTAACAGGACTGCTCCTCCCTTCAGGGGTGGGGAGACCAAAGAGCCAGTCATTGAGTTCCTGTCAGAAATAATCCTTGTTCCCCTCACTTTGGGAAACCAATTGGTTACTGAGCTACCACAGGCCACATCTGAGCGGAGGTTCTAGGTTATATCCATACATGGTCCTTGGTTGAATGTCAGTCTCAGAAAAGACCCTGTGCCCAGATATATTTGGTCCTTGTGGAGCTCCTATCCCTTCCCCATCAGACTAACTCCCCTTCTTTCTTATGATTCCCTGTACTCTGCCAAAGGTTTGGTCATGAGTCTTTGCTTTGAAAACACTGCTAGTTAGAGTCTTTCAGATGTGCTCAGTAGACTCCTGTCATACGTTCAATGCACATCCCATCTGTCTTTCTAAACGAGGATTGATCATCTTACCCCATGTCCGCTCAATTGATTATCTTTTTTAGGTGTATAGATTTCATTATGTTTATCATAACTTATAGGTCTATATAAGTGAGTATATCCCATGTTTGTCTTTCTCCTTCTGGGATATTTCACTCAGAATGATCTTTTCTAGATCCCACCATTTGCCTGCAAATTTCATGATTTCCTCCTTTTTGATTGCTGAGTAGTATTCCATTGTGTAAAAATACCACAATTTCTGTACCCATTCCTCCGTTGATGGACATCTGGGTTGTTTCCAGGTTCTGGCTATTACAAATAAAGCTGCTATAAACATGGTTGAGCAAGTATCCCTTTTGTGTACTTGAACGAACTTTGGGTATATACCTAGCAGTGGTATAGCTGGGTCTTGAGGAAGCACTATTCCTAATTGTCTTAGAAAGCGCCAGATAGCTTTCCAGAGTGGTTGTACCAGTTTACATTCCCACCAGCAGTGGAGGAGGGTTCCCCTTTCTCCACAACCTCTCCAGCATGTGTTATCGCTTGAGTTTTTCATCTTGGCCATTCTGATGGGTGTAAGGTGATATCTCAGGGTCGTTTTGATTTGCATTTCCCTGATGGCTAATGAGGATGAGCATTTCTTTAAGTGTTTTTCTGCCATTCGATATTCCTCTGTCGAGAATTCTCTGTTTAGCTCTGTTCCCCATTTTTTAATTGGATTACTTGGTTTGTTGCTTTTCAGCTTCTTTAGTTCTTTGTATATACTGGATATTAGTCCTCTGTCAGATAAAGGGTTAGTGAAGATTCTTTCCCAATCTGTAGGCAGTCGTTTTGTTTTGATGACGGTATCCTTTGCTTTACAGAAACTTTTCAGTTTCATGAGGTCCCATTTATTGATTGTTGCTCTTAGAGCCTGTGCTGTTGGTGTTCTGTTCAGGAAGTTGTCTCCTGTGCCAATGAGTTCTAGGCTGTTCCCCACTTTTTTTTCCAATTGATTTAGGGTATCTGGTTTTATGTTGAGGTCCTTGATCCACTTTGACTTTAGTTTTGTGCAGGGTGATAAATATGGATCTATTTTCATTTTTCTGCATGTAGACGTCCAGTTGGTCCAGCACCATTTGTTGAAGATGCTGTCTTTTTTTCCATTGAATGGATTTGGCTTCTTTGTCAAATATCGAGTATTCATAGGTATGTGGATTTATTTCTGGGTCTTCTATGCGGTTCCATTGATCCTCCTTTCTGTTTCTATGCCAATACCATGCAGTTTTTATTACTGTTGCCCTGTAGTACAGCTTGAGATCAGGGATGGAGATACCTCCAGATGATCTGTTGTTGTACAGGATCGTTTTGGAGATTCTGGGTTTTTTGTTTCTCCATATGAAGCTGAGAATCTTTTTTTCAAGGTCTGTAAAGAATTGAGTTGGTATTTTGATGGGAATTGAATTGCATCTGTAGATTGCTTTTGGCAGTATGGCCATTTTCACAATGTTAATCCTACCAATCCATGAGCACGGGAGATCTTTCCATCTTCTGATATCTTCTTCGATTTCTTTCTTCAGAGACTTGAAGTTTTTCTCAAACAGGTCTTTCACTTGCTTGGTTAGAGTCACACCAAGGTACTTTATGTTATTAGTGGCTATTGTGAAGGGTGTTGTTTCCCTAATTTCTTTCTCAGCCTTTTTGTCTTTGGTATATAGGAGGGCTTCTGATTTTTTTTAGTTGATTTTGTATCCTGCCACTTTGCTGAAGGTGTTTATCAGCTGAAGGAGTTCTCTGGTTGAATTTTTGGGGTCGCTCATGTATACTATCATATCATCTGCAAATAGTGACACTTTGACCTCTTCCTTTCCAATTTGTATCCCCTTGATCTCCTTTAGTTGTCTTATTGCTCTGGCTAGGACTTCAAGTACTATGTTGAAGAGATTTGGGGACAATGGACAGCCTTGTCTTGTCCCTGATTTCAGTGGGATTGATTTAAGTTTCTCTCCATTGAGTTTGATGTTAGCTATAGGCTTGCTGTATATTGCCTTTACTATCTTTAGGTATGTGCCTTGTATCCCTGATCTCTCCAAGACTTTAAACATGAATGGGTGTTGGACTTTGTCAAATGCTTTTTCGGCATCTAAGGAGATGATCATGTGGTTTTTCTCCTTCAGTTTGTTTATGTAGTGGATTACATTGATGGATTTCCGTATGTTGAACCACCCTTGCATGCCTGGGATCAAGAGATACTAATTTTCAAGATCGATGTAAAAAGGATGAGACAGCTAATGATTATGTCTCTCTGTCTCTTCCCACAACAAAACCCAGCCTGAAGCACACAGGATTTCTTTGGTTGATGGTAGACCATGTTTAACATAGATTGCCTCATTCACTTGTGCTCCCTCTGAGACTAGGTCACCATCAACTCATTCAGAACTTATCTTCTGAAAGTTATTTTCTCAACCTACTGACAAATGAGTCATTAACTGGCCAAAGACAGTGAAGAAAGAAATCTACTCCCACTAAGTATTCTTTGAGCCTTGAGCGAATTTTTTATATCTAGTCAAAAGACTTAAATTTTTTATATAGATGAACAACAGCATCAACAATGGAAAGATAAATTCGTGTTAATATTTTCTGTAAAACAAATAAAAATTATCCAAGTACAAGATACTTGAAAGGTGCATGCATATCTCAAGTGCTTGCATTTGTCTAAAGAGACACAGGGAACTTGCACAGAATAAGACCAAAGAAGATGTTCTACTGGGAAGAAATGTATTTTGGAATCAGAACTATGGGTAAATTTTGATAAGATTATTGAATGTTAATGGACAACTTATATACTTTTTCTGGATCTCAATTTGTTTGTGTAGTAGTGTAATAATGCCTTCCTCACTGTGTTGTCGAGACAAATAACAAATATGTACAAAATGCTTATCAACCTCTTACAAATATTCATAGATGAATAGTGGTTATCACTATTACTATTAGACTCTTCCATTTGTATTCTGTGAAGATCGGAAATGGGCTATTTTGACATAAAACAAGAGGGATGCTAACACATGTAACAGTAGGTAGATGCCGTGCATCAGCCTTGAAGATGTAGTCATTTGCCCAAAGTCACATAACTTCTTATGGTGAATCCAGATCTGAACCCAGGCAGGCTGGCTACCCAGTGCAGCTAAGCTGTTAATCATTGCACTCTAAATGAAGTGTGTTCTTCACACTGCATCTGTGTGGCTCCTGAATTCTTAACCATGTCTCAGGAGCAGCTGGCTCCTGGGGTAATTCTGAATTCCAGACTATGCTGGAGACCTTATGTTAAGGGTGTGTGGCTTTCCTATACAGTTTAGTCACAATGTGCTAACACTGCTGTGTGGATTTTGCCCCTTGTTTCAGCCACCAATTATTTTGGTTCCAGTGACAAAACAAACCACTACTGCATGGTCTTACTGTTATGGGCATCCTTTTTCTTCTCCTTCTTCTTTGTTGTTGCTTTATGGTTTTGTTGTTGCTGTTGTTTGTTTTCTAGTGTTTTGAGGCAAAGTCTCAGAATGTAGTTCAGGCTGACCTGAAACTCAACATACAGCCCAGACAATCCACCTGCTTTAGTCTCCCAAGTGATGAGATTAGAGGAATGAGCTGTAGTGTCTAGCAAAGTAGCTCTTCTTATAGGAAGTCAAGGTCAATTGGATTAGGGCCCAGTCATGACGTCATTTTATCTTAGTCCCTTCTTAAAAGATCATATTTGCAGATACAGTCACATTCGGAAGTAATCAAGGTGAGTACTTCAAGGTAGGGACTTGGTAGACACAAACATGGCTCATAACACCAGCAGCTGTGATGTCTGCTTGAAATTAGCTCCTTGCTGAAAAGGACCTCTTTTCTTCTTTACTTCTGTTTGTTTAGTTTGGAGTGTGCTTGTGTGTTTGTGTGTGTGTGTGTGTGTGTGTGTGTGTGTGCGCGTGTGTATGCCTGTGTACACATGTGCAAGGGGGCATACCAAGTTGGCCTTGACCTCTCAATATAACTAAAGATGACCTTAAACTTCTAATCATCTTGACTCTATCTCCCAAGTGCTGGAATTACAGATGTGTACAATAGCCTAATTTTTTTCTTATACTTAATTCTGTCTATTAGATTAAGTCTGTGGTTCTTGCTCATGAATGTGCCTGCCAGATAACAGTATTTAAGAATCAGAGAACGGGGCTAGAAAATGATGAAGTGATGATGGATTTCCATCAGCATAGTGTTTAAGAGAAGCTTCACACAAACAAAACCCCCAAGAAGGTGAAGAAGCAGGACCTTGCTTTCTTGGGGCAACAGCATCTTCTGGCAGAAAAGGTATAAAAATAAGGCACTAAAATTCTCAGTGAACATTGTGCAATGCTCATTGCGACAAGTCCCTGCAGAGCAAAGAGTTATTCAATAATCCTTGCTCGGATGGGCTGTCTTTCCATGCATGCATATCAGGAATTGCCAGGGGGGAGCTGGGAAGTACTAAGCAATATTCACCTTAAAAGAATAATTACCGAGAACTGCAAGGCTGAAAGGGATCTTTCAGTTCATCTAACCCACCTTTTGCATTTTACAGAGGTAGACCCAGAGAAAAGAATTCGTTTGACCAGATCCAGTCACGTGGTTGACTGTGGATCTTCCGGTTCTTGCAGTTCAAGGGTCTTCTCACAGCACTGCTGTAGGATTTCAACATCAATATTTGGAATAAGCCTTAAGTTCACTGGAAGAGATAACTAAGGCTCTGCCTCCATCAAGAATGCCAAGGTCTCAGGTAATTGTATACAACTTATTGCTCAAGGAACTCTAATAAACCTTCGTGCTAACCACATAAAGGACAGACGACAGCCCTTAGCCTTCACAAGGGAGTAACACCATCATCACCATATGCTCTTTGTTATGTTGTGTTCTGTCTGAAACTGCACGATACACTCCCTCTTGTTCTTACCCAGCTCTATGCCTCATTCCAGTTGCTTTTCTGTCCTCTCCCAGCTTTCCTGAAAGTGACCCCTGTATAGGTGGCAATCTGCCCCTTAGGGTAGTAAGAGCTGAGTTATTACTTCATCCTCATTAGGCTCCAGTAGTGCCCAGGGCAGCATTGCCTGCTTGTAGAAACCCAAGTGCTGGCAACCAACAGAAATCTGATGACAAGGATAACAGTGTGAAGAAAGGCCATGCCAGAGCATATTCTGTTAGCAGTTTCCAGATTATCATCTTGCGAGGTGCTCAGTAGGGCATATATGTTTTCATGCTATGAAACAAAGGCTTTTGTTTTCTGTCTAGAATTTTAAAAAGAAGTGCAATGTTATTTCTATGGTTAATAGCTCTGCCTCGGGCCCTGGAGCATTGCGCATACACTTCTGACGGTGGACCCAAAGGAGTAAAACAGCTCAACTCACTATGATACTTGATGTGTACAACCTTGCCTACCTAAGCTGTAAGTTTCCATGGTGTGCTGGCCTAAGAGAGTACTCCACATATATCAAATTTTCCTACATCAACTGAAGATTAATTTTCTTACAAACATCATAAAATTTAAGAATAGACATTTGCTGACAGTTAGTGGTTCTCAACCTTCTTAATGCTACGACCCTTTAAAGCAGTTCCTCATATTGTGGTGATCCCCTGCTCCCAACTGTAACCCTTTAATGCAGTTACTTATGATGTGGTGACCACCCATCAACCATAAAATTACTTCGTTGCTGTTTCATAGCTGTAATTTTCCTACTGCTGTGAATTGTAATGTGAATACCTGATATGCCGGTTATCTGCTATACAGCCACCAAAAGGGTCACAACCTACACGTTGAGAACCACTGTAGTTACTTACATTTCCAAAGCACTGAAGCAGATAATGGTTATGACCTGACATGAAGTTCATATTTGCTTCTGCTAAGATGGTGAGTCAGATTCAAAGAGCTCAAAAGATTTCAGCTGTTTCTTAGTTGTTTTTAAAACTTGAGACTGAGGCCAGAATGGTTGAACTTACACAGATTGGAACAAATGTAAGGCCAGCCTGGAAAAGACCCTGTCTCAAAAACAACAACCAAACAAAATAATACTATACAAACAAAGCTATGTCATGGCATTAGCCCACTGAAGGCCTTGGATTTGTGTTGAATGAGCGAGAATAAGAAGTGTACAAATGCTCTCAGAATTGAATTGCCCCCGTATTTGTGTATAAATGCCTCTAATACTTCAACTTGAGTCTTCATTAGTAGCTTTTATTAATCACATTCCATGACAGAAATATCAAACATGAACCTCTTATTTATATTTCTTTAACTTTTTCTGCTTGCTCTATTTTCCATATCCCTTTTTGGCTTGTGTATTAATATATTATACATAATTCTGAAGTTGGTAAAGACCATTTCTTTTAAGTATACAGTAAATGTTGATGGTATTTCTATTTCTGATCTTCTTTCTCCCATTCTTCCTTTCCTCTCTCACTAGGTTCTTTGCTTCAGTTCTTATTTATAACATCATGTCATACAGAATTATGACATTATGTATGTCATGTATTCTTCATATATGTGTCACATTTATTTCCTGCCGTATATATTTTTCTTTCCCAACAGATTAGCTACATGTATATATGCATCTATGCACACACATATATGTATTTTTATTTATGTGTCTTTGTGTTTCTACGTGAAATCTAGGATCCACAGATAAGTAGAACATGTTTGTCTTTTTCACAATCTTCAGTCTCATCTGTTGTCAAACAAATGACATCATTTTATTTTTATTCATGCCTGTGTAATACTCCATATTCCTTATCCATTCATTTGTGGATGGATACCAAAACTGATTCTACATTATGAATAGTGGTTCATTAATCACTTTATTTCTTCTAATTTGGTTCAAAATCTTCTCTGTCACATCTTTTAATGCAGCTACACTTATTTTTTCTAGACTGTTTGCTTGAGATATATTTTCCAATTCTTTCACTTTCAAAGGACTGCCTTTGCCACTGAGGTGAATTTTTAGAGGCAACATGTGAATTGTTTTTTTTTTGTTTGTTTTTGTTTTTGTTTTTTTAATCTGGTATGCTAGCCTGGGTCTTTTGATTGAAGAGTGACACTATTACCGTTCAAACTTATTGAAAAGCATATTATCAATTGTGCCGGCTTGTTCTCTTTGTCATGTGTGTTATTTTCCTAACCCTTACTTGCCTGTTTGTTATTCAGATGTAAGTTATTCTTTCCTGTGGCTTCATGGGTGTGTTTATCTTTCTCTTCACTGTGTAAGATTTGGGGGTGTATCTTCTGTATTGCTGACTTAGTGGCCACAACCCCTATAGTTTCTGGTTATCATAGAAGGGATGATAAGAAGGAAAGCTTTGCTGGATATAGTCATCTAGTTTGGCAATTACTGCTCTTCAGAGCTTCAAATACATCACTCTTGGTTTCTAGAGTGTCTGCTGGGAAATTTGATGGGTTTGCCTTTATGGGTGACTTATTGCTTCCCCCGTGAAGTTTTCAATATCCGTTTGTTGATGTTTATAACATTACATGATGGGATCTCTTATGGTCTTGTCTGGTAAAAGCTCTAAATGTCTCCTGTGTCTGGTTGGCCATCTCTTTACTAATACCATGGGTATTTGCTGTTACTAATATATTGAATATATTTTCTGTTCTTTTAGCTTTAACTTCTTCTTCTGTGCTCATGATTCATAGATTTGGCCTTCCATGTTTTCCATAGATCGCATGTAGTCTGTTCATATGCTTTTATAATCTCATTACTATAGTTTCTGAATCTTTAAATCTTTTACTTCTCTTCAAGTCTTCTATTTGATCCATTGTACTGGTGAGAGTTTCTGCTGAGTTTCTTATTTGTGTTATTTTTTTTTTCAGCTTCCCTATCTCTTCATTGAATTCTTCTTTCATATCCTGTATTGACTTTCTTATTTTATTAATTTATTTGTCTGTGTTCACTTTGAATTGGTTCAGAAGTTTGTGTCCTTTGCCAGTTTATATTAGACTCTTATCAGTTTTTTGTTGCTGTTGTGCTGTCCAGAATTTGTTTCAGCTGCCCCTCAAAACCACCATGGGGACCTTAGCCACTAAGCAAGGCCAAATTTTTCTCACCCACTAAGCAAGTCACATGGAGAGAAATGACTGAAAACCCAGAGCCCTGGGCCAGCCTGATAGGCAAGGACAAAAACACCCCTGCATACCAAAGCCCACACCCAGAGGCTGTTTGTCATGCTTCAAGTATTACCAGAGGAGAACCAAAGGGCAGGAACAGAATAGGTTTTGTGAAGCTTGTGATAAAAGTCAAAGATAGCTCTTCTCCCATTTTTGAGTCTTCTCATATGTAAAATAGTGTCTACAGACACCCCACCATAACCAGTAAAAGAATAGAACATTGTGCACTGAGATATTGGTTCCTAAGAAAGGGAGTAATCAGAGCAAGACCAGAATCCAATCCATAATCAAGGAATATAGAAGAGGGGAAAGATAGGAGAGAAGATAAGGAAATAAGGAGAGAATAGATGTGGCAGTTGCAGCTAAAGGTAGAACAAAAAAAGAAAGAAGTAAGAAAACCCAATCAGCAAACCTCAAACAGTCCTATCACTTAGGAGACTGAAGCAGGCAGACCCCCCCCACCTCTAGGCTAAGCTTCACTCTTTGGAAAGCCTGCCATAAAGAGGAAAGGGTAACTGAGCAAGACAACATTTTCCCACTAATTCGAAAGTGTCTCTGCTAAAGAAGAAAGATGCAAAAATGAAGGAATGAACACTGGGTGTAGGTAGAGTCTACATGCAGTCCTACTGTGTGCACAGGAGCTGGCTTTCCCCTCACCAGTCCCTGAGTGGGTATGGTCATCAGGCCTTTCTCAATACAGTCTACTCCAAGCTATGGCTCAGTCCACATCTCTACCTCCCAGAACACTACATGGTTCTGACTCAAAGGTTTTCCCCTTCTATCTGCAGGTATTCTGCAGGCTAAGCTGCTGATTATAATCCCATGACACTAGCTCTGGCTTTTCACATTGAGTCATGCTGGAGGGAACTTTGCCTCTACAAATACCTAGTCAATGACTCAGCCAGGGTCTTTTCCGTGTGCTCCTGTGTCTCATTGGGCTTTCTGTAGTCTTTGATGTGTGCGTTCATTTTGTTTTGCATCTCATTTTCTCAGTACCCTGACTGGTAGAAGGTTGATATGGACAACACTACAGAAAAGACAAACGTGGTGGGAATGTTTCTCAAATGAGATTCTGTGCTGACCGGAAGCATTAGGGTAGGCCTTTTGCTCATCAATGAAGAGCAGAATCAACGAACGCTTGCTATTGTGTCTCATTCTCCCACCCAAAATGAGATCCTTGCTTTTAATTTAAACCCACCTGCTGTAACTTTAGTCAAATGGCTAGCTGCATGTGTCTTGAAAACTAAGACCAATGCTTTCTTGTTGCTTTTTTCTTATTTTTCATAGCCTTCTGTTATAAACTCAGTTGTTTCCACTAGACTCAATACAAAATTCATGCCTTTTATACAATTGTCATATTAGTTTCCTATAACCTTGAGGAAACATCCAGCACAAGCCATCCATGTGTCATGTGGTTCAGTCCATTTTATTTACTTTGCCTCTTACTTAACCCTTCTTTTTAACCAATAGTTTTCTCTGGTCTCTGAAAAGAGCCAACCTCTGCGGTACGTGCTTTAGTCTCTTGAGAAAATGAAATTGATAGTGGTACTGGTGGTGAGATAGACAGAAATTAAGCAGGCAGAAATGTTTGCTTTTCCCAGCTTGGAACAGGCCTACATCATTGCTATGCTCTGGATTCATCCCTTGCCTCTGTTCTGTCCATCTGCTGTGAAGATTAATCAGACAGCTTCCAACCAGAGTAAGCTAATATCCACTTGGGACCATATGTGCCCTCAGTTTCATTTTGGATCTTACCCACCAAGATGGACTATCCCATGTACTAATCCTTCACCATTATCATTACCACATCCTTCTTCCAGCTCTCTCTTGAAACATAAAACCAAGTCCTCGTTCCAGCTTGCTCCTGCAGGTGTGAAGCTGTAGGTGTTTATCTGCACAGAGTTTACCTGAAGTCAGCACAAATCAGGGCAGTTCCCTTAGCAACAAAAATGAATATGTAGGGGAGTCCCAGGCTCAGGCAATGTTTCCTTCCAATTATATTTACTCATTTTGGTAAGGTGTGATTTAATTCGCTGGGTTTCATGATAAACTCTACCAAGCCCATTCTCTTTTCAAATGCAATTTGTGATTCCATTTATGTGAAAAGACACTGCATTAAATAAAAATTAGTCTTAATATTAAGTCCCTCTGTTCTCTAAGCAGGAAACTCATTGCCAAGCTATTCTCATTTACAGTAATACATCTTTGCTTTGAAAAGTGCGATAGCAAAAAAAAAAAAAAAAAAAAAAGTGCGCGAAGGAGAAGGAAACTGTGCTTCAAAATGTCAAACAACATCTGTTTCCCATTTCTGAGAATTACAGAGCTGTCTCTAGCCCTTTAACCCTTTAGCCCACATTGTATCTGTCCCTCCATAGTTTATGAGCTTTATCTTCAGAAGCCTTTCAGTAAATGAAACCTGATACAGAAAGTGAATCTCTTCTTTAGGCCCTCTCTGAGGATTAGGGACAAGATTTATTAGAACAACACTGCTCACACTGTGATGCTTTAAGGTCATGTCAACATTTCAATTACAAACCCATGCTTACACGGGTGTGCACCCAGCCTCAACAAAATACTCCTCCAGCTCTATATTTAGAAAGTGGGGTAGAGGTTTGAGGGTCCGTGTTTGATATATTTAAACTTGATATGATATATAAGATTGACCTTCCTGACTGTAAGAAGTTAATGTCTTATAGATGTAGCACTTTGTGCTTCAGAATTGTATCCCAAAGTCTGAACAAAAGTGTAATGCTGAGATTATAAGTAGATTAATCTGAAGCAGAAGGTTAAATTAGATTATATTTAGTAATTACAAAATGGGTCTATACTTCCACATGTATTTGTAGGACAAGGAAGAGGCTGTGGGGCTCAAGTCCAGAACCAGGTCTATCACATTATTTTTCTAACTGAAACTTTACATCAGCTGGCCTGCTTTGGTCTCTTCAAAAGGATCTTCAGAGCTTCCCTTATGCTATCCAGACATACTGGCTGAGAGATCTGCTCTGT
The DNA here is from genome assembly GCF_030254825.1 of Meriones unguiculatus. Classification (NCBI taxonomy): domain Eukaryota; kingdom Metazoa; phylum Chordata; class Mammalia; order Rodentia; family Muridae; genus Meriones; species Meriones unguiculatus. Next base: position 19,790,673 of record NC_083366.1, read on the forward strand.
CCAAGGATCAAGGTCAGCTAACCACACACCTGTGACTGCACTTGAGTTTATCTCAATTGCCCTTCTTCTTACATCTCAAATTCCACTCCCTCTACTCAGTATGTTCTAGCTTCGCTTCATCATGGCTCTTCCTCACTGCCCTTGGATTCTGCACTTTCATGTTACCTGACACTTGGCTGTACCCTTCAAGCAACACTCACATCCTACATTCCTGGTTGGTCCAGACCCAAATATCATTTTGTAAAAGATCTACTGGGCATTTGCTGATTTCCTTGAAGCTTGTAAGTCTTCAGTTGTGGTCCACTCCAAGATGTTTGTGTGGTTTTGGTTATTGATGATTGTTTTGTCTTTGAAACAGTGTCCCTCTATGTAGCCCAGGTTGGCCTTGTGCTTTAAATCCTTCTGTCTTTGTGTCTCAAGTGCTTGGATTATAGGTAGGCACCATCATACCAAGCTGGTCTATATGATATTATGTTCGTGTATGTATTTGTGTGTGTGCATGCTCATGTGTTCCTGTGTATGAGGTTGCACCTGTATGTGCATGCATGTGGAAGCCAGAAGACAACCTCAGGTATCATTCCTTAGGATCTACCCACCACTTGTTGCCTGACTTTCTGAGATGGAGTCCTTTACTGGCCTGACACTAACAGGCTAGACTGGCTGGCCAGAAAAGCCCAAGAATTTGCCTCTGCCTTGCTAGTACTGAAATTACGAGTGTGTGACGCCATGCCCAGCTTGTTTAAAGCATGGGTTGTGTTGATCAAACTCAGATCCTAGTGGTTGCAAAGGAAGTACTTTATTAATTGGGCTATCTGCTCAGCCTCTTGTTTGTATGTTTTAAAGAAATAAAATAAGTGGTATTTGGTGTATAGCACTATATACTATTAGGATGTTCATTATAGTAAAGTTCTTAAAGTGGCCTTCAAAGAGCATCCCATAGAACAGTGTACTTTTGTTATTGAAAGTTTTAAGTAACTTCTCAAGTATTTTACACCTATATAGAACACCAATCATAATATACATATTCATAAACGAGGCTTTGATGTTTTCTTCTCTGCTAAACATCTGGCACCTAAAACATTATAGATGCTCAACAACTATTCAGTGAATGGTAAAATAAAAACATTCCTAAACATATCAATATCTCTTACTCAGTTCTCAAAGCCTTAGTCAAAAAATGACTTACAATCAGATTGCCTCAATGGAAAAAAGTATCTATCACAATAAAGAAACAAGTATCTGTATGTTGGCATCTGAAGTAAGGTGTCAGAGAAGACCCTCAGAGATCTAAGTAAGTAATTAAAAAATAAAACAAACAAACAAAAAAAAACCCTCTACAATGTTTGTCCTTAAATACCATGTAGAATTTGAAACTGAAATAAAAGCTTAGCTTTTCTTTCTCATTCAGCATCTCCTTTTCCTAAAATACTGGACAATATCTCAAAGCTACCATCTTTTTTCTTTGTTTTTGAAACAAGGTCTCAGTACAGGACCTAGACTGGTCTTAAAATCCTAGCTTTAATAATCCTCCCATTTCAGTCTTCAAAGTAATCTGTATTTCAGGTGCATGCCACTGGGTTAGAAATCAGTACTTTTTTTTTAATATACAATACACCCAAGAAAGATAGCAATGGCTAAACGTACTTTCCAGGACAGCCTGATAACCTGGCTCTGACCCACAGAATTCATTAGGGAATGAGAAAACTGAGTCTGGAAAGTTACTCTCTGACCTCTACACATGTGCTGTGGCATGTACGCACAACATTAACAATAAATAAAACAAATTTTTTAATTTAAAAATATACTGTCAGTTTAGCCAAGCATATCTGAAATGCCTTGACGGCAGCCAGTTATAATCTCTTACTTGTTTAAATATCTACAATGGTCCTGTACACAGGTCCATACCAATACGGTGTGTAATAAAAGTTTATTCCATTGGATTAATTCTTAAGAATCAAAACTCATTTTTCATGCTTCCTGTGTAGCAAACGTGTTTCTCAACTGTTAGGGAAATATCAGATTCTCCTTTCTGTTTCATATAACTTTCTACCTCAGCCGGGTTCAGAAGACCTGAGAAAAAGGAAGAAAAGAAGCTGAGACAAAAATAGCTACACACCTACAATGAGTTCTAGGAGTTTATCAAATAAAGCACAAACCTTAGAGAAATCTTCATGCCTTGCTCAGTTTTTATTTTTCTACAATAAACCTGTATATCCTTAATGAATAATCTAATGTTTTTATGTAGTAATAAAATCTTGTGTCACTGGAAGCTGAGGAACTCATCTTGGCCACTAACCATTCATTCTTCATCTTCTCCTTTCCTCCCTTGTCCATTTACCCAGGTAGACCAGATGACCTAGGAGTTATTTCCAAAGTTGATGACACAAGTGACAACAGCTACCTTCTGTTAACTTCTCTGATGTGTTTCTGAAGAAATAAAAAGGCACTTGAGTTCCTAGTAAATCTTTTAATTCTCTTAGAATTTGCCTATAGAGTTCTAGAACTTTCCATGGAAAGCAAAGGTTTCATCTCAGAATTTGCATTTCTGGCCCATTGTAAAGAAGGAGACCCTTCACATGGTTTTTTTTTTTTTAAAAAAAAAAACTGTATTATGCACCTAAGTGTTTCTATCCTTAGTTTTAATGGCAGTTTCTTCGTAAGAAGAAAAAAAAATATCTCCATATACTGGCACAATCCTTGCCTGATTTCATTCCAGCAAGTAAGAACAACAATAACAACAAAAGCAAGGGCTGTTTTTGTTTGTTTGTTTAATTAAATTCTTTCAAGCTGTGTGGAGCAATACTGCTGGGTAGATCTTGTAAGAAGAGATAATTAAAACACAAACAAACTAGTTCTTTCATTTGGAATAGCAGCCACTGCACATGCTCAGGACAGCTAGCCCTAGAAAAATCCCAGGGGACTCTTAGTATGCAAACCAAGTCAGCCTTACGAATAGGTTCAGCTGCTCACACCATAGAATGGTAAACCCCTTCACACTGGAAATCAGGAAGGCTATCTCTGAAAAGTAGAACATTTTCTGAGATATAGCCAAAGTAGCTGGACAAATGAGATAGTACCTTTTGCAATGGAATCCTTTGACAGGCACACCAGTATCTGATGGGGGGGTCTCATTCTATTACCACTGTGTGCTGAAGGAAAGCCTTCAGGAAACTCTAGACAATACAAGAGAAAATAAAACCAAAAGAAAAGACAAAATATTTTTATACATGTAAATTTACTCCAAAATGCTTGTAGATTTTATTTTCTAATTTACATTTTAAATACTCAGATCAGAAGCATTTTATAAACCCTGCCACCAGACCATCCAGGTGGCTCAGGAAATAAAGGAGCTTGCTGACATGCCTGATAGCCTGAGTTTGGTCCCTGAGAGCCAGAGTAGAGAGCCAACTCCTGCAAGGTGTCATTTAATTCCTGCATACGTACGCAAACACAATAAAAGTAAATAAGATACATTAAAAAAAAAAACTGCCACGCTCTGTTGTTCTGTTTCTCACTTTGATGACAAAATACCTGACAAAGACAACTTAAAGAGAGGAGGTTTTATTTTAGTTCACAGTTTGCAGGTCCAGTCCATCATGAGAGGGAAAGTATGGTGGCAAAAATGTTTGTAGCTGCGGTAACAAGAGCAGGAGGCTTGTCTCATTGCTTCCACAGTCAGGAGTCAGGAAGAGACGAATGTGGGTGCTCAGCTGGCTTTCTCCTTTTCGTCTTCTTATTCAGCTATGGAAGGATGCCGCCCACATTCAAGGTGTATTTTCTCTCTTTACTTAGACCTCTCTGGAAACACCCTCACAGGCATAGCAAGAAGTGTGTCTGTTAGAGGATTCCAGACGCAGTCAGTGTTCCAGATATGAACTCTTGATCCCCAAGCCCTTTCTGAACACCTAGCCACTCCATTCATCCTCTTATTGTCACTGAAAACCTGAAAATCTTCACCAACATCTGCCTTTAACGTCCTCATCCAACTAATTGCCAACTCCTGGCCACACTGCCTCCCAGTGCATTTCTAACTTAGTTCCTAGCTCCATTGTGACCATTCTACACTACTCTCCTTTGTCCCTTCCTTTACGGTTGTTATAGCTTCACAAGTGTCTTCTTGTCTCCATTTTGGCCAGATTCAATTCACTCATCCTCCACACAGCCCCATGAAATATCTAATAAACCATTCTGGATGATGTCACTTCTTCCAGTCAGAAAACTAAACTGTATTTCCATTTAGAAAAATAGTTTAAATTTCAAGATAGCCTCAAAACTGTCTAACATATTTCAGCAAATCTGCAAGACTTTAATGGCTTCGTCATTTCTAACATTCTTTGTGATATTAATTTCCCAGCAAAACCTATCCCTGGTGCTCATTTCACTTCATAGAAAAGCTCAGATCTTAAGTAAGATACTAGTGATAGAAGTATATGTATCGGCTGAGTCTGGAGGATGTGGCCTTTCTTGTGTAATTCTAACCAGACAGCCTAAGAGTGTGAATGTTTAGTTATAGTTACTAAAAGTCCCTGAAGAAAAAATAGAAACTCAGGGCCTGGAGAGATGGTTCAGTTGTTAAGAGCACTTGCTGCTCTTTCAGAGGCCCTGGATTCAATTCTCAGCACCCACATGGCAGCTCACAACTATCCGTAACTCCATCTTCAGGGGATCTGATGCCCTCTTCTAGTTTCCAAAGGCAGCAGGCACACAGGTGGTAGTCAGACGTATACATTCAGGCAAAACACCCGTGCACATAAAATTAAAATTAAAATAAAGAAGTTGAAACCAAGCAGTGTACCGTGCAGGTACGGGTCTGCAACAAAACACTATGCCAAAGCAACACAGGTATTTCCTCAATCTAAACGTTTACCAACCAGTCTTTGTCCACATTAGACATGCTCATCCTTCAACGTGGCAGACCGCGGCTCAAACTATAGTCTCGACCTTTCACTCATCTCTCCAGTCCCAGCTCAAGCATCCATCAATCTCACAGTTCATTTTAATCTTCTAACTAAACCAATACCTATTGTCCTTGTTTATAATGCCCTGTGCTTCACAGAGCGCATGTGACAGTTCCCAGCAATTATTCACTTGCTAAATATTGGCCACTCATTAATAGATCAGATGCTATAAGTCATCTCACCAACAGAGCCTCATTGCTTGACATTTGCTTACTCAGGTAGTCATTAGTGTTTTGGTACTTTTTTTTTACTCTTTTAATTAATTTATTTATTTATTCACTTTATATCCACCTCCCTTCTCTCCTTCTACTCCCACCCTCCCTCCCTCTTCCCCATCCCACTTTCCTTATTCATCAGAAAATGGATCTCCCTCCAAGCTACTCCAGCTCCTCAATCCACATCAGGTTTGAGTGTGTCCCCTTCTCTTTTGGCCTGGCGAGGCAGACCCACCAGGGGTGAATGATTACAATGTAGGCAATAGAATCCACATCAGAGACAACTCCTGCTCCACTTACTAGGAAACCCATATGAAGCCTAGGCTGCCTGTTGGCTACATCTGTGTAGGGGGCATAGATCCAGTCTATGCATGGTCCTTGGCTGGTGCTAGTCACCCATTTTTTAAACTCATTGGTGAGTAGCTATTTCAGCACCTCTTAGGGAAATAAATGGATGTCATGCCTTTATGGTCTCATAGAATGAATAGCTGTAGTAGTTTGAATAGGAATAGCCCCCATAGGCTCAGGTGTTTGAATATTTGGCCCACAGAATATGGCACTATTAGGAGGTGCCCAGGGAACCCCAAGGATTCATCTGTTTTTTTTCTGCTTTCCCACATCTTGACTTACAAATACAGACATACATCACTGGTAATTTTTGTTTTTGTTTTTAATATCTCTTGGTATTAAACTCAGGTCCCTATGATTGAAAGGCAAGTATTTTATCAACCCAAGCATATCTTCAGCTAAGGAAGGTATTTTTTATCTTCAATTTGTGACTTTAATGTTGGGCATTTGTTTGGTATTCAGTTTGCATCTATTGGATAAAATCCAAAATGAGGCCTACACAGTGCTAGGGTATCTTATCCATTTAATGAATACATCAGGAAAATGATATTTTAGGACAGGAGCTCCACAAGAAGAGCAACAGAACCAAAAAAATTGAACACAGGGGTCTTTCCAGAGACTCATACTCCAACCAAGTACCATGCATGGAGATAACCTAGAACCCCTGCACAGATGTAACCCATGGCAGTTCAGTGTCCAAGTAGGTTCCATAGTAATGGGAACAGAGACTGCCTCTGACATAAACTGATTGGCCTGCTCTTTGATCACCTCCCCCTGGGGGTGAGCAGCCTTACCAGGCCACAGAAGATGACAATGCAGCCACACCTGATGAGATCTGATAGACTAGGATCAGAAAGAAGGAGAGGAGGACCTCCCCTATCAATGGACTTGGGGAGAGGCATGTTTGAAGAAGGGGGAGGGAAGGTGGGATTAGGAGAGGAGGAGGGTGAGGTTTATGGGGGGGATACAAAGTAAGTAAAGTATAATTAATAAAAGTTTTAAAAAAAGAATATGAGTCTCACAATCTTGATTTATTTTACATTTTTATCAGGAGTATTCATTCCCAAACACACATTGTGAGCAAAGAAAATCAAGACAAGACCTTTTGTGAGCCGTGACACTGATGTTTGCAGAACACACCTAAAATATGCATGTTTCCATTGGAAAATGCGTTGTGATACACTATGAAAAACCCAACCGGGGACATATTTCACTTCAAGTGACAAGATTGTCTCAGGCTTGGAAGATAACTAAGGAGTTAGTGTACTAGCTACAGAAGTACAAGAACCCACAAAAGTGTTGGGCATCACAGACTCCCTATAATTTAAACCTCAACGAACAGAGACAGGGACTCTCCCTAACACAATCTGGTTAGTGAAGCTAGCCATATTGTCAAGCCCTGGGTTTGACTGAAAGACCCCATCCGAATGAATAAGATCAAAGGATGATCCTCAAAATCAACGTATCAACCTTAGGGTCTCCACGTGCACATGCCTGTGCGCAGGCACATGCCCACATACGTGCAAACACATGCGAAATTTCCATACACCCGAAACATGGAATAACAAACAGAAACCACATCTCATTTTAGCAAAGGCATTGACTTTGAGCCACAGTTGCAGATTTAAAAAAAAATAAAAAATGATGCCCATCTTGGAAGGTCGCACTTACTTCACCACTCCATGAGGGTCTGATTGCACACGTGTTTGCATGTTCACATCTGTGCAGATGCAAGGTTACCTACTGCCATCTTCCTCCCTCGTGGTCCGCCGTACACACTGAGGCAGGATTTCTCGGGTTTGCACCCAGATTTGGCAAGTTTACCTAGTCAACTTGTCATAGGGATCCTATGTCTCCACTTCCTGATGGCTCAGATTACAAGTAGGTCACAGTACTATGCTTGCCAGCCATTTACTAGGTTCTGAGAACTTGGACTCTGGTCCTCCAAGTGACTTATGCACTGAGCCATCTCCCCTGGTCAACGCTGCTAGTTTCCAGATTCCTCGTGACATAGGTCAGTCTGCCACCAGATGTTTGGTTCTTGTGTATAGCTTTACTGTGAGATTTTACAGTTTTACTAATTTTGATTTATCACTTTTTTTTTTTGAGACCAGACTGAGCTCAGAGTTGCAGGTCTCCTCTTGTCTCTGTCTCCTGAGTGCTGAGAATATAGGCATTTGCTAGTATACTCTACTAATTTTATTCATTTTCAAATGGGACTTTCTTGGCCATAGAGATTCACTAACAGGAAAATTAAGGCTGAACATGTAAAGTAAAACCTGATGGGGAGATTGAAGTCTCCATTAGCCTCTGCAACTTTAAACCACTAAATGAATCCCCAAATGCATTTTTTAAATTAATTGTGTGTATATTAATTGTATGAAACAGTAGGTGAATTCAGATAGGTGTGATGGTTCACATCTATAATGCCTGCCTTTGGGAGGGTGAGGCAGGAGAATTTGCGAGTTTGAGACGGATGTGAGATATAGTGAGTTCCACTTGAGTGAAAAAAAAAGGAAGACTACTTCAAAATAAATGGATAAATAAAAGTTAAGAAAATTGTCAATGTCACCTCCACAAAATAGTAAAAATAATGTGGTTCATTAAAACATTTTTATACCTTTGATAAACTGTAATCACATTCCTTCTTTCTCACTTCCTCTTGCCCTTCCTATTTTTAAAACAGCATAAGTTTAGCAAGCATTTTGAACATATAGTCATTTCGGAAACAAGTAGGTGACAAACTTGCCAGTGCTGACCCTTGCCCATGGCCACTGCTTGAAATAACACCTGAAGACGTCCTTTGTTTGATGAACTGTCTCCCAGTAGATTCTGGCACCCCTGGGAAAGAAGCACTACATAGAGTGACAGTCATTTACCTATGACTCTTGTCCTAAGTTTCAAATAAGGAAGGGATATACTTATGTCCCTCATCAAGGGGAAAGTTCAAGAAAGAGAAAAAAGAGAGAGAGAAAGAGAGAGGGGGAGGGAGGGAGGAAGAGAGGGAGAAAGAGAAAGAGATCTGGAGGATCTAAATCTTTTGAAGGACATTTTTGCATTCACTCTGCCCCAAAACTACAGTCTGAAAATTGAACAGATGAAGCTTCCTAACCAGACGTTTATGTGAAGAAGAAGAAAAAACAAATCCACAGGCAAGTTGTCCTTGAGACATTTCTGGAAATGTCTCTCATTACTTACTGATTATAATAAACAGCTGATAATCTCAAAGTAAACTGCTTCTGATGTCTACCGCTTAATACTAAGCTGCTATATTTAGCAACCCTAGAGAAATAACTTTAGCCCTGACCAATGCAAGAATTTAAAAACCCAAAAAGGCTTTAGAAAAAAATTCCCCTGGGCCACTGATACCTTACGTGAGTCAGTGATGAATTAAGTCTCTGATGATGAGATGTAAAAGCTAGATGCCAGCCACCTATGGTTAAAGGAGAATTGCCTGGGATTACCTGAAAAATCAGCCTATCAAATATCCTATTCAAATTGCATCTTGGGGCATATAAAAAGACCAGAGTAGAAATTCACTAAGAAGATTAAGAAAGGAGGAGGGCACAGAATGTCAATGGAGGGCTTGCTCTCCAATCCATTTCCTTCCCTGCTACAAAGTGAGATTGGAGGTGTTCTGTTCCTCCCAAGAGTATGTCTTGTCCTGCCTAGGACAGGAGAGATGGTCACTGTGCATCCAGGATGCTGTGGTGAGTGGGTTTAGCATTCAGTCTTACACCGAGAGCAACTCTCTTGGTCTATGGTTTCCCATGGTATAGCCATGCCGCCTGGAATGGGAACAATTTGTGGGAAGGGAGAGATTCATCAAGATCGAGAAGGTAGGGGCAAGGTTGTCAGGACAGTAGATAAGAAAAAGAACAATGGCATAGGTGTATGAAAATATCTTAATGAAACCCATTAGTGTGAGTGTATGTGTGTGTGTGTGTGTGTGTGTGTGTGTGTGTGTGTGTGTGTATTCTTGTGGAGGAAGGTATACACCAAATAGGCTCTAGGTATCCTTCTGTCTCATTCTCCCCAGGCCTAGAATTTTAAGTTCTTCCTACCATGTACAGCATTTTACATGGGCTCTAGGAATCAAGCTAAAGTCTTCATACTCAAAAGGTAAACACTTTACCACCTGAGTGAGGGCCATGACCATGTATGTTAACTCAAGCAATGTTTTTGTTTAGTTTATGTGTGTTAGTGTTTGTCTGCAGGTAAATAAGTGCACCACATGTGTGCCTGGTGCCCACAGAGGCCAGAAGAGGGTGTCAGAAACTCTGGAACTGACTTACAGATGGCTATGAGCCACCACGCCGGAGCTGAACTCAGGTTCTCTGCAAAAGCAGCTAGTGCTTTTAACTGCTGAGCTATCGTTCCAGCCCTTCAAATAATTGATGTTTTAAAGTCCTGTCTGGCATTATTAATCAAGGTTACAATCAAACTGAAAATAAACCCACTATCAGCAAAATGGGATACAATCCCTCAACGATCATTGCTTGCCCGCTGTAAGATACAAAACGCTTATCATCATAAGACCCCACAGTATGGTAGAAAAGCTTCTATTCATGACAAGTGTACAAAACTCTATAGTAGAAGAAGGCCATAGTCAAGAAATTTGCTTTATTATAGTTAAAGAGACATTATACTTCTGAATTGGAAAAGCCTCCACTGAAATCAAAGCTGTTTCTTAAACAAAGGTAAAGTCCTGGAAAATGAAAAAGTTAGCATGGGTGTTAATATTTATACACACATGGCAAACTGAGACAAAACTTTCACAACTGTGGGTCAGTTAGGGAAGAAACAAGTGACCTGACACCATGCTGCCATCATCCTGACAAAAGAAGAGCAGGCTTTATGCTTCTAGGTGTTCAAATAGTGTTTTGAAACTTTTTTAGCTTTATTTTTATTGCATGCCTAATGGTGTTCCTGCATGTTTTTCTATATGCACCACATGTGTGTAGGCTCTTGGAGGTGGGGGGTAGGTACTCACCTGAACTGGAGTTGACAGACAGTTGTAAGCCACCCAAGCCCTCTGAAAGAGTGGCCAGTATTCTTAACTGTTCAGCTGTCTCTTCTGTCCATTCCCAATGAGGATTTTGAACCCTTGTTTATACCAGACATAGATGAGACTACTTAAATTTTTCAATCAGCTTTTATTTAATTATAGTTAAATGTAATCATCTTGATTTTTCACCTAAATCATTGAATCTAATAAAATTCCTAATTTTGTTTTTCTGTACACACCGTATACGGAGGAGGCTATAGCACAGTTAAAAGTGATGTCATAGGGTGGCAAGATGGTTCTGTAAGTAAGGCTCTTGTAGCCAAGACTCATGACGTGCACTTGATCTTTGGGACTCAGGTGGTAGAAAGAGAGAGCCAATTACAATAAAATGTTCTCTAATCTCCACAAACACACTTTGGAATGTGAGCACAAACACATGGGCACACACACATATGGATGGATAGATAGATAGATAGATAGATAGATAGATAGATAGATAGATGATAGATGCAATGATGCTTAAATACAGAATGGCAGCACTGGGCTCCACTCAGAAACAATTAATCAGAATTTCTCAGAATTAGACGACTCTGACTGTAAAGAATGGTAAGAATCCAAGTCTTCATGTTCCTGTCCCTGATGATGAAATCAGAACCAAGAAGGTAAGATGCTTTGCCTACTTTCTGCCTACATATGCTGCCCAAAAAACCAGAAAGAAAGAAAAAAGTGCCTGCCAATAAACAGTGAGAGACAGTAAATAATTTTCACTGGAAATCACTGCAAAAAGAAGTAATGAGGCTGCCAGTCTGCAGAAGTAAACCCTTGCTCCCTGCCCTGAGTGACGATTGCAGAACTACAAATCCCACTTAAACCCTCCCTCCCTGGGCAGTCAGTGCACCAGCATGCTGGCTTTGCCAAAATACATCTTGGAAATTTCTGACTAAAAGGTTGAACTTGAGGGAAGTAGAATAAGAAAAACAAAACAAAAAAAAAAAAAAAAACAAAAAAACTGAAATTCCAGAGGTAGAAACACACACCACATAATTTCCTAGGAAAATAGTTTCTCCACCATAACTTTTGTGCTCCTTCTTAATTCTTTCATTTAAAATTTTATTGTTCTCCACACAGTGCAATCTGAGAGCTGGTGATCTGGAAAATGCTGTAATCTGGTGGTAATTACTAAAAATTCCATGTCCTCAGTTGCCAAATTTTTTATCATCATTTCTGAAAATAAAGCTGAGGCTATAAATGGTTTTAAATGAAGCCAGGGCATTTTTTTTTTTTTTTACCTGAAATTCTCACCTTTGATTTAACAAATTATTTGGCTATTGCACGATTCACATTGACATCAATGGTAAAATTTAGTCTCCTTTTTTCTCCTGGGGCTCCTCTCCGGGCTCATTCGCTCACTCCCACCAACTCTTTCCCAAGGTTCTGATGTTCTAATTTGCTCATGGGGTACACGTTTGTCTTCTTTGGTTTAATTAATAACTATTTCCTCTGACAAAGAAAGGGGAAACACACATCTAATGTGTGGATTTGATCGTTGTGCTTCCCCCACTGTGACCCTCACTTGAAATTTGTCTTGAGTCTTATCAGCCAGTCCCTTTTCTGCCTTGTCATTTGCATATCAAATATATCATTGTAGGCAGGCTGCTTACAGGCATGGCCTGCAGACATTTACAAACCCAGTTGTCCACTGGAGCTACAGAAGAACATCTGTAAACCCACAGAGATTAGGGGCGATGAATGGAGGCCAGGGGATTACTAGATGCTCTTTTTTGCTCTCTCCTCCTGAAATCGAGACCTTTTAGGTGTCCTGCCTTTATACCTTCAGTGTGTTACTCACTTAAAATTTTCTTAACATATTTAGTCTTTCTGAAAAATTAGAATAGCAAAATAACATATCCAGCATTTAAATGATGGCTTGGCTTGCAGGTCACCAACACAGCTAGACTATCTGGTCACTGAGCCCCAGGAATGTACCTGTCTCTACGTCCCTAGCTCTGGGATTCAATTCAGGTCCTCAGGCTTCCACAGCAGGCACTTGAGCCATCTCCTCTGCCTCTAAACTTCTAGTTTCTTGTCATGCCAATCTTGCTGGCCACTAAGGGTGCTTTGACAGATCCTGATGCGGTGACAAGAGTCAAATGTTTCTTTACAGATCATTAGGGCATGTTGCAACTGCTTCTTCAGGGTATTAACGAACTTCAACTTCAACTTACCTTCCCTTGCAATGAGTCTCCCTTAAACCAGGAACGAGCTGATAGCAGCTCCTGACTCCTGTCGATTCTGATCTCCCCCATTTGTAGGATTTAGAAAGTTGGATTATGAGTGCCTCTATAATTTTATTTGCATCCTTCCTAGTCAACCTGGTTGTGGTGTCCACCTTACTCCCTTCCCAGAATCTTCCTGTTATACTTAACATCCTGTATTTCTTGTATTACTCAGGTGTAATATTCAAATGTCCAGTGGGGTGAAAAATATTTAACGATTTTACAACTGCAGTCCAAAGCTGTGCTGCCCATATGACCCTCTTATCTAAAGAGCACTTTAGAGATATGGCCTCTGGCATTTGAAAACATATTCAGCACCTAAGGCTGATGTCTGGCTTTTAAGAACTCTACACACAGCCCTAGAAATGAGAGTAGGAGGAAAATAATGACATCATCTGATACATTAATTATGGACCTAGAAGTAGCATTGTCTCCTTTTGAAAAAAAAAACTAAAGTATTACAGTGTAAAGACACATGTCTGTTTTATTCAATGTACTAAATGGATTAAGCAGGGGCGTTGGAAAATCACATTGTGATCCTTTATCTTGGGTGCTATTATCCAAAGAATTATTACATAATGGAGGGCAAGACTACCCAATTTGGAGGATGAAGGCCTGTGTCTTATCTCAACTTTGCCACCAATTAACCATCTGCTAGTTGAGTAAACTTGACTCTATGCCTGGACACCCATTTCTCCATCTGTAATATGTGACTTGGAGAAAGGGAAACCCTCCTCCATTGCTGGTGGGAATGTAAACTTGTCCAACCACTTTGGAACTCAATCTTGCATCTTCTCAGAAAACTAGGAATAGTGCTCCCTCAAGACCTAGCTATGCCACTCCTGGACAGATACCCAAAAGATGCACCACCATACAAGGACATATGGACCACATGCACATGAGTTGAAAGACACTCTTAGAAAACTACAGTTACCAGAATTTGGAGGAATCCCTATATTAGACACACACACACATTCTTTTTGGAGATATGCAATAAATATTACAATATATACTTTCTTAATGGACTAGTGATATGGCTCATCAGGTAAGGATGCTTGCTCCAGACTTGAAGATTTGTGTTCTATCCTTATAATCTATGTGGTGAAAGGAAAGAACTTTTTTCACATTGTTTTCCAATCTGCACATGCACTCACATGGACACACACACACTGAATCAAATAAATAAATAAAATATTATAATCTTGAGATAGTTTAATAAAGTCTTACAAAAAGCACCAACTAAATTACTTATGTTATTTTCCCAATATATTGTAGAAAATTCCTATGGCTGTCCAAACCCTTAGATGAAAAGTTTCTCCAGAGGATGCTACAGTTTGGAAAGGAGAAATTCTCCACAGGCTCATGTGTTCACACAGTCCCTAGGTGATGGCAATGTTTTGGAAGATAGTAGAACCCTTTAGACATGATGTTTGTGAGGAGGATAAAGGAGTAGATGGGTGGGGCTGCTCTAGCTCTAGCTCCCAGACGTTCTGCATCCCTGTTGCTGTTGACAGGAACAGGCTCACAACCATGTCTTTCTTGCCAAGAGGAACTGTTCAGTCTGAACTCTGAGCCCAGAAAAACCACCTTCTTCACGTTGCTTCTCTCTGGTGTTCTGCCCTCGAAATGAGAAAAGTAGCTCAGGATTTTTCAACTGTAATTGGACCCACCCACAGTAGGAAAAGCCAAGCTCACTTATCTGTGCCCTGACAGAAAACTGAAATAACTTCTAAACTACCCAGTCTGGATTTAGACCCATGGCTCCCCTTCTTTTTTAGTTTTGTGACTTTATTGGTATAATTTAACTTCTCGGTTTGCCAGTTTCCTTCATCTACAAAGCTAATATAATAATGTCTACTGCAGAGGGTCATTATGAATATTGAATAACTTAATAAAACATATAAGTGCCAAGGATGTAGCTGAGTTGGAAGGGTGCTTTCCTGATGTACACAGAGCACTCCACTTGCTCCCAGCAACACGTAAACTGCGGTTCATACCTGTAAGCCTACTGACTCTGAAGGTGGAGGCAGAAGTTCAAGTTCAACCTTGAGTGCCTGGGCTACATTGCAACTCTGAAGCCAGCCTGGGCTACATGCGTTCTTATTTCAAAATGAAATGCTTAGTAGCTTGCTAAGTGTCCGGTAAGTGTCATGAAAGTAGTGTGGATACTGTCATATCCAAACCTTTATCAAACACAACAAAAGAAGGAGGGGATGAGCACCATTGGCATTTGCTGCGCATCTGTTCAGTATCAGAAGCATCGCATTTTACATCTCATTAAGCTACCCAATAAAATCATAATTGTGATATGATTCTTATGTTTTATAGATGAGTATAATAAAGATCTGAGCATTAAAGAATCTGCCTAATTATTCAGATACTAAGATAAAAAAATAAATAAATGATCTCAAACTTGCTTTTAAAACCCAAGCTCTTTCTTCTATATCACACAGCCTTCAAGGGTGAAAAGAATAAATTCCTGCCATGTATTGATGAGGAAATGGGATATACAAACCAAAACATGTCCCAGGATCCTATGGAAATACTCAAATCAGAAAATTACTCCCATGTTGTTACCCATCTCATGATGATTAATTGCTAGACCTTAAAGATAAGAGTATGAAGACGAGAAAGCAGCCCTGTGGAAGACTCAGCAGGTAAAGGTACTTGCCTCCAAGACCAACACCATACTTTGATCTCTAGGAAGTATATAGTTCAAGGACAGAACCAACTTCTGTGACTTATCCCCTGACCTCCTCGTGTTTGCACACACACACTCAGCCAACACACACGAATACACGCAAAAGAAATAAAATTAACTGTAAAACTTAAAAAAGAAAAACAGGAAAGTTAACTATCTCTTACTGTTTATCTGGTTATAATTTTGAAAGAATGTCTCATGCTTAAATTAATGTACTGAGCGTGTTTTGCCACTCATCACTCAAACGTATCAAAAATGTGCCTCCCCTTACCTGACTAAGGTGTATTTCCAGAGAATCATAGTTCTGAAAGAAGCATTTAGAGGTCAAATTAATCCTACTGCCTCCAGAAAGGACTGGATCAAAATAATTCCCAAATGATAATCCCTATCCTATTCTACTTTTAAATATTCAGAAGAAGTACTATTATTTTTTATTTAAAAGTTTAAATATTAATGATATATTAAAATGCCATGAAATGTCATAACATACAAGAATTTTAAAAATAAAAAAGCCAAAAAATTGTGTGTTTTGGGGTGGGAATAGGATGCAAAGATGAATGGATGTTTCATGATAGCATATAGTACTGTGCATTAAAAACTGAAAATCGGGGCTAAGGACTTGGGGAGACAATTTATTGGACATTAATCTTCCATTTTAGCAGGCTAGGCACAACTTTACTTAGATATGTCTGCTGCATCCAAAGTTTTAAAATATGGGGTCAAAAATATATCCCCGCCACACATCCCATTCGGCTTCATTCATCTTATCGCTAAAACTGGTTTTCACAGCGGTGTCAAAGATGATGGAGCTTAGAGAGATTTCCGTTTTGCAAGTAAAAGAAGGGCAGACAGGAGGTGCACAGCCTGCGGTGTTCTCGAAGGGAGCAGCCAGCTGCCTAATTCCCATCATCAGAGCCTGTCCTGAGATCACAGGGCATCTGATTGAGCAGGCAACTTGCAAGGAAATGGAGAAACGCATGGGAGATTTCTCAGCCTTGCAATTCTCCATTTGGGCTCAAAGAGTAGAGGAGGCGGGACAGCATAAGCCCTCTGACTTAGCTGGGAGGAAACACTCTCCACCTCTAGGAGTTTCCAGTGATGAGAA
Organism: Meriones unguiculatus; assembly: GCF_030254825.1. Lineage (NCBI taxonomy): Eukaryota > Metazoa > Chordata > Mammalia > Rodentia > Muridae > Meriones > Meriones unguiculatus. The sequence continues at coordinate 19,807,284 of NC_083366.1, forward strand.
ATTCACACCACAGCCCACAGAAGACTTTTTTAACTTGGTGAGAGATAAACCATCTCGTCAGCCTGCATAACAAAAGCAGGACCTCCTTGGCTTGCACTTGGGGCCTACTATATCACAGGAGTGTTCTGGTCCACCTTTCTTCACTTCGGATGTGGACTCATTAGGATGAGCGAAACCACAATGTAAACACACTGCCTCAAAAATGAGCGTGTTCTGGCAAATGCTAAATTTTGAATGTTATTTCTCCACTATCACCAAGTCAGTTCATGTTGAGGCCTTTCTCTTTGTGACAAAGAGAAGCAAATGATTGTTGATCCCTGGAAGAGTGGCAAAAGCTGATTTGTCAGAATGATAGATAGATAGATAGATAGATAGATAGATAGATAGATAGATAGATAGATAGATAGATAGCAGCAGTAGAAAATTCCAAAGTTACTGAATATTAGTCATGTAAATTGCCAAAGAATCCTTGTTTCTGACATGTGTTACCTCTCCACCTAAGGTTGTAATTAAAAGCAAGAAAAAAACTATCCGGTGCCTCATGGGAAAATAGTTTCTTAGAAGGACATTCTGCAGTGTTTTTAATTTTCTAAAGGTCCACAAGATCTTTCTTTAAGTAGAATTTCAAACAGAAAATTGAATGAAAGGGAGAAGAGCAAGTGATCTACCCGAATCCCCTCAGTGTTTATTAACCATACCTAGTCCTTACCAAACTCCACCGTGCTCTGAAAAAACGTGCATGGCCATCTGTAAGGGCAAATACTCCCATCTACATGGGCAAAAACTAACTCATGTTTTTAAGCTGCCAAGACATCTCCTATTAGCCCTGAAGAGGTAGATGAGCGAGATTATTCATTTTTTAGGCTCTACTTAATAATAATAATAATAATAATAATAATAATAATAATCTTGTCTTGTCCCTCAGATTATGAGCTTTGTATTCCTAAGCATCAGCCTTTCTACTTGTTGGGAATTTCTAACTTGTGTTACCAAATTAAATATCAAAAAAAAAACAGAAAAACTTTCCCAGTACAGAGTACATTCAAACTGCCTATCTTAATAATAGTTTATATTTCACTACTATTTATTGGTGAGTACAATGGCCCAGCTTTGGAAAGATTTCTCACTTCATGAATGCTTTGCAGGTTGCACATACCCTTTTCCTTCAAAATTTCTCCTTAGTTCTCCATGTTTCCTAACTCTCTTTGCAATAGAGGCTTTCTCCAGAAAGTCACCTTCAACATGCAAATATGGCTGCACCTAGAGGACCAGGCACGTTAGCAAATTACTGAACTTTAACTCAGATCCATTTGCCAGATTAACAGAGCAGAGCCTTGTGTAATAGAGACACAAGACAGGCAAATTCAACTGTGCAGGGGCCTAACCACTTTGCCATCTGGCAAAGGAGACAGAACTAAGAGAATCATTGGGACAGGAAATTACCTGCTCCAAACTGAAGTCAATACGCAACCAGGGTATCACATGGCCATCAGCTGGGTCCATGGGAAGCGCGTGGCCATCAACTCCAGTAGCAAGCTGTTAGTTAGCCTGGGCTGAATATGAACTCTTGAGCTGTGTCCAAAGCCCCCACTTTGGTGGAAGCAGTTGTTCTGTGGTGGAATCCCAGGGCTGCCACTTAGGAAGGTATCCTTTCCTGGACTTTACTGTCTTCATCTATGAAACAGGAATTACAAAAGTATCATTTCCTGTGGTGCACGCCTGTAATTCCAGCACTCGGGGAGGTAGAGGCAGGCAGATCTCTATGAGTTCGAGGCCAGCCTGGTCTATAAAGGGAGTTCAGGACAGCCAAGGTTACACAAAGAAACCCTGCATCAGAAACCTAAAAAAAAAAAAAAAAAAGTACCATTTTCTACAGAAGTTGAGAGAATGAAGTAAATTAACTTGTGTGCACACCTGTGTGTGTGGCACATGACAAAGAACAAACATAAACTATTGGCTGTTCTCAGCATCAAACATCAGTAACTACAGTTGCATTTTTAAGCACAAACATACCACACACACAGCACACATATGCACACACAGACACACACACATATACACCACACAAACACACACAGAGTGACCACATATACACACACACCACACACCACACATACAGCACACACACACCACACACACACACACACATAGACACACACCACACACATAAACACACATGCATGAACATACCCAAAGAATACAAAATGAAAGTAAATTTTTCTGTCAAAAAAATTATGGCTAATTTTTTAAAAGTAATTTTGCTTATACATTTTCTAAATGTCCTACAATATATGTCCTACTAAATATGGTTAGTTTTAACAAAACAATTTATAAAATACTAATTAATGTGTTACATAAAAGGATGATACTTTGTGTTTTATTTATAAAAAAAAAGAAACAAAAAACAGTGTTCACTAATAGGCATTAGTAAAGTACGGCTTTAATCATATACTATAATTATGTACTGAAATTAAAAACTATGTGCTAAAAAGGGTTTATTTACATAAAATATTCATAGTGTTGCATATAAAAATTAAGTAACTGCTGAACAAAATTTAATTTTGTTTATTAAAAACAAGTATATTTTGTATGGCTATAAATAGCACACATGTATATTCTAACGATGTCACCCATAATTATTTCCACTGATAAATAGTAGCTCTTCTTAATTTCCTCTGTGTAGTTTTATGGTTTGTTTTTTTTTTTAGTTTTTCAATAACAGGCATTTGCAGACTTTTTTTTATTAATTACAGTTTATTCACTTTGTATGCCAGCTGTAGCCCCCTCCCTCATTTCCTCCCAGTTCCACCCTCCCTCCGGAAACTCCTCCCATGTCCCTCTCAAAGTCCGCTGATAGGGGAGGTCCTCCTCTCCTTCCTTCTGACTCTAGTCTATCAGGTCTCATCAGGAATAGCTGCATTGTCTTCCTCCATTTGCAGACTTTAAAAATAATTTATTTTTATTTTATGTGCATTGGTGTTTGCCTGTATGTATGCCTGTGGGGGTCAGATCTTGGAGTTACAGATAGCTGTGAGCTGCCATGTGAGTGCTAGGAGTTGAACCCAGGTCCTCTGAAAGACCAGTCAGTGTCTTAACTGCTGAGCCATCTCTCCAGATCCCTATAGATTTATTTAATGGAAGAAAATATTGAAAATTGAGATTAATCACAATGTTGTAGATTTAAAACAAAAACAAAGCAGTCAAGGTTTTAGTGAGGAATCCAATACAGAAATGAAAGGCAGCTAGCCTCAACACTATCCACAAAACAACCAATTCCTAACAGATGTGTTTAAAAGGTAACTTTATTTTATTTATTTTTCATTAATAAATTAATTCAGTTTACATCTCAGTCATAGGCCCCTCCCTCCTCTCTTTCTTGGCCCACCCTCCTTCCTGATCCCCAAACCCTATTCCTCCCCTGTTCCAGAATAGGAGAGTGCCCCTGCCCACTCACTCCAGCTCATCTATTCACATGAGGACTGAGGTCCTCTTCCTCCCCTGTGGCATCATTGGGAAGTCTCATCAGGGTGAAGTGATCAGAAAGCAGGCAACATAGTCCATGTCAGAGATATCCCTACTCCCCTAACCAGTGGGTCCACATGAAGCCCATCAGGCTTGTCTTCTTGGGGTCTGGGAGTTGTAGTATGTCTCTCCTGTATTATATGACTAAAGTCTGCTTATAAGTGGGTATATACCGCGTGTGTCTTTCTGGGTCTGCGTCACCTCACTCAGAAAACGTGTTAACTTTCTTAGTAAGTTAGAAGGGTAGAATAAGAGCCCTTACCACGGCTCGGCATTCCTACCATCCTGTGACTCTGCATCTGAAAATGTGAATGAGGTAGGATCAGAATTTACTCAGTTATCAAGAGGGTAGCAAATTTTACAATGCGTTTGTGTTTATTCTTTGAGAATCTCATACATATATACAACATATTTTGATCATCTCTATCCTACACCCACCCTTCAGACTCCACCCAGGCCACCCCTCACCAAATTCCCCTCCCAACTTCACATTCCTTCTCTTTTTATCTTGTTATTGTTTATTATTGTTATTGTTGAGTCCAGTTAGTTTTGTCTGTATGTGCCCTGCTGGAAGGCAAGCCATTGGAGATTGGCCACTGGCAGCCAATCAGGGGCCACATTTTTGAAGAAAATTAACTGTCCCTCCCCAAGCAGCCACTGACTGCCCAGCTCTGCAGCTGGAGCTCTGTGAGTCCCTCTTCTAAGCAGACTGAAATTTTGACTGTCTTGATTTTGTGTAGGTCTTATGCAGGGAACCATAGCCACTATGAGTTGATGGGTGCAATGGTCCTGTGTGTCCAAAGCACCCTGCGCTGTAGCTGTCCTCCCCAAAATCCGACACCTAAAATTCTTCCCTTCTGCCTTGGTGTTCTGAGGGAAGACTTAGAGTAAAAGTTTTAAGACTTATTTTGTTTTTGGATCATGTGTACAAGTGTTAAGTCTGTGCGGGGAATGTGCACATGTGTATGGGTACCCACAGAGGCCAGAAGCATCAGATATTCTCAGGGCTGGAGCTGCAGGCAGTTGTGAGCTGCCTGACATAAGTGCTGGCAACCAAACTCTAGTCTTCTGCAAGAGCAGTACAAACTTTTAAGCACTGAGCCATCTCTCCAGACAGCTGGGAGTAGCGATCTTTATATAGTGTTCATTTACAGAACAATCTCACCCCGTCAGCACCATGCGGTGAATACTCATTATGGCATTCTCAAAAACCAAAAATGGAAAGGGCCTGACTGAATCTTGATCTTGTCTCCCAAAGCTTTTGTTAAAGGATTGTTTCCCAGGGTGGCGCTCTTAGAAGCCAGTGGAGCTTTTAATAGGCTCCATCAAGAGACATCTTCAGGTCATGTGGGTGGTCATGTGGGTATGCCCTTGAAGGGGACAGTGGGAAGCTCACCATGGGTTTTCTGCCGTAATGTGCCACCACAGGCCCCAAAACGATGTATCCAACCAACCAGGTACTGACACCTCTAAAACTGAGAGCCAAATAAACCTTTTCTTTATAAACAGATTATCTGTGGCATATTTTAAAAAAATAGAAAGCTAACCAACACCACAGCTGAATTAAGGACTTTTCAAAGTAAACAATGGATTTGCTACTTTACTTTGTAAATCCAGCAAGTGCTAACACCTTGTCTTTAGCTCAAGACCACTTCAACACATGAAAATGTGTGTGTGTGTGTGTGTGTGTGTGTG